>NC_038048.1:20390904-20690904 GCF_002211085.1 Panicum hallii | reverse complement strand
TGTGAAATTTTGAACAAAGGTTGGATTTGAATTACTTTTGTCCTAAAGAGTGTAATTTCATAACATTTAGGACTTAAATGCAAGCATTTATGACACGTCATGATGACGGGATAGACACGCCATAATGATTGGATAGACATGTCATGATGACTTGCACCTTTTACACTTTAGCCCTGAGTAACTTTGAAAGTTACTTTTGTAAATCAATTACTTGCATAAAAGGACTTATACTTTTATAAAATTACATAAACACCCTTATTTTCACAACTTTACCCAAAATTTTTACACACTTCCACATATACATTTCAAATAAAACTTTTGGATAAATTTATATTTTTACAAGGGAATAAAGTAAGAAAAACATGTTTGCAAAACCACCCTTCACTTATTTTGAAGTTAACTCCTATCCAATTACACTTTGCAAAAACAAACCTAGTTTTTCCATAATTACAAAAATACCCTTTTTACTTGCACTTTAAATTTTCAAAAAGCTTCACATAAACATACATGAGCTTTACACTAACAAGCACATACTTCACACTAACAAAATATATGTCTAGCATTACAAGTACATGAACTGTCGCAACACGTGTGTCAGACCCGGGGCTACGGAGCTGTGTACATAACGTAGTTTAAATAGCATTAGGAGATAAAGCCTGTCTTATCTCTTATTTATATTGTTTTCTACTCGTTTGAGTAGGAGATAAAGCTAGTCGGTACAGAAGGAAACTATTCGAGTTATACCCGGGTACGATTCCTTGGCTAGTATTGACTAGGATCCATGTAACCCTGACCTCCAGGATATATAAGGGGGGGCAGGGACCCATTCAAAACAGAACATCAACACCCAAGGGAATACAAACCACCATACAGGACGTAGGGTATTACGCACCTCGCGGCCCGAACCTATCTAAATCTTATGTTCCTTGCACCTTCGAGTTCCTGATCTCAGCGTCTCCTCACCTAAATTTACCACCTTGGGTATACCCTTCGGTGGGCAGCTGGTAAAACACCGAAACTAGCGCGCTAGGTAGGGGAGCGCGTCGAAGATCCACCGACGAACTCGATGGCATTATTTAAGTTCACCAGTGCTGCGCTCCTCGAGGGCACGACGCTTGTTTTTGGCTCATGGGTCTGCATCACAGCTGGCGCCCACCGTGGGGCCGATCATCATGATCATTGGGCGAATTTGAAGGACCTCTTCATCAACATCAATCCACTCAAGATGGTAGATTGCTACTTCGTACATATGCATCGGTGGATCGATTCATCGAGTTTGAGATCGGATCCTTCAGCGAACGGCTACATCGACCTCGACTACTCGGCTCGACTTCACCTCGTGCTGCAACGTTGATGCACCGCGGCCACCGACCTCGACGACCCGGTTCAACTTTGGCTTTTGCCACAATGTCCGCGCGCAGCAGCAACGAGTTCAACTACTTCGACTTCACGAGGATGATCGGCGGCCCGCCAACGACAACTTCGACTACTCGTCTCGACTAGAAACTAGTCGAGGGCGAGCCTCACAGCAACGACTACATCAACTACTCGTCTCGACTTGAAAACTAGTCGGAATCGACTTCGACTAGTCGAGCTTCATCAACAAACCGTTGCAGCTCCATCAACGAGCTCCACGGCTTCGTCGACATTCGTCCATGAATCAAGCTAAGTGACTTATACCTTTTCCAACTTGTTCTTCACAAGATCGGCTACCTTTTTGGGTACGCCTCTCGACGGGCATGAAACCCTCGGGGGCTACACCATGATCGGCTACCTTTTTGGGTATGCCTCTCGACGGGCATGAAACCCTCGGGGGCTACTGAAAGGATCTCAAGATGCCTAGAGGGGGGTGAATAGGCAAATCTGAAACTTAAAGCACTTTAAACAATGTCAGTAACACAAATGTCCGGATACTCCGGATATATGTCCGAATACTCCGGGTTTTGTGTCCGAAGTTTCCGGAAATATGGTCTAGAGAGTCCGTGTATGAAATAATGTTTGCACTAACAAGATATTGATGCTGCAATTTAGATCGAGTAAATTTAGGCAAGCTAGTGATACCTTAGGAGTGTTTCTAAATAGTTGTCTTGCTCTAGAGACTAATATAAATGTAGATCGACCTCAAACCCTAGAAGACTAGTCTCACAAGAAAATATATAATAAAACTAGTAAGAAGCACAAGAAGGAGACAAAATTTGTTTCCCGAAGTTCACTCCCAAAGGAGCTACGTCTCCATTGAGGAAGGATTCAAGAGACGGTGCTCAAGAACACCTATACTCCTCTTCCAAGGGTGAGACCAACGCTCAAACCTGAGGATACTTACTATGAGTTCCTCCGCGAGGAATGAAGATTACAAACTTCTTGTGGTGCTCACAACTTGCTTGAGCACTCACAAGTGACGCCTAGCCATCTAGGAGCTTGAAGCTACAAGAGTAATGAACTTGAATCCACCGGCTAAGGGTTTTGTGCTCAAGAGATGGAATGGAAGCTTACTAGCACGAATCTTTGCTCTTGCAACTATCTCACTTGATTCCCCTAAGAAAATCACTCAAGAATGGAACAGGGGAAGTGAGAGAGCTCTCCTTTTGCTTGCTGGCTTGTTCTATTTCGAAATAAGCAAGAGAGTTCTAAATGAAGGGGTATGGGGGGCCATTTATACCCCCTCTCACAGAAACTAGCCATTGGGAGAAAGATACCCGGATACTCCGGGTATATGTCCGGATACTCCGGACATGGGGGTTCGGAGACTCCGGTCCCAGAGAAAACTTCAGATGAGTAATAGTTACCCGGAGACTCCGGGATACTGTCCGAATACTCCGGATCACAATGTCCGGATATTCCGGACATTATACCGGACAGTCCGGATGAACAAGGTTCTTAACAAGAAAGCTATTTTTAGTGGTAGGTTTGATTCTCATGGCTTT
Organism: Panicum hallii; assembly: GCF_002211085.1. Taxonomy (NCBI): domain Eukaryota; kingdom Viridiplantae; phylum Streptophyta; class Magnoliopsida; order Poales; family Poaceae; genus Panicum; species Panicum hallii. Next base: position 20,687,980 of record NC_038048.1, on the reverse strand, counting down.
TGTAGGTTCTCTTGAGCACAACTACCACATCAACACCTATGGATCAAAGTCCCTCTTGATAGTACGGCGTTCCTATACTCAATTTCAAAATAAAATCTAATTCTTCAAGTAAATTTGGAACACCGCTTATCATTTTCCTTTTTGAGGGGTCTTGTTTTTGTAATACGCTTTGCTTCATCATTCTTAGACCCTGCACACATGCTCGACAACATGATTAGATATACATGTGCTTTGTCATCTTCCACCAAAACCCACTAAGGGGCCTAGATATCTTTCAGCTACTCCATGATCGGCTACCTATCTGTGTACGTCTCTCGACGGGCATTGAAACCCTCCAGAGCTACACTTCACCGACTACTTATCCGTGTACATCTCTCGATGGGCATGAAACCCTCCAGAGCTACACTTCGCCGACTACTTATCCGTGTACGACTCTCGATGGGCATTGAAACCCTCCAGAGCTACACTTTGTCGACTATTTTTGTGCACTGCGCATCCTCTTTGTCACATGATGACTACTTTTTGCCCGTTGTCTCCTCTCAACGGTCGCTAATCTACTCGGGTAGCACATGCCTTAATCCGTGAAACCTCGGCTCTTCTATCATGCCTAATGCCTTTACGCGTACACGAGATAAAGATCTCATACATGCTATGAGCAATGGCTAAAATAGGACCAGGTGCTTAAACGTAATAGGCATACTACTCGGGAGATTTAAATGGCCTAAAAAAGAGCTCGACACAGCAATTTTTACACCGAATAAATTTTGGTGTCTTCACATTATTACTTAGTACTACTCGGTATCTTCGCATTATGCTACATAATGTATACATTATCTTTTTTCAGATCAAGCTTCGGCAACAACCCTTCAGGCAGTACGGCGTGCCATCACAGCCGCTAGTTCCTAGGCTCGAGGGCTGGGCGATGCACACTACTCGACATAGCTCCTTCGGCTCTCCTGGCTCGTAAGCTCAGGGGCTTGACGCTGCAAAACTACTCGAAGATGACTCATATGAAGACTGAGAGTGCAGAAGAAACCCTAAGTCACCGCGCGGTTAAATAAACTAGCGGGAGGCTCAATTTCACTATGCAGAAGGCGAAGAGTTTTTCTCAGAATTTCAGAATAACACCAATGCCACGATTCTTGGATCCTTTTTCCCAAACCTGGGAGATTTGGGTTCAAGGCTTGGGGGCTGTGGGGTACGTGGCATCGACTACTTATTTTTCGAATTTATTCAAAAAGTAAGTAAGGAAGATTCAAGACTAATGTGACCCTCAGCCTGATTCTCCGATTCAACCTAAGGCTCGGGGGCTACTCCATATTGAGTGTGATTTTTCAATCGCACACCATACCAAAGAAGTAATTTGGGGCATGAGCACCTCATAGCTTCGATGCAGCCAAGAAAGTACTTGAAGCGTCCCCCCATCAGGGAAGACTTAAAAGTGATGCTTTATCAGTCCCAGGAGGCTGATAACACTTTTATTACATCAGATGGTACATCACCGTACAACTCTACGCGGTAATGGGCAGTGAAGCGCCACTATCGCGAGGACTATGACTAAAACCCACACTACTACACTAGCTACGAAAAGAGGGTCATCAGAGTCTTGCGCCATGCGGAACTCCAGCGGTGGCCTTAACCACAGGCAAGACTGGGTGCAGGACGGAACCCTACTCGACGTCTTTGGGGAGGTAATCTGGATCTTTTGCTGTAAAAAGTAAGAGTGGGGTGAGTACAAACATACTCAGAAAGTCCAATCACACCCACGGAGGGGGATATAACAGAAATCAATGCACAGGACAGTCCAAGGATAAAGTTATGGTTCATTTGCGGAAAACCCGGTTGTATGCAAAGGTTCGTTTAAAAACATTTTTCAAAACAAGTTTTCTAGTACCAAGGAGCACGTGATGTTGATCCACACAAAATCCAAGTTTTGAGCTGCTACCGGACTCCCCGTCCGCCGTAGCACACGGCACAACTGCCGGATACTTTTCCAAACCACTCACACCAGTCCAACCATTCCCAAAGAGAAACACTAGTTATGTGACCACACCATAACTTGCCCAATACTGTGGGCACGACTATTCGAATAGATTTTAACTCTACAGAGGTGTGCAACTTTACCCACAGGTGGGGCACCACAGCACGATCACCTTAGTGTCGGTGCAGATCCCAACAAAGCCATTACCCACCTTAGCTAGACCTGACTAGCCACCACGGGGTCCATCAAGGGGTCATTCGACCTATCTCTGAGGTTTTAACCGGGGCATAAGTCACACAGGGCTTATCCCTTCTCCTTGATCACCCGTTGCTCTCAGCTCTCCTGATGGCTATCAGACTAACTAGTGGGGTTTATGCTAAGCCGTTGCCCATACAATGGTCAAGTGGTTTGCACGACAGGAAGCTAGGTGAGATGACACATCAACTCGGTCCTTAGGGGTGACAAGATGGATATCTCCCTTCCTTGCCCAACCACACAGGTACGAGCACACCAACGGCAATTCACACCGAAATGCCATCCATCCCATCTGACTCATTTTTCGAAACCACATTTTATCTCTTCCCACACACGCACACATATTCCCTATAACACCAGGTGGTCAAGGAATGGTCATCGCGAACAAGGGGTGGCTATCCTACCATGTTTTCAGCAAAACACATGCAATTTTATAAAACATGCCAATGGGTTGTGTTTATAAAAACTAGGACAGAAACATGCATCAAAGGGTGGGATTGAACTTGCCATCTTCAAATCCTTGCGGGAGGTCCTGATCGAAGCACTGTCCCTCGGGTTCGGGGTCGCAGAACTGGTCCTCATTCGCTTGATCACAGTCGGGACCTTCCTCCTTCACTCCGTGTCCTACGACACAAATAAACAGGCACACAATCAAGCGAAAGAACTAAAAGCTTTTATCGTTGAGCTTAAATCAGAAATAATTTAGTTATGGAGATAGGGGTAATATTTTTGGGTGGTTTCTTAATGGCATGGTTAGAACTATACTAGAAAGGGTGTGGTAAAGTTTCGGGTTGATCGGATATCGTTTGGTACATAAAATGATAAGTTAACTGGGTGTTAGGGTCTAAACAAGGGCCTAGGGACTTGTTTGTAATTACTGAAAAGGACTCGTTTGGAATTTCGGGGAAGGTTTGGGTTATCCTGGAAAAAGATAAGGGTTTATTTATAAATGTGTTTATATGGGTGAGGGTTTATCTGCAATTAGGAATGTTGAAGGGGTTTCTTTGGAAAAAGGCTAAAGAGAGGTGGGGGTTCCTTAAAGATTAGGGGAAAGGACAGGGGGCTTTGGGCAAATCTGCCCTCCTTCTTCCTCCTCTCGTTGACAGGAAACAGAGGAGGGGGGGGGGCTCCTGCACCGGCCGATTCCGGCGGCCAAGGGCGCGGCGGCGGCCGGGGGTGGAGGCAGAAGAGAGAGGGGGGCAAGGGGATTCCATCCCCGGCCTCACCTTGGACCGAGATGGAGCGAGGGGGCGTGCCCACGGGAGCAGGAGGCGGCGGCGCTAGGCGGCTTGGTGTGGCGGCGTTGGGGGCTAGGAAGGTGGCGGGTGGTGGCGGTGGAGGCCGTGGGGGAAGGGTGAGCGGGGCGAGGGCCTATTTATAGGCAAAGTGAGGCGGTGGAGAGGAGGGGGCCGTGCGGTGGCCGGTCGTCGAGCTCGGTGGGCGCCATTAATTGCGTTCGGCTGCTTGCGGTCGTCGTGGAGCGGCGTGTGGTGCACGTGGGTGCAGTGCGAGGCACAGTGCAGAGCACGACAGCAGCGGTGCGCGCGGCGGGTGGCGCGGCAGGCGACGGGCGGCGCGGCCACGCGCAGGGGAGGGCGCGCGCGTGCGCGCACGGCGCGGCGAGGTGCGGGCCAGGGGCGGGGGTGCGAGCGGCGGGTGGCACGGCGTGGCGCACGGCCACGTGTTGCGCGTGTGCGTCGCGGAGGGAGGCCGGGGCAGGGCTCATGCGCGGCGTGGGCAGGATCGGCGCGCGGCCGAGCGGCGCTCGGGCGCGCGGCAAGGGGGAAAGGAAGGAGAGAGAGAAGGGAGGAGGGGGGAGAAGAAAGAAAAGAAAGGAAAAGGAAAAAGGAAAAAGGGGAGAAAGAAAGGGGAGGGAAAAGGAAAGGAAGAGGAAAAAGAAAATAGGAGGAAAATTGAGAAAAGAAATGGAGAGAGAAAAAGAGAAGGAGAGGGGAAAAGAGAGAGAGGACTCGTGCCGGCGCTATTCGCGGCGGTCACTACGGCCGGTCGGCCACGTATGGGCAACGGGCAGGCGACGCACTTAGTGCGAGGAAAAGAGGATGGGATAGCGGTCGAGTTCGGTGTCGGTCGTCAGGATGGTGGGGAAAAAACGGAGAGGGTTAGGGCTAGGGTTTGAATGGGCTTTGACGGCGAACAGTTTTTGAACGAAACACTCTAGCGCGTGATTTATTTTTGGTGACTTTTTGGGGTGTTACAAACCTACCCCACTTAAAATGGATCTCGTCCTCGAGATTCGACTGGTTCCTAAACAGATGGGGAAACTCCTTCTTTAGGGCATCTTCGCGTTCCCATGTCGCTTCTTCTACTCCATGTCTGCTCCACTGAACTCTACAGATTCGTACTTCGGAATTCCTTGTCCTCCTAGTGACCGTGTCCAAAATCTTGACCAGTATCTCCTGGTATCGTAGATCCGGTTGCAGGTCTATTGCCTCTGTTGGCACGTGTTCTATCTCGGGTACTCTCAAACACCTTCTGAGTTGCGAGACATGAAACACTGGGTGTATATCTGCCATTTCTCTTGGTAGCTCCAATTGATATGCTACGGCTCCGACTTTCTTCAGAACTTGGTACGGTCCAATGTACCGAGGGGCTAGCTTTCCTTGTACTTGAAACCTTCGGGTCCCTCGAATAGGTGAGACCTTGAGATAAGCAAAATCTCCTGGGTTGAAACTTATTTCTCGCCTCTTCTTGTCTGCGTAGCTCTTTTGTCGGGACTGAGCTGCTTTCAATTTCTCGCGGATCTCCGCTACTTTTTCCTCTGCTTCTTTTATAAGTGCGGGTCCCACTAGGGCACGTTCTCCAACTTCTGACCACAATAGGGGAGTTTTGCACTTCCTTCCATAGAGAGCTTCGAATGGTGACATACCCAAGCTGGTTTGGTAACTATTGTTGTACGAGAATTCTACATAAGGCAGACTCTGCTCCCAGTCCTTTCCATAGGTCAGGACGCATGCTCTCAGCATATCTTCCATAATCTGATTTACTCTTTCGGTTTGACCATCCGTCTGTGGGTGATATGCGGAGCTGAAATCTAAATTGGTACCCATGGCTTGATGCAAGCTTTTCCAAAACCTAGAGGTGAATTGGGTTCGTCTATCTGAGACAATTCTGCTAGGCACTCCATGTAACTTTACTATGTTTTCCACATAAAGCTTTGCCAGCTTTTCTCCACCGTAATTAGTTCGTACGGGTATGAAATGAGCCGATTTAGTGAGTCGGTCCACTATTACCCATATGGAATCGTGTCCCTTCTGTGTTCTAGGTAGGCCCACTACAAAGTCCATTCCTATCTCATCCCATTTCTAAACCGGAATGGGTAGGGGTTGCAATAATCCTGCTAGCTTTTGATGTTCGGCCTTGATCCTTTGACAAGTATCACAATGGGCCACAAATCGGGCAATATCCGCCTTCATTCCATTCCACCAATATTTTTGCCTTATGTCCATATACATTTTGGTGGATCCTGGGTGGATGGAGTAGGCCGAGTTATGGGCTTCGTCCATGATTATCCGCCGAAAGTCTCCATTCTGGGGTACACAAATCCTATTCTCGTACCACAACGTTCCCTTATCGTCCACTCTGAAACCCGGTGCTTTGTTTTCTCCAGTTTGTTTGCAGATCTTTATTAACTCCTGATACGAGCGTTGAGCCTCTCTAATTCTATCCTCTAGTGTTGATTGGATGTTCAGCACATGGCTGGAACCTCGAGGAACAACGTGCACATTTAATCGTGCCATTTCCTCGCGCAGATGGTCATCTTTGGGTCCATAGGATTTCCGGCTTAAGGCATCGGCTACCACGTTCGCTTTTCCGGGGTGATAATGGATTTCCAAATTGTAGTCCTTAACCAACTCCAACCATCTTCTCTGCCTTAAGTTCAAATCTGGCTGGGTGAAGATATACTTCAGACTGTTATGGTCGGTGTAAATCTCACACTTATTTCCAATCAAGTAGTGCCTCCAAATCTTAAGGGCATACACTACGGCTGCAAATTCCAAATCATGGGTCGGATAGTTCTGCTCATGAGCCCTAAGTTGGCGGGAGGCATATGCAATGACTTTCCCGTCTTGCATCAGCACACCTCCTAATCCTTGTCGGGATGCGTCACAATAAATGACAAAATCCCGATGAATGTCCGGCAGGGTCAGCACTGGGGCGGTTGTCAACCTTTGCTTCAATTCTTGAAAACTTCTTTCACAAGATTCTGTCCAGGCGAACTTCTTCTCTTTCTTAAGAAGTTCCGTCATGGGTCGGGCTATCTTGGAGAAACCCTCGATAAATCTCCGATAGTACCCAGCTAATCCAAGAAAACTCCTGATTTCGCTAACATTAGTCGGTCGCTGCCAGTTGGAAACTACTTCGACCTTCTCTGGGTCCACTGCTACGCCTTCCGCGGTCAGAATGTGACCAAGGAAAGCTACTCTCTCCAGCCAGAATTCACACTTGCTAAACTTGGCATATAGCCTATGTATTCTCAGCTTTTCCAATACTACCCGCAGGTGTTGCTCATATTCCTGCATACTCTTGGAGTAGACAAGTATGTCGTCGATAAAGACTACGACAAACTTATCTAGCTCGTCCATGAATACTTTATTCATGAGGTTCATAAAATAGGCAGGGGCATTGGTTAGTCCGAAGGACATTACGGTGAACTCAAACTGCCCGTAACGAGTGACAAAAGCTGTCTTAGGGATGTCACTTTCTCTAATCTTGAGCTAAAAATATCCTGACCTTAGGTCGATCTTGGAAAAGTACTTGGCTCCTTTTAGCTGATTGAAAAGGTCATCAATCCTGGGGAGGGGGTACTTATTCTTAATGGTAACCTCATTCAGTGCCCGGTAATCTACACGCAACCTCATACTCCCATCTTTCTTCTTGACAAACAGAACTGGGGCTCCCTAGGGCGACGTGTCACACCCGATTTATAAGAACATAAATCGAGCAATCATATATGCGCCAGGATCAAGTCACGCATATATACAACAGATCATCAAGATATCACAACACATGTCACGAATAACATTAATATAAATCGTAAATGAATCAATAAATGAATTATTTTATTACAACCGAATCAAGAATCGGTTCAAGAGTTGCGGAAGCGTAAAAGGAATACATGAAGAGCTGGGCGCCACAGGGACGTCGACTGGGAGACAAGCGCCTAGAAGTCGTCGAAGCCGCTGACGTAGTCCTCCACGTTGCCGGGCACTGAGCAGCAGTCGAAGATAGCCGAAAAAGAACAGGAAAGTAGAGAGGCAAGTGTGAGTACAAACTCGTACCCAACAAGTATAACACGAGCATGAGGCTCTAAGGTTAGCTGACTCAACTGCATTAGCTTTTAGTCTTGGCAAATTTTATTAAAACTAATTACTACGAGTGGATAAATTACCATAACCCAAATTGCATAAGAATTAATCAATATTAATTAAGAACTACTGAGAACCATCCAAACCAAAACCACCCGGGGAATCGCCCTCGTCAAAGGTTGATAACCCCACTAATCAGACGGAGGATCTGGGCCGCTCATGACTGTGAGCACAGCTGATATATCAGTTTTACACTCTCGAGAGGTTGCACAACTTTACCCACAAGTCGTGAGCTACGCTAGTGGTTCATCACACTTCCTTAGGTGAGATGGCTAGCAAGCACACTACGAGACCGTTACAAAGGATCACGTTGGTAAGGTGTAACCGCTAAGGATTCTGGATCAGCGACGATGGGGCCCACCTCCGGGGGTACAAGACACACAGCACAGACCAAGCCGGAGGAGCAGGGACCATTGAAGCTTACCACCCCTCTTGCCCACGCAGGTAAGTTACTCCCGAACCAAAATGACCTAATTAATAAGTCAAGACCGTCCCATACCAGTCTTGTGGTTGCGCGGTTGTCCCAGGTTGTCGCTCTATGAACCGGTCCTTATGGAGAGTGGCCAACCAAGCACTAAGCACCGTGCTGGCCCCCTAAACCATGTTTCTAACAAAAACATCTTTTAAGGACGCACAAACCACTCAAGCACACAGCACAGAGGGTCGGCTCCAGAATTAAGTTGCATAAGACCATTAATCAAATTAATTAAAAAGGACCAAGATATGTTGTAGCGCAGCAACCTAGCACATCTAACCAAAATGCAACCCAAAGGATATATATAAAGATATAAAAGTGGCTAGGAAGTCCTTATAGGTATACAGTATTAAAATGCAGTATGAAATTGTATTTAAAAAGTGATAGGAGGTTCATGTTATACTTGCCTTCCTCGTACTCTCCCGGCTGCTGCTCGAAGTGCTCGGAAGACGGCTGCTCCTGGTACTGCTCCAAAGGCTCCGCGTCTACTCACGATCATCAAACATAGCCCACACATACACACATGCATAACAAGAACAAACTATAAGAAAACAGTACACCAACCCAACAGAACAGCACATGAAACTAGCCTAGAACTAATCTACGCGTTACAACGATCGCGTGGATATAAAGAACACCTAAAACGGAGCTAAAACGTGAAAACTGCGCTTAAAACAGGATCCAGGGACCTAATCGTAAGAAAAACAGGACTTCCAGGGGCTTCTGGACAAAAACCGAGGACTAAAACGTAATTAAACCCTAGATACAGGGGCTAGCACGAGAAAACCCAAGATATGGACTGCGGGTACTAAATCTGGAAAGCTCAGGGGTCTAAACGAGAAGAAAAGGACCTGATCGTAAATACTTTTGAACTGTGGGTGGACGGCGGGTTGATTCCAGGGAAACCCAGGGGTTCTTTAGCAAAACGGCACGGCTGAAAGGTTACGATTTAATCTGGACCCTCGGATCAGATCTGTGCGGCCCAGATTAGAATCCATACGCGAAGGGGTACGGGATGGTCTCAGCCTTTGGATCGAGATCGGACGGTCGGGAATGGATCTAGGTTTACTACTCGCGCGATCCACCGGATGTGAAATGGACGGCTGAGATCCCACCACGGTCGGGATCTAATCCGATACGTCGGATCGACGATGGACGGCCCAGATTTAAACTGGGGCGAACCGGTATCCTCTGATCCGGACTCTTGGATTTTGATCCGGCGGCCCTAATCTATCCCAGCTTGATCTAATCCTGTCCGCTCGCTTCGCATCCCACGGTTCTGAACCCCTCCCGGATCGATCTAACCCCTTCGTACCTGTGCAGCGTGAGGCCGAGCCGGTCTAACTCGCGGGGACGGGGAACACGGGCCGTGCTACCCAGGCACCACCACGGCGAACTCCGGCACGCGTGGCGGCGAAGCTGGCTGGGCTGCGCTCAGACCTACGGGCGTGCACGGGTCGGAACAAGCAGGTCACGGAGAGGAAGGCAGGAGAGGGCAGCTCACCAAGGCCGGAAATGACCGGACGCGCGGCGGACAACAGGACCGGCGGCGAGCTCCGTCGATCTACCGCTACGTGGGCCGGAGAAGAAGATGGCGGTCACGGGAAGGTTCCTGGTGGTCGGGTGAAGCTCCTGCGAGTCCCGGCCGGAGCTAGGGCGCAGAGGAGTGGCGCACCCGTGGCGGCGGAGTTCTGATCCAAGCGGCGGCGGGGTGGCGGCGCGATTAGGGTTAGCTGGCGGCTGCGCTGGGGGGGAATGGGTCCAGGGGAACGCGCCGGGGCTAAGAAGGGCAGGCCAGGAGTCTCGGGCGCGGTTGTGGCGGAGAGAGAGGCCGAGGATTCCGGCCGGGCTGCGGGCGGCCGTTGCGGGAGGAGCACCGGAGGATAGGGATGACAAGTGGGGCCGGGCGGTCAGCGAGAAACAGGAGAGGAGCGCTCGGGGCCGGGCGGCCGCTGAGGGGGGAGTGGGCCGGGGCGCGGCCCGTGCGGGGAGAAAGGAAGCGGAGAGAGCGGCGCGGCTGCTCGGGCCGGGGAAAGGAAATGGGCCGGATTGGCCCGTGCGGGAGAGAGGGGAAAGAGCCCGAGGGGGAGAGGGAGAGGGGATTGGAGCGCCGGGCTGGGCCAAGGGAGTGGGCTGCTCTCTTCTATTCTCTTTCCTTTCTTTTCTTTTTCTATACTCCACTGATTCAAACAAACCTCATTTGAATTCGAACAAATTTGAATTCAAATCCGACAAACTTAACACAAGAAAAAATAATGCTGCAGCATGAATGCACAAACAATTTTGATCCTATGATAAATTTTATTTTCCTGCGTTATAAAATTACTTTAAATACGAGATAATTTAGAGAAAACCCTGGAAAATCTATTTAAGCCCAAATAAATTCATTAAAATTTAAGAAAAAAATACCTTAGGGTGTTACAAACCTACCCCCCTTACAGGAATCTCGTCCCGAGATTCGGATAGGCTAGCTAGCAAAGAGATCGGGATATGTCTTCCTTAGCTCGTCTTCTCGCTCCCAAGTAGCCTCATCCTCCGTGTGGTGACTCCACTGAACACGGCACATCTTGATCTTCTTGTTTCTAGTAACTCTCTCAGACGTCTCCAGAATCTTCACCGGATGCTCAACATAGGTCAGATCCTCCTGCACATCCAACCCTTCTATCGGTGCTTGTTCTTCTGGTACTCTCAAGCACTTCTTCAGCTGAGACACGTGGAACACATCGTGCACTCCTGAGAGATTGAGTGGCAACTCCAGACGATATGCCACCTCACCTTTCCGTTCCAGCACCTTGAACGGACCAATGTATCGAGGAGCTAGCTTCCCTCGTACATTAAACCTGCGGATTCCTCTCATCGGTGAGACCTTCAGATATACATGATCACCCACTGCGAAGGTCAAATCCCGACGACGAACATCCGCATAACTCTTCTGACGAGTCTGAGCGACCCTCAAATTCTCTCGCACCTGCTGTACCAACTGTTCGGCCTCCTCAACAATATCGGGACCAAATACCTGCCTCTCACCAATCTGATCCCAATACAGCGGAGTCCTGCATTTCCGACCATACAGAGCCTCAAACGGGGACTTCTTCAGACTGGCTTGATAGCTGTTGTTATAAGAAAACTCTGCATACGGCAGGCATTTATCCCAGCTGGTACCATACTGAATAGCGCAGGCTCGAAGCATATCCTCCAACACTTGGTTGGTTCTCTCTGTCTGCCCATCTGTCTGAGGATGATAAGCAGTACTGAAGCGCAGCTTCGTATCCAACGAATCGTGCAACTGCTCCCAGAACCGTGAAGTGAACTGAGATCCTCGATCAGATATAATCTTCTTAGGAACACCATGCAGACAGACAATCCTGGAGATGTACAACTCTGCGAGTCTAGCACCGGAGTAAGTAGTGTTCACCGGAATAAAATGAGCAACCTTCGTCAACCGGTCCACTACTACCCATATGGAGTTGTACCCTTTTTGAGTTCGAGGCAAGCCAACGATGAAGTCCATAGTGATTTCCTCCCATTTCCACTCTGGAATCTTCAACGGCTGCAATAACCCTGCTGGCCTCTGATGCTCTGCCTTGACACGCTGACAAGTGTCACAAATAGCCACGTACTCCGCAACGGAACGCTTCATTCCAGACCACCAGAATCGTTCCTTCAGGTCGTAATACATCTTCGTGCTGCCTGGATGGATAGAATACGCTGTATCATGAGCCTCACTCAGAATCAACTTTCTGAGATCTGCTACATCCGGCACACATATACGACCCTTGTACCATAAGGTACCCTGCTCATCCTCTCTGAAATGAGGGGCCTTGCCAATCTTGAGCAACTCACGAATCTCCTGCAGCTTCTGGTCTTCCTTCTGATGCTGCCTGATCTCGGCCTCTAGAGTGGGTTCCGCCTCGAACAACGTACCCGAGGTGTGATGCAAGAAACCCAGACTCAACTGCTCAAACTCCTCGCATAACTCCTGAGGCATCTGAAAATCCACGGCCATGTTAACATAGCTCTTCCTGCTCAGAGCATCTGCTACAACATTGGCCTTGCTCGGATGATAGTGAATCTCCAGGTCATAATCCTTGACCAACTCTAGCCATCTTCTCTGTCGCATGTTCAACTCACTCTGAGTGAAAATATACTTGAGGCTCTTGTGATCGGTGTAAATATCACACCTCTGCCCAAACAAGTAGTGCCTCCATATCTTCAGAGCATGCACAACTGCGGCTAACTCCAGATCATGAGTGGGATAATTCAGCTCGTGCCGGCGCAACTGCCGCGAGGCATAAGCTATCACTCTGCCTTCCTGCATCAGAACACAACCAAGACCATCCCTCGAAGCATCACAATACACTGTGAACCTCTTGCTCTGGTCCGGCAGAGTAAGGACTGGCGCCGTAGTCAACTTCTTCTTCAACTCCTCGAAGGCACTCTGACGCTCATCAGTCCAAGAAAAACCCACATCCTTCTCCAGCAAGGAAGTCAAAGGCTTCGCAATCTTGGAGAAATTCTCAATGAATCTCCGATAATACCCTGCTAAGCCCAGAAAAGAGCGAACTTCCTTCACCGTCTGCGGTACAACCCAGTCAAGCACATCCTTAACCTTTCCGGGGTCCACAGCAATACCTCCCTTGGAGATAACATGACCGAGGAATGGAACCTCGTCAATCCAGAACTCGCACTTGCTGAGCTTGGCATACAGCTTGTGCTCTCTGAGCCTCTGCAACACAAGCCTCAGATGCTTCTCATGCTCCGCTTCTGACTTGGAATATATCAGGATATCATCAATAAATATCACCACAAAGGTGTCCAGATAATCCATGAAAACCTTGTTCATCAGATGCATGAAGAAAGCCGGAGCATTAGTCAAGCCGAAGGACATGACCGTATACTCGTATAACCCATACTTGCAGGTGAATGCCGTCTTCTGAATATCCTCAGGACGAATCTTCAGCTGATGATAACCCGAACGCAGATCAATCTTCGAAAATACACAAGCACCCTGAAGCTGATCAAAGAGATCCTCAATACGGGGCAATGGATGCTTGTTCTTGATAGTGACTGCATTCAGATCCCGATAATCGACGCACATTCTCTTCGCACCATCCTTCTTCTCTACAAGCAATACAGGAAAAGCCCAAGGAGAGAAACTGCGACGGATATAACCCTTAGCTAGCAACTCGTCGACAGTCTTCTTAACCTCCTCATGCTCGACAGGAGCCATACGATAGGGCCTCTTAGCAATAGGAGCTGTGCCAGGCAAGAGATCAATAGAAAACTCAATGTCGCGATCAGGCGGCATACCTGGCAAATCATCCGGAAAAACATCCGGGAATTCAGACACCACGCGAATACCATCCGTGGGCCTAGCCTCCATCTGATGAAGAAATCCAGAAGGCTCCGTAGCTCCAACAGTAACCTCCTGACCATCCGGTGCTGACAGAAGAACCGTCCTCTGAGCACAATCTATCCGGACTCCCCACTTAGCAAGAGTCTCCATCCCAAGGATCACATCGATGCCCTTGGAGTTCAGCACCATCAGATTTGCACTGAAATCTACCCCCCTTATAGCCACACTGACTCTGGGACAGAAGACATGAGACCTCAACTGCCCTCCCGGTGAAGATACTATCATGCACCTCTTTAATGTGCTAGTAGGAATACCATGATGCTCAACAAAAGACTGGGTGATAAAAGAATGTGTAGCACCAGTATCAAAAAGCACTGTAGCAGGATGGGCATTAACCATGAACGTACCAATAACCACGTTGGGAGCCTCGGCCGCTGACTCGGCCGTCACGTGGTTCACCCTGCCCTGAGCTGGGGCCTTGGGCGGTGCTGCACGCCCCTGCTGTCCTGCCTGCGCCTTCCGAGGGCAGACGTTGGCGTAGTGCCCTGGCTCGCCGCAGTGGAAGCACACCCGAGGAAGTGCCGGAGCCTGCTGCCCAGGAGGAGGAGTGGGCGCTCCCTGCCGCTGAGCTGGTGGAGCCGGAGGCGCCGGAAGCCTCTGACCCGGTCCCGCCTGCTGCTGCTGCTGAGGACGAGGCGGAAACTGCTGCCGCTGCTGGTACTGCTGGGGCGGCCTCTGCTGCTGCTGCTGTGGAGGGTGCTGGTAGCGGGGACGGGTGTTGCTGCCCGAAGAGGATGGAGCCATCTTCCTCTTCTTGTCCTCAATCTCCCGGCGCTTACGCTCGGTGTTGAGGGCCGCATCAACCAGCTGGTTGAAGTTGTCGAAGCGGTGGTTCAGCAGCGCATACTGGATGTGATCATCCAGTCCCTCCTTGAAGTACTCCTGCTTGTCGCTATCACGAGCGACGTCAGCAGGGGCGTAGCGGGCAAGGTGAAGGAAACGGTCACGGTACTCCGTCACCGTCATGGATCCCTGAAATACGAACACAGATAACAAGGATGGATCAAGCTCAAAAGAATTTGGTAGGGAATTTCCGTTAAATTTTACCTGCTTAAGAGCACGGAACTCCTTCTGCTTCATCTTCATGATGCCCTCAGGAATGTGATGGTTCCTGAAACGCTCACGGAACTGGTCCCACGTGAGAGCCTCACGATCCCGAGCTGGATAGGACTCCCACCAGTCAAGAGCGGAACCTCGCAGCTGCCCTGCTGCGTACAGGACTCGCTCCCGGTCGTCGCACTGCGCAACAACCAACTGGCGCTCCACCGAACGAAGCCAGTCGTCCGCCTGGAGTGGGTCCGTGGTGTGAGAGAAGGTCGGCGGGTGACCTCTCAGGAAGTCCGCACGCCTGTCACGGGGCTGAGGCGGCGGTGGAGGCGGTGGCTGAGCGTGGATCTGCTGCAGAGCCTGAACGGTGTTGTTCAGGGTCGCCATCATCTGCATCTGGAGCTGGAAGAACTGCTCCGGGGTCAGTGGTGGCGGCATCGGCAGCGGCTGACCAGTACCCTGGTTGTTCTGCTCCTGCTGGTCAGGACCGGAACCGGTGCGCCTGGTGTTCACCATCTGATTGCAACAAACGAAATTTATGAGAATAAGATATCGTGCAGCTGCGGAAATGAAACTTCGGAAAGATATAACAGAGAGAAAGGAATATAGATTTTACCCCCAACGTTCTAACTCAATTTTATTATTTAGTTCAAGTGGGGTTAGGTCGATTTGCATGAACACGTTTTAACTACTAGACTATGCAATCAACCAAAAATCCAAATCAAACATTTGCACAATAACAAACATTCAATATTCACAACTTAGTCGAGCTTTCCACACTACTCGACTAACACACTCGTTCTAGCGTATTTTTATCGGGACAACTTAAACTTATAACTTATAAGATTAGGCGACTCAAGCCCACGTCTACGGAAAACTCAAGCTACTTCTCGGAAAAGACGGGGGAGATAGCGAATCTAGGGCTTAAGACTCAAGGGATGGAAGCAGAAAAATGATGGCTGAAGTTTTGCGGAGGCAAGCAAGAGAACAGAAGTCCTAAACTCGACCAATTCTATCTAGGCTTCGTCCTACAGTCGACACGGCTCTGATACCAATCTGTCACACCCGATTTATAAGAACATAAATCGAGCAATCATATATGCGCCAGGATCAAGTCACGCATATATACAACAGATCATCAAGATATCACAACACATGTCACGAATAACATTAATATAAATCGTAAATGAATCAATAAATGAATTATTTTATTACAACCGAATCAAGAATCGGTTCAAGAGTTGCGGAAGCGTAAAAGGAATACATGAAGAGCTGGGCGCCACAGGGACGTCGACTGGGAGACAAGCGCCTAGAAGTCGTCGAAGCCGCTGACGTAGTCCTCCACGTTGCCGGGCACTGAGCAGCAGTCGAAGATATCCCAAAGAGAACAGAAGGGTAGAGAGGCAAGGGTGAGTACAAACTCGTACTCAACAAGTATAACACGAGTATGAGGCTCTAAGGCTAGCTGACTCAACTGCATTAGCTTTTAATCTTGGCAAATTTTATTAAAGCTAATTACTACAAGTGGGTGAATTACCATAAACCCAATTGCATAATAAATTAATCAATATTAATTAAGAACTACTGAGAACCATCCAACCAAAACCACCCGGGGAATCGCCCTCGTCAAAGGTTGATAACCCCACTAATCAGACGGAGGATCTGGGCCGCTCATGACTGTGAGCACAGCTGATATATCAGTTTTACACTCTCGAGAGGTTGCACAACTTTACCCACAAGTCGTGAGCTACGCTAGTGGTTCATCACACTTCCTTAGGTGAGATGGCTAGCAAGCACACTACGAGACCGTTACAAAGGATCACGTTGGTAAGGTGTAACCGCTAAGGATTCTGGATCAGCGACGATGGGGCCCACCTCCGGGGGTACAAGACACACAGCACAGACCAAGCCGGAGGAGCAGGGACCATTGAAGCTTACCACCCCTCTTGCCCACGCAGGTAAGTTACTCCCGAACCAAAATGACCTAATTAATAAGTCAAGACCGTCCCATACCAGTCTTGTGGTTGCGCGGTTGTCCCAGGTTGTCGCTCTATGAACCGGTCCTTATGGAGAGTGGCCAACCAAGCACTAAGCACCGTGCTGGCCCCCTAAACCATGTTTCTAACAAAAACATCTTTTAAGGACGCACAAACCACTCAAGCACACAGCACAGAGGGTCGGCTCCAGAATTAAGTTGCATAAGACCATTAATCAAATTAATTAAAAAGGACCAAGATATGTTGTAGCGCAGCAACCTAGCACATCTAACCAAAATGCAACCCAAAGGATATATATAAAGATATAAAAGTGGCTAGGAAGTCCTTATAGGTATACAGTATTAAAATGCAGTATGAAATTGTATTTAAAAAGTGATAGGAGGTTCATGTTATACTTGCCTTCCTCGTACTCTCCCGGCTGCTGCTCGAAGTGCTCGGAAGACGGCTGCTCCTGGTACTGCTCCAAAGGCTCCGCGTCTACTCACGATCATCAAACATAGCCCACACATACACACATGCATAACAAGAACAAACTATAAGAAAACAGTACACCAACCCAACAGAACAGCACATGAAACTAGCCTAGAACTAATCTACGCGTTACAACGATCGCGTGGATATAAAGAACACCTAAAACGGAGCTAAAACGTGAAAACTGCGCTTAAAACAGGATCCAGGGACCTAATCATAAGAAAAACAGGACTTCCAGGGGCTTCTGGACAAAAACCGAGGACTAAAACGTAATTAAACCCTAGATACAGGGGCTAGCACGAGAAAACCCAAGATATGGACTGCGGGTACTAAATCTGGAAAGCTCAGGGGTCTAAACGAGAAGAAAAGGACCTGATCGTAAATACTTTTGAACTGTGGGTGGACGGCGGGTTGATTCCAGGGAAACCCAGGGGTTCTTTAGCAAAACGGCACGGCTGAAAGGTTACGATTTAATCTGGACCCTCGGATCAGATCTGTGCGGCCCAGATTAGAATCCATACGCGAAGGGGTACGGGATGGTCTCAGCCTTTGGATCGAGATCGGACGGTCGGGAATGGATCTAGGTTTACTACTCGCGCGATCCACCGGATGTGAAATGGACGGCTGAGATCCCACCACGGTCGGGATCTAATCCGATACGTCGGATCGACGATGGACGGCCCAGATTTAAACTGGGGCGAACCGGTATCCTCTGATCCGGACTCTTGGATTTTGATCCGGCGGCCCTAATCTATCCCAGCTTGATCTAATCCTGTCCGCTCGCTTCGCATCCCACGGTTCTGAACCCCTCCCGGATCGATCTAACCCCTTCGTACCTGTGCAGCGTGAGGCCGAGCCGGTCTAACTCGCGGGGACGGGGAACACGGGCCGTGCTACCCAGGCACCACCACGGCGAACTCCGGCACGCGTGGCGGCGAAGCTGGCTGGGCTGCGCTCAGACCTACGGGCGTGCACGGGTCGGAACAAGCAGGTCACGGAGAGGAAGGCAGGAGAGGGCAGCTCACCAAGGCCGGAAATGACCGGACGCGCGGCGGACAACAGGACCGGCGGCGAGCTCCGTCGATCTACCGCTACGTGGGCCGGAGAAGAAGATGGCGGTCACGGGAAGGTTCCTGGTGGTCGGGTGAAGCTCCTGCGAGTCCCGGCCGGAGCTAGGGCGCAGAGGAGTGGCGCACCCGTGGCGGCGGAGTTCTGATCCAAGCGGCGGCGGGGTGGCGGCGCGATTAGGGTTAGCTGGCGGCTGCGCTGGGGGGGAATGGGTCCAGGGGAACGCGCCGGGGCTAAGAAGGGCAGGCCAGGAGTCTCGGGCGCGGTTGTGGCGGAGAGAGAGGCCGAGGATTCCGGCCGGGCTGCGGGCGGCTGTTGCGGGAGGAGCACCGGAGGATAGGGATGACAAGTGGGGCCGGGCGGTCAGCGAGAAACAGGAGAGGAGCGCTCGGGGCCGGGCGGCCGCTGAGGGGGGAGTGGGCCGGGGCGCGGCCCGTGCGGGGAGAAAGGAAGCGGAGAGAGCGGCGCGGCTGCTCGGGCCGGGGAAAGGAAATGGGCCGGATTGGCCCGTGCGGGAGAGAGGGGAAAGAGCCCGAGGGGGAGAGGGAGAGGGGATTGGAGCGCCGGGCTGGGCCAAGGGAGTGGGCTGCTCTCTTCTATTCTCTTTCCTTTCTTTTCTTTTTCTATACTCCACTGATTCAAACAAACCTCATTTGAATTCGAACAAATTTGAATTCAAATCCGACAAACTTAACACAAGAAAAAATAATGCTGCAGCATGAATGCACAAACAATTTTGATCCTATGATAAATTTTATTTTCCTGCGTTATAAAATTACTTTAAATACGAGATAATTTAGAGAAAACCCTGGAAAATCTATTTAAGCCCAAATAAATTCATTAAAATTTAAGAAAAAAATACCTTAGGGTGTTACACGACGAGCTTGGTCTGATGAAGCCAATTCATTGCAGTTCTTCTAGTTGCTTCTTTAATTCCATCAACTCAGAGGCCGCCATCCTATAGGGTCTCTTGGCTATAGGGGAGGTCCCAGGGATAAGGTCAATGACGAACTCTATATCCCTGTCCGGTGGCATACCGGGAAGTTCTTCGGGGAAGACATCTGGGTATTCGTTTACTACCGGGACTTCTTCTAAGGGCTTGGCTTCCATGCTAAACACCATCGGGTTAAACTCACTTTCCCGAGTATGGCAGATTACTTGTACTCCTTCGGGGTTTGTTAGGTGTACCACTTTGTCAGTACAGCCTATGAGACCATTGTGTCGGCTTAACCAGTCCATTCCAAGGATCACGTCTATTCCCCCAGACTTAAGCACTACCAAGTCTGCTAGAAATTCTAACCCACTTAAATTTATCCTTACCCGTGGACAACCTAATTGACAATTGATGTCACCTCCAGGCGTCCGTAATAGGGGTATTCTTAGTAGTACTGTAGGTATTTTGTGTTTTTCCACAAAACTTGAGGATATGAACGAGTGCGATGCTCCAGAATCAAATAGTACTGTTGCCAGTGCTGAGTTGACTAGGTACTCACCGAGCACTACGCCCTGAGCTTCTTGAGCCTCCTGCGCGTCGATGTGATTGACGCGGGCTCGTCCAAATGATTGCTGGGGCTGCTTCATCTGTTGACTGTTGTCGTTGTTGCGGATGGGCACTCGGTTGGCACCGGACAGGGCTGGTCTGGGTCCATTCACCGTGTTGGAGAAGGCTGATGTAGCTGGCTTATTCTTGGCATAAGGGCAATTGGCGATGAAATGCCCTATCTCACGGCAGTTAAAACAGGCCTTAACATTTTTGTTGTCGGAGACGACCAGGCTTGTAGTGCTTTGCGGGGCCCTCATGGTACTCTGGCTCCTAGGCTGTGTGTCAGGGGCCCGTGGTCCTGTCACTTGAGACTGAGTCCTATACTGCATTGGGGCCTAAGATCTTGGTGCAGTGTAGCTGAAGTTCCTCGGCTTTTGGAATCGGTCCTGTTGGCGGGCCTTACTTTCCAGGAATTTGCGTTTGTTATCCTTCCTCTCTTCGGTTTTGGCCCTTTCCATAAGGATAGCCTTGTTCATCATGGTGTTGAAATCAGGATAGATCTAAGGGGTAAGCAAGGTCCAGAGTTTTGGGTTTAGTCCCTTCTTGAACATGTCTTGTTTCTTGTCATCGTCGTTCACTTGCTCCGGTGCATATCGGGCTAACTCTATGAACCGGTGGGTGTACTCTTCCACCGTCATGCTTCCTTGCTGCAATGCGTGGAACTCATCCGCCTTGCGCTTCATGGTGGCCGAAGGGATGTGATAACGGCGGAACTCCCTCACGAATTCCTCCCAAGTGATGATAGAGGCATCCTCGGCTGCGCCACAATAATTCTCCCACCAAGCCAATGCGGTTCCGGTGAGTTGGTGGGCTGCCAGAAGGACTTTGTCTCGGTCCTGGCATTCAAACGGTTCGAGTTTCCTCTGAATTACTCATAACCAGTCATCTGCATCCAAGGGGTTGCAGGATCCGGCAAAGGTGGGCGGCTTGGTCCTTAGGAAGGCTGTCAGCTTGTCATTCATGTTCTGCCCTCGTGGTTGCCAGTTAATGAGGGCATTGGCCAGTGTTTCCAGTATAAGGGTCTGGTTGTGGATTATCTGCGCCAGGTCTCCGAGGGGTGGGGGTGGTGGTAGTTGCTCTCCTCCTTGATTTTCTCCTCGGTTCTGGCTTACTTCCTGTTCTCCCTGAGGAAGATCTTGTCCAATAGGCTGTGCTCCGACACCAGCGGCTGCGGGGTTCCGGCTACGGGGGGCCCTCGTGACGTTCCGGGGAGTCACCTATTGATTGGGTAGATTGGGGTTACGATTATGTGATGTTTAAGTTGTTAAATTCGTATATATGGTAGAATCTACCTCCTGCCAGTAGTCACACAAACAAACAGCACACAACAAACCAGCATACAACATCACAAACAACAAGCACAAACAACTTCATTACTGCAAGGGGGTACAGCTTGGGGGTAAAACCAGATCTCGTACTACTCGTCCGGGGTCATGCCTAAGGGCACGACTTAAGTAAAAGAGGCTGGGGGGTACATCACTAGGGAGGCGATGGTTATTTTACTCGCGAGGCGCGCCTTCTTCCGGGGCGGAGAGTGTGAGTAATCCTTGCTCGCCGTCCTCTGGGTTCCCATCTGTCAAGGGTTGCGCTGCAGCATCCCCTTCGATGGCGGCAGCAGAACTTTCAGGGTTCTCGGGTGGGGCTTGTGCATTTCCAAAGAGTGGTCCCCATCCTATGATGGGTGTCCCGAGTAAAACATGGTCTTCTCCAATTGCCGGGACTGGTGTTCCACTTTGGGTCCACTCTTGCATACGCCGGTCTCGGGCCTGCCTGAGGCTCTCTTGGGCGACTGCTTCGCTGCTAACTGCGGCTGCGGCCCTTGCCTCGGCTTGGGCGGCTCGGATCTGCTGCAGTCTTACTGCGAGCTCTGCTTGCTCAGCTTGATGGGTCTGCTCTCTCAGAAGGTTGGCTTGCTGATCAAAGAGTTGGTCCAAGGTGCCTAGATAAATAGCCACTTGGTACAGAGGGCCTTCTTTATGGCGATGTCGTTCCAGACTTCTCATGCGTGCTTCCCAAACTGGGGTTCTGATGGCCGGCGAGAAGAACCTCACTGGTGTGGGGGCGAGGTGTCCTTCAAAAATCCGGCATAAATAACGGAGTGCTTTTCTGATGGTCAAGGGGTAGGTGTCCTGGTGCCTAAACCCTGTGGCAGTCACTCGCCATGGCTGGATGTCGGGATAGCGGTTGCTCCTGGCGATGACCAGGATCACCCTGCAGCGAAGGGTACCATGGTGTTCGTACTCTCTGCTATAGTACCTTGGGCGTTCCGTAACGCCAAGGCTTTCCAGGGCGTTGATCAAAAGGCTGGGAAAGCCAGGTGCAGCTTGGCAATTGCCCTGGGTCCATCCTTCCTCAGCCATCTGAAACAAGGATAGGGTAAACGATCTTGCACAGGTACACAAGGGAGTAGGTAACATTTATTATTGCAACATGGAGGGGGTACAGTTCCCATAGGTACGTGGTTATTAGGGTAGGGTTCTAGCTTGGAGTGCTACTCCTATCATGGGGATTCTTCCCCGATTCTGATAGGGCGCTTCTTCAATGGGAGGTACCGATCCATCACCTCGTCCTCGGTCTGTGTACCTTTATCCCAATGGGTTTCCTCGGGTTCCTCTTCTTCCTCCATCCATCCACTTATTTCTCCGCGGTTTTCGTATTCCTGCATCTGGGCTTGGAGGGTGGCTAAGGAATACTCAGCTCGTGTGGCCCTTATCCGTTGTTCTTCCAGTTCTTGGGTTGCTTTTTCTGCCCTATGGATTTGTTGCTTCAGTTGTGCCGCCTGTTCGCGGTAGAGTTCATCCAAGCTGGTAAGGTAGATGGATAGGTGGGAGACCGTATCTTCTAGGTCTTCTTCCTCTCTTCCGAGTCCTCTCATCCGGGCAATCCAAGTGCATCCTCTTCCTTCAGTAGGTGGGAAAAATCCCATAGGAGTCCGCTGAAGGTGGTGCTTGTAGATCACACGCAGTCATCGCAGGGCTTTACGGGCGGCCTTTCGGTAGGTGTCAGGGAAGCGAAAGCTAGAGGTGGAGATGAACCAGGGGTCCACATCAGGGTAGCGGGTGCCTTTTCCCACAAAGACCATCATGTCGCACCGAAGGGTGCCCTTGGAGGTGTGTTCCCGGTAGGCATACTCTGGTGGTTCCATAACTCCGATGCGTTCCAGGCTGAGTATTAATAACTTAGGAAGGCCGGGCTCTACGTGGCAGATTCCATCAACCCATCCATCGTCAGCCATCTGGAACAGGACAAGAACCAGTGGTGAGTGTTTGTGCAGGAAAAGAGCTAAGTCAGAACAAGTCCTGGGGCCTGAAAAAGGGTCTCATTTCTAGGGTCACGTCCTACGGCCAGCCTACGGCTCTGATACCACCTGAAGCATCCCCCCATCAGGGAAGACTTAAAAGTGATGCTTTATCAGTCCCAGGAGGCTGATAACACTTTTATTACATCAGATGGTACATCACCGTACAACTCTACGCGGTAATAGGCAGTGAAGCGCTACTATCGCGAGGACTACGACTAAAACCCACACTACTACACTAGCTACGAAAAGAGGGTCATCAGAGTCTTGCGCCATGCGGAACTCCAGTGGTGGCCTTAACCACAGGCAAGACTGGGTGCAGGACGGAACCCTACTCGACGTCTTCGGGGAGGTAATCTGGATCTTCTGCTGTAAAAAGTAAGAGTGGGGTGAGTACAAACATACTCAGCAAGTCCAATCACACCCACGGAGGGGGATATAACAGAAATCAATGCACAGGACAGTCCAAGGATAAAGTTATGGTTCATTTGCGGAAAACCCGGTTGTATGCAAAGGTTCGTTCAAAAACATTTTTCAAAACAAGTTTTCTAGTACCAAGGAGCACGTGATGTTGATCCACACAAAATCCAAGTTTTGAGCTGCTACCGAACTCCCCGTCCGCCGTAGCACACGGCACAACTGCCGGATACTTTTCCAAACCACTCACACCAGTCAAACCATTCCCAAAGAGAAATACTAGTTATGTGACCACACCATAACTTGCCCAATACCGTGGGCATGGCTATTCGAATAGATTTTAACTCTGCAGAGGTGTGCAACTTTACCCACAGGTGGGGTACCACAGCACGATCACCTTAGTGTCGGTGCAGAGCCCAACAAAGCCATTACCCACCTTAGCTAGACCTGACTAGCCACCACGGGGTCCATCAAGGGGTCATTCGACCTATCTCTGAGGTTTTAACCGGGGCATAAGTCACACAGGGCTTATCCCTTCTCCTTGATCACCCATTGCTCTCAGCTCTCCTGATGGCTATCATACTAACTAGTGGGGTTTATGCTAAGCCGTTGCCCATACAACGGTCAAGTGGTTTGCATGACAAGAAGCTAGGTGAGATGACACATCAACTCGGTCCTTAGGGGTGACAAGATGGATATCTCGCTTCCTTGCCCAACCACACAGGTACGAGCACACCAACGGCAATTCACACCGAAATGCCATCCATCCCGTCTGACTCATTTTTCAAAACCATATTTTATCTCTTCCCACACACGCACACATATTCCCTATAACACCAGGTGGTCAAGGAATGGTCATCGCGAACAAGGGGTGGCTATCCTACCATGTTTTCAGCAAAACACATGCAATTTTATAAAACAGGCCAATGGGTTGTGTTTATAAAAACTAGGACAGAAACATGCATCAAAGGGCGGGATTGAACTTGCCATCATCAAATCCTTGCGGGAGGTCCTGATCGAAGCACAGTTTCTCGGGTTTGGGGTCGCAGAACTGGTCCTCGTTCACTTGATCACAGTCGGGACCTTCCTCGTTCACTCCGTGTCCTACGACGCAAATAAACAGGCACACAATCAAGCGAAAGAACTAAAAGCTTTTATCGTTGAGCTTAAATCGGAAATAATTTAGTTATGGAGATAGGGGTAATATTTTTGGGTGGTTTCTTAATGGCATGGTTAGAACTATACTAGAAAGGGTGTGGTAAAGTTTCGGGTTGATCGGATATCGTTTGGTACATAAAATGATAAGTTAACTGGGTGTTAGGGTCTAAACAAGGGCCTAGGGACTTGTTTGTAATTACTGAAAAGGACTCGTTTGGAATTTCGGGGAAGGTTTGGGTTATCCTGGAAAAAGATAAGGGTTTATTTATAAATGTGTTTATATGGGTGAGGGTTTATCTACAATTAGGAATGTTGAAGGGGTTTCTTTGGAAAAAGGCTAAAGAGAGGTGGGGGTTCCTTAAAGATTAGGGGAAAGGACATGGGGCTTTGGGTAAATCTGCCCTCCTTCTTCCTCCTCTCGTTGATAGGAAATAGAGGAGGGGGGGGGACTCCTGCACCGGCCGATTCCGGCGGCCAAGGGCGCAGCGGCGGCCGGGGGTGGAGGCAGAAGAGAGAGGGGGGCAAGGGGATTCCATCCCCGGCCTCACCTTGGACCGAGATGGAGCGAGGGGGCGTGCCCACGGGAGCAGGAGGCGGCGGCGCTAGGCGGCTCGGTGTGGCGGCGTTGGGGGCTAGGAAGGCGGCAGGCGGTGGCGGTGGAGGCCGTGGGGGAAGGGTGAGCGGGGCGAGGGCCTATTTATAGGCGAAATGAGGCGGTGGGGAGGAGGGGGCCGTGCGGTGGCCGGTCGTCAAGCCCGGTGGGCGCCATTAATGGCGTTCGGCTGCTTGCGGTCATCGTGGAGCGGTGAGTGGTGCACGTGGGTGCAGTGCAAGGCACAGTGCGGAGCACGGCAGCAGCGGCGCGCGCGGCGGGTGGCGCGGCAGGCGACGGGCGGCGCGGCCACGCGCAGGGGAGGGCGCGCGCGTGCGCGCACGGTGCGGCGAGGCACAGTGCGGAGCACGGCAGCAGCGGCGCGCGCGGCGGGTGGCACGGCAGGCAACGGGCGGCGCGGCCACGCGCAGGGGAGGGCGCGCGCGTGCGCGCACGGCGCGGCGAGGCGCGGACAGGGGCGGGGGTGCGAGCGGCGGGCGGCACGGCATGGCGCACGGCCACGCGTTGCGCGTGCGCGTCGCGGAGGGAGGCCGGGGCAGGGCTCGTGCGCGGCGTGGGCAGGACCGGCGCGCGGCCGAGCGGCGCTCGGGCGCGCGGCAAGGGGGAAAGGAAGGAGAGAGAGAAGGGAGAAGGGGGGAGAAGAAAGAAAAGAAAGGAAAAGGAAAAAGGAAAAAGGGGAGAAAGAAAGTGGAGGGAAAAGGAAAGGAAGAGGAAAAAGAAAATAGGAGGAAAATAGAGAAAAGAAATGGAGAGAGAAAAAGAGAAGGAGAGGGAAAAAGAGAGAGAGGACTCGTGCCGGCGCTATTCGCGGCGGTCACTACGGCCGGTCGGCCACGCGAGGGCAATGGGCAGGCGACGCACTTAGTGCGAGGAAAAGAGGATGGGACAGTGGTTGAGTTCAGTGTCGGTCGTCAGGATGGTGGGGAAAAAACGGAGAGGGTTAGGGCTAGGGTTTGAACGGGCTTTGACGGCGAACAGTTTTTGAACGAAACACTCTAGCGCGTGATTTATTTTTGGTGACTTTTCGGGGTGTTACAGTACTCGAAGAAGAACTTCAAGACGGAGCTTCAAGAGAAGCCGAAGACTGCTTCGAAAGTACTCGAGAAGCCTGCAGTACTCAGCTACGAAGAGCTCAGGGGCTTGTCAGACCCGGGGCTACGGGGCTCTGTACATAACATAGTTTAAACAGGATTAATAGATAAAGCCTGTCTTATCTCTTATTTATGTTGTTTTCTACTCATTTGAGTAGGAGATAAAGCTAGTCGGTATAGAAGAAAACTATTCGAGTTATACCCGGGTACGGTTCCTTGGCTAGTATTGACTAGGATCCATGTAACCCTGACCTCCCGGATATATAAGGGGGGGCAGGGACCCATTCAAAACAGAACATCAACACCTAAGGGAATACAAACCACCATACAGGACGTAGAGTATTACGCACCTCGCGGCCCGAACCTATCTAAATCTTGTGTTCCTTGCACCTTCAAGTTTCTGATCTCGGCGTCTCCTCACCTAAATTTACCACCTTGGGTATACCCTCCGGTGGGCAGTCGGTAAAATATCGACAACATGCACAACCAAAGGTCACATGTGTCAATCTTTCACAAGCATCATTCCAACAATCCGAACAATGCTCGCAACTCTTGAGGTTGTGCCCCCAACGCAACACTGCAAGCAACTCAATCATCCATGGGTTACTAACTGTTTCCTATCCTCATTCCACGCCAAGATGAGCTGATGCAATCCAAATTCCAGAGAGATACAAGCTACACTGTTTTACTGTATCCAATATACCATCATGTCATTAGTACATTCAAAATCGATTTGTGGGGGCTACAATGAAGAGACCTTAACCAACACGAATGAGGCTACACATCTAAACAACATTATCATGAACATGAACATTATTATCCCCACCCAATCTCACATTTCATCATATGATCCAAGTTCAAGTACTTTTTTCTTAAGTAACAATTGGTGTACTAAGTACCTAATAATTACCAAAGCACGGCTAATGCCCTACACATACTTGTAAGGTCTCATATGTACTATGGATCATGCATTCTAGGTTCCAAACAACACCTGCAAACTTAGTGCACAATACATATAAGAATAGAGGTCATGCTATGGGGTTTGCCTTTGTGCTACTCGGAGTTAGCATTTTCATGGCCTTGGGCTGACTCGACTTGCAGTTCATCTAGAGCTCCTAGCTACTGCTCCTTAGCCATAACCACATACAAAACACGAGGTGGCCATCCTTGTTCCCTTCTACGAGAGGGGGTCCGAGTTGCCGGCACACTCTACGGGGACTGCTACACTACCTTCATCACCATGTGCGAAGCTTTCCTCGACATTGAGCCAATCTTTGCTCTATTGAAGCACTTCTTCACAGTGTGGATAATCAAGTGCAAGAAGCATAACACCCAAATCATAGGGGCCAGGTCGGGATCCAGGTGTGATTTGGTAAGGGCAATGAAAACCTCTTCATGCACCTTCTCTCGTGCACCAGGGGCTGGTATGGAGAGTGGTTCTTTGTCTTGAATGTTCCTACGGTCGAAGCCGAAGGCCATCCCATAATCCCCCTTCATTGGAGCCCTCATGAGGAAGATAGATTAGTGAGGGTTGGCGCTAGCTTGAAGGAGGGGCAGATGAAGCTGGTGACATTGCTAGTGCATCATGTCGTGGATCTGAAGAATGCTAGGTTGTTTGTCTAAGGTCTGCGGGCCTTCATGTCCCATCGCATCTAGCCTTTGAAGCACCACACATCCGATATGGTAGTACACTAGCTTGAATGATCCGACCCAGGAGTCAGATGAGGAGCTCGTGGACTCAGAAGTGGAGGCAAGAATCAAGGACACGGTATCAATCAACAACCTGGTCCTCGTTAACATCCCACAGCCTTCTCATCGCCATGGGCCCCGAACCTTGTAAGTCGCACAATACTCCTCCATCATCAATTCTTTTCTAGTTCCATCAAAAATCAATTCTTTTCCGATTAGCTTGTTTGTCTGATATTTGTGCGTGCGTGTTCGGTGCCTAGGGCCTTGGTGACACAAAATCCTGACCTTGCTTGAATGAGGGTATGGAGGCCGAGAAGGAGGCGCATGCGCGTCGGATCACCATGAACAAGGAGAGGCGTCGAGCTCCTAGGGCGGAGCTGATCGTGCCTAGAGAGCGCATCAAGGACAAGGAAGACACAGAGTACTCGGTCGAATACACCACCAGCAAAGACGATTGCGACCACAGTGACGGTAAGATGCTGGTGGAGCGGGAGGCGATGAAGCGAGCCACTGCTCCCAACCTTGAAGCAGGATCTGATCCCAAGAGGGCCCAGACTAACAAAATGGGCAGCTCTAAAGTGGCGTTGAGCTCATGATCAGTTCTTGTATCCAGACGTGTACCCATCCGGCTCAACATTTCTTTGCGGCCGACCCAATTGTGAATGATGACTTGGTGGCCCCTGGCCATGTCGCGACTCATGTCTGATCAGTGAGAGTGTTTCTTTTTTCCACTTCTTTTTTGCAATTCATTTTGCCTTTTATCCACCTTGTTTTTTGCTGGCAGACCCACCTCAAGTGCTATCACTTTGACGGAATGGCTCCACTTTCCACGGAGGTGTTGTTAGATCCGGGACCACAAGACTACTTACGTGGCATAGTTTTATCTAGAATAAAGGATGGGGCATGTTCCATACCTTATATTTGTTGTAAAATACTTGGATACGAGTAGAACTAGTCAGTATAGAACAAAACTACTCGGTACGACCAGAGTAAGATTTCTAAGCTTGTACTGGACTAGGATACATATAACCCTGTCCCCCAGAGTATATAAGGGCGGGCAGGGACTCCCTTCAAAGCATAACCAATCTAATGGAATACAAACTACCATACAGGATGTAGGGTATTACACAACTCACGGCCCGAACCTGTCTAAACCTTATGTTGCTTGCATCTTCGAGTTCTTGATCTCGGCGATACTGTAACACCCTAAGGTAAATTTCTCATATTTTAATTAATTTATTTTGGGCTCAAATAAAATTCCGGAGTTTTCCCTAATTTATCTCGCATCTAAGGTAATTTTAGAACGCAAAGAATTAAAATTTATTTTAGGTTCAACATGTTTGTGCATTCATGCTGGTGCATAAGTTTTCTTGGTTGAGTGCATAGAAGTTGAATTCAAATTTGAGTTGAATTCAAATAGAATCGAGTTGGTTTGGCAAGGAAAAGGGAGGAAACAGGAAGGTGTCAGTCATTCTTTCTATTCTCAGTCATCCTTTCTATTCTCAGTCATTCTTTCTTTTCTCAGTCATTCCTTCTATTCTCAGTCATTCCCTCAGCCTGACCCCACCTGTCGGCCCCTTCTCCCTCCTCTTTCTTCTCCGGCGCAACTCCTTCCCGAAATCCCCGGCGAGCCACTCCCCCTGGGCCCGCACACCAAGGCAGCGCCGCCGCCCTACAAGTAGCGGCCCCACGCCCCTCAGAACCCTAATCCCAGCCCTGCAACCCGAAGATCCCCGCACCGCCGCCCCTTTCTTCTTCCGCTCCGGTCACCTCGGTTCCACCGTGGTCCAGCCGCCCCGCCGTGCTTCAGACCGCCAAATCCCCCGCAAGAGTTCCGCCGCGCCTCCTAGAAGCTTCCCGAGCCAAGTATTTGTATTCCGAGCTCGGCATCATCGGGATTTCGCGAAGAAACCGCCGCCGGTGAGCTGTTCCGCCGCCCAATTTCCTCGTCGCCGGCCGGTTCCGGGCTGCCCTAACCCCGTGGCACCTCTGCAGGAACACCCCAAGCCGACCCGCGGTGATTAGAAGCCAGGAGGACCTCTGCAGCAACTTCTTCCCCAACTCCGTCCGTGCGCCGCCGCCCGTCATCGACGTTGACCCCCCTGCACTGTTTCTCCGGCCAGTTCGAGCCCTTGGTGAGCAACAGCACGTTTTCCCGGTCCTTTTGCCCTCGATGCCGTGGACCTTAGCCCACTTCCGTAGCCGGAACGCCATCGCCGGAGTGTGCCGCCGTGCAGACCCGCCGTCCCCGCGAGCCAGCCAGATCGGACCAGTCCGATCCAGATCGGACCGTCCGAACCCCGCTGTTCAGATCGGACCGTCCGAACCCGGATGCGTCCGAACCGTTCGATTTAGATCCAACCGCCCAGATTAGAAGCCGCGTACCCCTTCAGCTGTGGCAGTTTTGTTAAAGAGCCCCTGAACTTCCTTGGAATCAACCCGCAGTCCACTGCAGTTCAATAGTAATTGCAGTTTAGCCCTATTTCTTGCACCGAAGCCCCTGAGTTTTCCAGTTTTTGAATCCGCCGTCCAAGCCTCGTGTTTTCACGTGCTAGCCCCTGAGTCTATGCTTTATTTACGTTCTAGTCCCCGGGTTTTGTCCAGAAGCCCCTGGTTGCTCAGTTTTTCTTACAATTAGGTCCCTGGATCCTGTTTTAAGCGTAGTTTTCACGTTTTAGCTCCGTTTTAGGTGTTCTTTATATCCACGCGATCGTTGTAACGCGTAGATTAGTTCTAGGCTAGTTTCATGTGCTGTTCTGTTGTATTGGTGTACTGTTTTCTTATAGTTTGTTCTTGTTGTGCATGTGTGTATGTGTGGGCTATGTTTGATGATCGTGAGTAGACGCGGAGCCTTTGGAGCAGTACCAGGAGCAGCCGTCTTCCGAGCACTTCGAGCAGCAGCCGGGAGAGTACGAGGAAGGCAAGTATAACATGAACCTCCTATCACTTTCAAATACACTTTCATACTGCATTTTAATTCTGTATGCCTATAAGGATTTCCTAGCCACTTTTATATCCTTATATATATCCTATGGGTTGCAGTTTGGTTAGCGGTGCTAGGTTGCTGCGCTACAACAAATCTTGGTCCTTTTTAATTAATTTTGCTAATGGTCTTATGCAACTTAATTCTGGAGCCGACCCTCTGTGCTGTGTGCTTGAGTGGTTTGTGCGTCCTTAAAAGATGTTTTTGCTAGAAACATGGTTTAGGGGGCCAGCACGGTGCTTAGTGCTTGGTTGGCCACTCTCCATAAGGACCGGTTCATAGAGCGACAACCTGGGACAACCGCGCAACCACAAGACTGGTATGGGACGGTCTTGACTTACTAATTAGGTCATTTTGGTTCGGGAGTAACTTACCTGCGTGGGCAAGAGGGGTGGTAAGCTTCAATGGTCCCTGCTCCTCCGGTTTGGTCTGTGCTGTGTGTCTTGTACCCCCGGAGGTGGGCCCCATCGTCGCTGATCCAGAATCCTTAGCGGTTACACCTTACCAACGTGATTCTTTGTAACGGTCTCGTAGTGTGCTTGCTAGCCATCTCACCTAAGGAAGTGTGATGAACAACTAGCGTAGCTCACGACTTGTGGGTAAAGTTGTGCAACCTCTCGAGAGTGTAAAACTGATATATCAGCTGTGCTCACAGTCATGAGCGGCCCAGATCCTCCGTCTGATTAGTGGGGTTATCAACCTTTGACGAGGGCGATTCCCCGGGTGGTTTTGGTTGGATGGTTCTCAGTAGTTCTTAATTAATATTGATTAATTTATTATGCAATTGGGTTTATGGTAATTCACCCACTTGTAGTAATTAGCTTTAATAAAATTTGCCAAGATTAAAAGCTAATGCAGTTGAGTCAGCTAGCCTTAGAGCCTCATACTCGTGTTATACTTGTTGAGTACGAGTTTGTACTCACCCTTGCCTCTCTACCCTTCTGTTCTCTTTGGGATATCTTCGACTGCTGCTCAGTGCCCGGCAACGTGGAGGACTACGTCAGCGGCTTCGACGACTTCTAGGCGTTTGTCTCCCAGTCGACGTCCCTGTGGCGCCCAGCTCTTCATGTATTCCTTTTACGCTTCCGCACCTCTGGAACCGATTCTTGATTCGGTTGTAATAAAATAATTCATGTATGATTCATTTACGATTTATATTAATGTTATTCGTGACATGTGTTGTGATATCTTGATGATCTGTTGTATATATGCGTGACTTGATCCTGGCGCATATATGATTGCTCGATTTATGTTCTTATAAATCGGGTGTGACAGATTGGTATCAGAGCCGTGTCGACTGTAGGACGAAGCCTAGGTAGAATTGGTCGAGTTTAGGACTTCTGTTCTCTTGCTTGCCTCCGCAAATCTTCAGCCATCATTTTTCTGCTTCCATCCCTTGAGTCTTAAGCCCTAGATTCGCTATCTCCCCCGTCTTTTCTGAGAAGTGGCTTGAGTTTTCCATAGACGTTGGCCTGAGTCGCCTAATCTTATAAGTTATAAGTTTAAGTTGTCCCGATAAAAATACGCTAGGACGAGTGTGTTGGTCGAGTAGTGTGGAAAACTCGACTAATTTGTGAATATTGAATGTTTGTTATTGTGCAAATGTTTGATTTGGCTTTTTGGTTGATTGCATAGTTTAGTAGTTAAATTTGTTCATGCAAATCGACCTAACCCAACCTGAACTAAATAATAAAATTGAGTTAGAACGTTGGGGGTAAAACCTATATTCCTTTCTCTCTGTCATATCCTTCCGAAGTTTCATTTCCGCAGCCGCACGATATTCTTTTCTCATAAATTTCGTTTGTTGCAATCAGATGGTGAACACCAGGCGCACCGGTTCCGGTCCTGACCAGCAGGAGCAGAACGACCAGGGTACCGGTCAGCCGCTGCCGATGCCGCCACCACTGACCCCGGAGCAGTTCTTCCAGCTCCAGATGCAGATGATGGCTACCCTGAACAACACCGTTCAGGCTCTGCAGCAGATCCATGCTCAGCCACCGCCTCCACCGCCGCCTCAGCCCCGTGACAGGCGTGCGGATTTCCTGAGAGGTCACCCGCCGACCTTCTCTCACGCCACGGACCCACTCCAGGCGGACGACTGGCTTCGTTCGGTGGAGCGCCAGTTGGTTGTTGCGCAGTGCGACGACCGGGAGCGAGTTCTGTACGCCGCAGGGCAGCTGCGAGGCTCCGCTCTTGACTGGTGGGAGTCCTACCCAGCTCGGGATCGTGAGTCTCTCACGTGGGACCAGTTCCGTGAGCGTTTCAGGAACCATCACATTCCTGAGGGCATCATGAAGATGAAGCAGAAGGAGTTCCGTGCTCTTAAGCAGGTAAAATTTAACGGAATTCCCTACCATTCCTTTTGAGCTTGATCCATCCTCGATTTCTTTCGTAACCTGACCAATTGAGCGATTTCTATCCTTGTTATCTGTGTTCGTTATTTCAGGGATCCATGACGGTGACGGAGTATCGTGACCGTTTCCTTCAGCTTGCCCGCTACGCCCCTGCTGACGTCGCTCGTGATAGCGATAAGCAGGAGTACTTCAAGGAGGGACTGGATGATCACATCCAGTATGCGCTGCTGAACCACCGCTTCGACAACTTCAACCAGTTGGTTGATGCGGCCCTCAACACCGAGCGCAAGCGCCGGGAGATTGAGGATAAGAAGAGGAAGATGGCTCCATCCTCTTCGGGCAGCAACACCCGTCCCCGCTACCAGTACCCTCCACAGCAGCAGCAGCAGAGGCCGCCCCAGCAGTACCAGCAGCGGCAACAGTTTCCACCTCGTCCTCAGCAGCAGCAGCAGGCGGGGCCGGGTCAGAGGCTTCCGGCGCCTCCGGCTCCACCAGCTCAGAGGCAGGGAGCGCCCACTCCTCCTCCTGGGCAGCAGGCCGCGGCACTTCCTCGAGTGTGCTTCCACTGCGGCGAGCCAGGGCACTACGCCAACGTCTGCCCCCGGAAGGCGCAGGCAGGACAGCAGGGGCGTGCAGCACCGCCCAAGGCCCCAGCTCAGGGCAGGGTGAACCACGTGACGGCCGAGTCAGCGGCCGAGGCTCCCAACGTGGTTATTGGTACGTTCATGGTTAATGCCCATCCTGCTACAGTGCATTTTGATACTGGTGCTACACATTCTTTCATCACCCAGTCTTTTGTTGAGCATCATGGTATTCCTACTAGCACATTAAAGAGGTGCATGATAGTATCTTCACCGGGAGGGCAGTTGAGGTCTCATGTCTTCTGTCCCAGAGTCAGTGTGGCTATAAGGGGGGTAGATTTCAGTGCAAATCTGATGGTGCTTGACTCCAAGGGCATTGATGTGATCCTCGGGATGGAGACTCTTGCTAAATGGGGAGTCCGGATAGATTGTGCTCAGAGGACGGTTCTTCTGTCGGCACCGGATGGTCAGGAGGTTACTGTTGGAGCTACGGAGCCTCCCGGATTTCTTCATCAGATGGAGGCTAGACCCACGGACGGTATTCGCGTGGTGTCTGAATTCCCGGATGTCTTTCCGGATGATCTGCCAGGTATGCCGCCTGATCGCGACATTGAGTTTTCTATTGATCTCTTGCCTGGCACAGCTCCTATCGCTAAGAGGCCCTACCGTATGGCTCCTGTCGAGCATGAGGAGGTTAAGAAGACTGTCGATGAGTTGCTAGCTAAGGGTTATATCCGTCGCAGTTTCTCTCCTTGGGCTTTTCCTGTGTTGCTTGTAGAGAAGAAGGATGGTGCGAAGAGAATGTGCGTCGATTATCGGGATCTGAATGCAGTCACTATCAAGAACAAGCATCCATTGCCCCGTATTGAGGATCTCTTTGATCAGCTTCAGGGTGCTTGTGTATTCTCGAAGATCGATCTTCGTTCGGGTTATCATCAGCTGAAGATTCGTCCTGAGGATATTCAGAAGACGGCATTCACCTGCAAGTATGGGTTATACGAGTATACGGTCATGTCCTTCGGCTTGACTAATGCTCCGGCTTTCTTCATGCATCTGATGAACAAGGTCTTCATGGATTATCTGGACACCTTTGTGGTGATATTTATCGATGATATCCTGATATATTCCAAGTCAGAAGCGGAGCATGAGAAGCATCTGAGGCTTGTGTTGCAGAGGCTCAGAGAGCACAAGCTGTATGCCAAGCTCAGCAAGTGCGAGTTCTGGATTGACGAGGTTCCATTCCTCGGTCATGTTATCTCCAAGGGAGGCATTGCTGTGGACCCCGGAAAGGTGAAGGATGTGCTTGACTGGGTTGTACCGCAGACGGTGAAGGAAGTCCGCTCTTTTCTGGGCTTAGCAGGCTATTATCGGAGGTTCATCGAGAATTTCTCCAAAATTGCGAAGCCTTTGACTTCCTTACTGGAGAAAGACGTGGGTTTCTCTTGGACTGATGAGCGTCAGAGTGCCTTTGAGGAGCTGAAGAAGAGGTTGACTACGGCGCCAGTCCTTACTCTGCCGGACCAGAGCAAGAGGTTCACAGTGTATTGTGATGCTTCGAGGGATGGTCTTGGTTGCGTCCTGATGCAGGAGGGCAGAGTGATAGCTTATGCCTCGCGGCAGTTGCGCCGGCACGAGCTGAATTATCCCACTCATGATCTGGAGTTAGCCGCAGTTGTGCACGCTCTGAAGATATGGAGGCATTACTTGTTTGGGCAGAGGTGTGATATTTACACCGATCACAAGAGCCTCAAGTACATTTTCACTCAGAGTGAACTGAATATGCGGCAGAGAAGATGGCTAGAGTTGGTCAAGGATTATGACCTGGAGATTCACTATCATCCGGGCAAGGCTAATGTTGTAGCAGATGCTCTGAGCAGGAAGAGCTATGTTAACATGGCCGTGGCTTTTCAGATGCCTCAGGAGTTATGCGAGGAGTTTGAGCAGTTGAGTCTGGGTTTCGTGCATCACACCTCGGGTACATCGTTCGAGGCGGAACCCACTCTAGAGGCAGAGATCAGGCAGCATCAGAAGGAGGATCAGAAGCTGCAGGAGATTCGTGAGTTGCTCAAGATTGGCAAAGCCCCTCATTTCAGAGAGGATGATCAGGGTACCTTGTGGTACAAGGGTCGTATATGTGTGCCGGATGTAGCAGATCTCAGGAAGTTGATTCTGAGTGAGGCTCATGATACAGCGTATTCTATCCATCCAGGCAGCACGAAGATGTATTACGACCTGAAGGAACGATTCTGGTGGTCTGGAATGAAGCGTTCCGTTGCGGAGTACGTGGCTATCTGTGACACTTGTCAGCGTGTCAAGGCAGAGCATCAGAGGCCAGCAGGGTTATTGCAGCCGTTGAAGATTCCAGAGTGGAAATGGGAGGAAATCACTATGGACTTCATTGTTGGCTTGCCTCGTACTCAGAAAGGGTACAACTCCATATGGGTAGTAGTGGACCGGTTGACGAAGGTTGCGCATTTTATTCCGGTGAACACTACTTATTCCGGTGCTAGACTTGCAGAGTTGTACATCTCCAGGATTGTCTGTCTGCATGGTGTTCCTAAGAAGATCATATCTGATCGAGGATCTCAGTTCACTTCACGGTTCTGGGAGCAGTTGCACGATTCGTTGGATACGAAGCTGCGCTTTAGTACTGCTTATCATCCTCAGACAGATGGACAGACAGAGAGAACCAACCAAGTGTTGGAGGATATGCTTCGAGCCTGCGCTATTCAGTACGGTACCAGCTGGGATAAATGCCTGCCGTATGCAGAGTTTTCGTATAACAACAGTTATCAGGCCAGTCTGAAGAAATCCCCGTTTGAGGCTCTGTATGTCCGGAAGTGCAGGACTCCGTTGTATTGGGATCAGATTGGTGAGAAGCAGGTATTTGGTCCAGATATTGTTGAGGAGGCCGAACAGTTGGTACAGCAGGTGCGAGAGAATCTGAGGGTCGCTCAGACTCGTCAGAAGAGCTATGCGGATGTTCGTCGCCGAGATTTGACCTTTGCAGTGGGTGATCATGTATATCTGAAGGTCTCGCCGATGAGAGGAATCCGCAGGTTTAATGTACGAGGGAAGCTAGCTCCTCGATACATTGGTCCGTTCAAGGTGTTGGAACGGAAAGGTGAGGTGGCATATTGTCTGGAGTTGCCATTCAATCTCTCAGGAGTGCACGATGTGTTCCACGTGTCTCAGCTGAAGAAGTGCTTGAGAGTGCCAGAAGAGCAAGCACCGATAGAAGGGTTGGATGTGCAGGAGGATCTGACTTATGTCGAGCATCCGGTGAAGATTTTGGAGATATCTGAGAGAGTCACCCGAAACAAGAAGATCAAGATGTGCCGTGTTCAGTGGAGTCATCACACGGAGGATGAGGCTACTTGGGAGCGAGAAGACGAGCTGAGGAAGACATATCCCGATCTCTTTGCTAGCTAGCCTATCAGAATCTCGGGACGAGATTCCTGTAAGGGGGGTAGGTTTGTAACACCTTAAGGTAAATTTCTCATATTTTAATTAATTTATTTTGGGCTCAAATAAAATTCCGGAGTTTTCCCTAATTTATCTCGCATCTAAGGTAATTTTAGAACGCAAAGAATTAAAATTTATTTTAGGTTCAACATGTTTGTGCATTCATGCTGGTGCATAAGTTTTCTTGGTTGAGTGCATAGAAGTTGAATTCAAATTTGAGTTGAATTCAAATAGAATCGAGTTGGTTTGGCAAGGAAAAGGGAGGAAACAGGAAGGTGTCAGTCATTCTTTCTATTCTCAGTCATCCTTTCTATTCTCAGTCATTCTTTCTTTTCTCAGTCATTCCTTCTATTCTCAGTCATTCCCTCAGCCTGACCCCACCTGTCGGCCCCTTCTCCCTCCTCTTTCTTCTCCGGCGCAACTCCTTCCCGAAATCCCCGGCGAGCCACTCCCCCTGGGCCCGCACACCAAGGCAGCGCCGCCGCCCTACAAGTAGCGGCCCCACGCCCCTCAGAACCCTAATCCCAGCCCTGCAACCCGAAGATCCCCGCACCGCCGCCCCTTTCTTCTTCCGCTCCGGTCACCTCGGTTCCACCGTGGTCCAGCCGCCCCGCCGTGCTTCAGACCGCCAAATCCCCCACAAGAGTTCCGCCGCGCCTCCTAGAAGCTTCCCGAGCCAAGTATTTGTATTCCGAGCTCGGCATCATCGGGATTTCGCGAAGAAACCGCCGCCGGTGAGCTGTTCCGCCGCCCAATTTCCTCGTCGCCGGCCGGTTCCGGGCTGCCCTAACCCCGTGGCACCTCTGCAGGAACACCCCAAGCCGACCCGCGGTGATTAGAAGCCAGGAGGACCTCTGCAGCAACTTCTTCCCCAACTCCGTCCGTGCGCCGCCGCCCGTCATCGACGTTGACCCCCCTGCACTGTTTCTCCGGCCAGTTCGAGCCCTTGGTGAGCAACAGCACGTTTTCCCGGTCCTTTTGCCCTCGATGCCGTGGACCTTAGCCCACTTCCGTAGCCGGAACGCCATCGCCGGAGTGTGCCGCCGTGCAGACCCGCCATCCCCGCGAGCCAGCCAGATCGGACCAGTCCGATCCAGATCGGACCGTCCGAACCCCGCTGTTCAGATCGGACCGTCCGAACCCGGATGCGTCCGAACCGTTCGATTTAGATCCAACCGCCCAGATTAGAAGCCGCGTACCCCTTCAGCTGTGGCAGTTTTGTTAAAGAGCCCCTGAACTTCCTTGGAATCAACCCGCAGTCCACTGCAGTTCAATAGTAATTGCAGTTTAGCCCTATTTCTTGCACCGAAGCCCCTGAGTTTTCCAGTTTTTGAATCCGCCGTCCAAGCCTCATGTTTTCACGTGCTAGCCCCTGAGTCTATGCTTTATTTACGTTCTAGTCCCCGGGTTTTGTCCAGAAGCCCCTGGTTGCTCAGTTTTTCTTACAATTAGGTCCCTGGATCCTGTTTTAAGCGTAGTTTTCACGTTTTAGCTCCGTTTTAGGTGTTCTTTATATCCACGCGATCGTTGTAACGCGTAGATTAGTTCTAGGCTAGTTTCATGTGCTGTTCTGTTGTATTGGTGTACTGTTTTCTTATAGTTTGTTCTTGTTGTGCATGTGTGTATGTGTGGGCTATGTTTGATGATCGTGAGTAGACGCGGAGCCTTTGGAGCAGTACCAGGAGCAGCCGTCTTCCGAGCACTTCGAGCAGCAGCCGGGAGAGTACGAGGAAGGCAAGTATAACATGAACCTCCTATCACTTTCAAATACACTTTCATACTGCATTTTAATTCTGTATGCCTATAAGGATTTCCTAGCCACTTTTATATCCTTATATATATCCTATGGGTTGCAGTTTGGTTAGCGGTGCTAGGTTGCTGCGCTACAACAAATCTTGGTCCTTTTTAATTAATTTTGCTAATGGTCTTATGCAACTTAATTCTGGAGCCGACCCTCTGTGCTGTGTGCTTGAGTGGTTTGTGCGTCCTTAAAAGATGTTTTTGCTAGAAACATGGTTTAGGGGGCCAGCACGGTGCTTAGTGCTTGGTTGGCCACTCTCCATAAGGACCGGTTCATAGAGCGACAACCTGGGACAACCGCGCAACCACAAGACTGGTATGGGACGGTCTTGACTTACTAATTAGGTCATTTTGGTTCGGGAGTAACTTACCTGCGTGGGCAAGAGGGGTGGTAAGCTTCAATGGTCCCTGCTCCTCCGGTTTGGTCTGTGCTGTGTGTCTTGTACCCCCGGAGGTGGGCCCCATCGTCGCTGATCCAGAATCCTTAGCGGTTACACCTTACCAACGTGATTCTTTGTAACGGTCTCGTAGTGTGCTTGCTAGCCATCTCACCTAAGGAAGTGTGATGAACAACTAGCGTAGCTCACGACTTGTGGGTAAAGTTGTGCAACCTCTCGAGAGTGTAAAACTGATATATCAGCTGTGCTCACAGTCATGAGCGGCCCAGATCCTCCGTCTGATTAGTGGGGTTATCAACCTTTGACGAGGGCGATTCCCCGGGTGGTTTTGGTTGGATGGTTCTCAGTAGTTCTTAATTAATATTGATTAATTTATTATGCAATTGGGTTTATGGTAATTCACCCACTTGTAGTAATTAGCTTTAATAAAATTTGCCAAGATTAAAAGCTAATGCAGTTGAGTCAGCTAGCCTTAGAGCCTCATACTCGTGTTATACTTGTTGAGTACGAGTTTGTACTCACCCTTGCCTCTCTACCCTTCTGTTCTCTTTGGGATATCTTCGACTGCTGCTCAGTGCCCGGCAACGTGGAGGACTACGTCAGCGGCTTCGACGACTTCTAGGCGTTTGTCTCCCAGTCGACGTCCCTGTGGCGCCCAGCTCTTCATGTATTCCTTTTACGCTTCCGCACCTCTGGAACCGATTCTTGATTCGGTTGTAATAAAATAATTCATGTATGATTCATTTACGATTTATATTAATGTTATTCGTGACATGTGTTGTGATATCTTGATGATCTGTTGTATATATGCGTGACTTGATCCTGGCGCATATATGATTGCTCGATTTATGTTCTTATAAATCGGGTGTGACAGATACCTTGCCTACAAACCTACTTCCTTAGGTATCCCTAGGTAGGCTTGGCGGAAAAACACCGACAGCTGACATGCTAGGTAGGGGTGTTCATCGAAGATCCCCTAGATAACTCGATGATGACGTTCAACTTCTCCACTATTGCGCTTGAAAAGGGCACTACTTTCATTTTCAGCTTGTGGGTCTGCGTCGCCAACGGCGCAGGCAATTTCCATCATCACCTCATTGACCACAAGCCGAAGGCACCTACATCAAGACCAAGCCGTGATCTTGATGATTTCGTTGATAATCTCAGTGAGATGCTACTTCCTGACTTAGTTAGAGAGCTCGAGGAGGAGTCCGAGTTCAACCTGACTTCCACTGGTGCTGTACTAGGACCCCTTGGATCAGATCCAATCCAATCTGAGGGGCACTGTGTTTGATTCCTGTTTGGGCTACGCAATTCGGCCACTGTCTACCAGGAGGCCATGCAGTCCGAGTCCCTATCCGTATTGGAAAAGGAATTGGAACATCTACTTCAATTCAGAGATGGCTCCGCCACAGCATGCCGGGAGGCCAAGCCCGTCCGGCCGTCCCCAACTACAACTCAAACTCTGATGATGACGCTACGCCTTTTGTAGGTGGGCACCAGGGTTTGATAATCACATCCACTCTGCAAAGGCGATTCGTCTACTGGAAGGGCATGGAGCTTCCCAAGCTCACCTCCAGTGATGAGTCCCGCCTCGTGGATTGTCTTGGTGAACTCCCGTACATAGAGGATACCGAGCTCGTGACCTACAACTCCGACATATACTGCTCCGACATCAACTCGCCGGAATGCCACGTGTACATGGCTGCCATCACTGATGTGGGAAATCAATACGAAGATGAACTACTCAGGGACATATCTGCCGACAAAGCCATGGTAGACGCCCCATAGGATGAAGATGAGGAGCAGAGGGCAAGGCGAAGGGAGAAGAACGCCAAGCGTGCCCAACGCAAGAGGGACGTGATGGAACGCCAACAACGTGCCACTCACAACCTCAACATCGTGTTTGCAGCAGCTACCAATCATGAGTACTACGCTACTCCGATTGCTAACATAGTTGAGGATCGAGAGGGCTATCAGGTTAGCCCAACATGTGTTCATCCAACTGGACGAGCAACATCTACGACCGAGACGTCATCAATTGCTTCTACAACAGCATCTAGGAATGGGCGCTGTACTGGGACTTTGGCCGAAATCACCCTAAGACCATCCCAGAACTCTGGGACATGATGGCGGTATGGGAGGACAATGAGGACCAGGAGCGAGAACGCTTCAACCTGTGGCGTGGCAGCGACAACAATGGCAAGCGAAATGACAACCATTGCAACAACAACCGAAGCCAGCGGGACTACTCAGGTTCCTCTCAAAAGTGCAAGCCTGATGATGTTGTCGCGGCTATTGAGCACAACTCATGAGGCAATAAGTTAGGAACTATGCAGGAGAAGTTTGAAAAACTCCTGCACAAGTAGTGCCCATGACACCCGAAGTCCAAGCATTCGGTGATCCAGTGCTACAACCTTCGAAAGACCTTCAACGCCCCATCTCTTGACAAAGATGCCAAGAAAAAGGACAAGGAGAAGGAGGACAAATCGGAAGGCGAGGGGTTCCAGAACCCCGAAAACATCATCAACATCATCTTCTGCGACGACTCTGGCTTCCCCACCAAGCGAGCTCAAAAGCTCACCCTTCGCAAGATCATGGCGATTGAGCCAGCCATACCACAGCCCTTGAGATGGTCTGAGACCCTGATCTCTTTCAATATAGATGACCAGTGGACCAGCT
Organism: Panicum hallii; assembly: GCF_002211085.1. NCBI lineage: Eukaryota > Viridiplantae > Streptophyta > Magnoliopsida > Poales > Poaceae > Panicum > Panicum hallii. Next base: position 20,645,811 of record NC_038048.1, on the reverse strand, counting down.
TCTCTGAGCCAGGAAAATTCCCGCTTGTACTGGACCCTGTGGTGCCCCTCTCCAGGCTCAACCAAGTACTCATCAACGAAGGGAGCAGGCTCAACCTACTCTTCGCGAGTATCTTGAAGCAGATGGGGTTGGACATCTCCAACATGCTCACCCCCAAGAAAGGCTCCCTTCTACGGAATCGTCCCAGGGAACTCGGCTACACCCCTCGGGCAGGTGACCTTGCCAGTTGCCTTCGAGACACAGGAGAACTATAGTACAGAGTGCATCAAGTTCGAGGTGAGAAACTTCCATACATTATACCATGCCATCATTGGAAGACCTGCTCTGGCCAAATTTATGGCAGTACTCCACTACGTATACCTGCTCCGCAAGATGCTAGGCCCATATGGAGTACTATCCTTCCGCGGCGACTTGAAGAAGTCGTACGACTGCGACTAGGAGGCTATCGGGTATACCTCGACTACCCGCGTGCCAGATGCTTCAGCCGAAGGATTCGCAGCCGCATAGCAACTCTCCAAGTTCAGGATGGTGATCCCGACTAAGAAGTCGAGCCAGTCCAAGGTGAAGCCCACCAACGACGTCAACGTGAAGACCATCGAACTGTAGGAGGGCGACTCATCCAAGACAGCCCTGATCGGTGTAGAGATGGATGCTTAATAGGAAAGCGCACTTGTTGGGGGCAAATATCATGGATCCCCCAAAGAATGCTCCTTAGGAAGCTGATCACGGATTAGCCCCCTCAAAGTACGTGGCTTGGGCTGGCTGGGCCGTCAAACGGCCATAGAATGGCCCGCTAGGAGAAGGGGCACCGATAGCCCAACGGGAAGCACTAGAGAAGGATACGGCCGCCTCGGCCAACCTCAAGGGTGAGGGGTAGGGCACATCTGCCCCAAAGGCGTGGGGCCCCTAGGGACCTCACAAAATGATGGGCCACGCCGGAGGATGAACCTCTAGCGTAAGGATAGGTAAGGACGTGCAGCGACATGACCTCCGGAAAAGACAGGCAACTACGGCACGCCCTGGCTGTCCACCGCGCCGGGGGTCAAGTCATGAAACGCGTCGGAGGTCTCACGTCTCCCATCTCAGCGGGGTGCACGTCACCCGTCTTGCGGCCCGGCTGACCCACACCACCCGTTCCGTTGGGGCGCACGCCGCACGTCGCACCAGGGCACAGCATGGGACCATCTCCATAGTCATCTACAGGGCCCGCAGGGCCCATGCGAAGGGGAGGAGAGGCGACACGATCCTGGGGACCTTTTTCTCTCCCTCCCCTCCTCTCTCTCTCTCTATCCACTCGCTTCCCTTTGACTTATAAAGGGGGAAGGGAGACCCCCCGTCGAGGGGTCGGAACATTTTTTCAGACTCACATTCGCATACGCATACTCCACCAGAGACTTGGGAGCCCAGTCCCTCTCTCGCAAGTTTGCAACCCCTACTGCAAACCTAGTGCAAGAGCACAAGTGGCTCGAACTGGACGTAGGGTTATTCTGCCCGAACCATAAACCCTCATGTCTTTCTTGCTCACCATCCGGGCTAGACACGCAATCACGATATTTACTAGTCGGCGGTTCGAAACACTGACAGTTGGCGCGGCAGGTAGGGGCTTTGCGCGCCTCATCAACCTCTTCAGGCTGCGGATGGCCAACCACGCTAGAGGATGGGCTCCGAGTTCGCTCATGCACTTCGGGAGCCTGGACTTCATCATCACCATGGAAGGGGGACTGGAGCAGATTCATGGTCTGGTCCGCCCCGCCCGCACCGCCAACCTCGACCCCCTTGTCGAGGCTTTCGAGGGGATGTGGCTGCGCACCCCGGAGGATCGGGCCTCCAAGGTTAGTGGGCCCCTTGACTTCAACTATGAGAGTTTGGGGCGTCAGCTTCGCATCTTCTTGGTTTCCCGACCGACCCAGGAGGACTTGCGCCTTGTTCTATTCTTGCTCGCCAACGTCACAGCGCAGCTCTCCGGGGGAGAACCACTCTCCCTGGAGATCCCGACAAGGGGCTTCCCGATGAGGTTTCTTTTTGGCCTGCGCAACGCGGATGGCGAGTTCGTGGGGATGACGGACTACGTATCAGAATCCTTCCATGATCTTCTTGTGGGGGAGTCGGAGGTGATCTCTGACTCTTTCTCCAGCGGAGGGAGCCACCACCCCTTGCGGAGTGTTTCATGGCAGGAGTCCCCGAAGGGCGTGTCGAAGACACCCACACAAGGGAAACTCCTCCGAGCAGCCATAACAACGGGGCTAGGGAGATGAACCAAGCCCCACCGCCCGCGTGGATCGAGCAGCTGCCGGAGCGGCAGAAGGAGCTTGAGGAGGCGCGCCTCCAGATAGAATAGGAGCGTGCTGAACTCAAGTGAGAGATGGGACGCCGTGGGGATAGAGGGCGCGTGCGCGCCGCCACCCCCGACGTAAACCAAAGGATCCTCGAAGACAATGAGGGTCCCCTGCACTTCGCCCGGGCAAGCCACAACATTATCGCCACCGTGGCCTTGCTGGAAGGGCTCCCGGAGCAAGCGACGCCAGAGGGACACCGCGCCCACCTTAAGTTGCACATGCTCATCGAGCGCGCGGCGCAACAACAGGCCGAGAGCTCGATGTCTTCGCAACGCGGGCAAAATGTGGACCCGCACCCTCCTGCGAGGTAGGGTGTCAAGGACGTGTCTGTCCACAAAGCCCCACGCGAGGGGGAGCGTCCTGCGAACGCCCTCCGTTCGTGGACACCTCGGTGCCGACCGCGACGCACGCCACACCATCAACGACCGGAGGCATGGGCACGAGGACGAGCAAGCGGCAGCGAGCTGAGGATATCACCCTCATCATGGTGGGTGCCACGACAGCAGCTAGGACAGAAGCCCAAGCCCCAATCCGGTGGGTGCTAGGGTTTTCTAGGTGCGCATCCACAGCGCGCTGTTGTCGCCACGGTACCGCCCCCCCGACAAACATCACGAGGTACGCCAGGGAGACGAACCTCACCTTGTGGCTCGAAGACTACCGGCTCGCTTGCCGGGGAGGAGGAGCGGTCGATGATGACTTCATCATCCGCAACTTGCCCTTGTCCCTGGCCGACTCGGCACGGACATGGCTTGAGCACCTGCCAGCCGACTGGATTCACAGCTGGTCGGACCTGAGGGAAATCTTTGTGGGAAACTTCCAGGGCACTTTCGAACGCCCCGGGAACCCATGGGATCTTAAGAACTGCCAGCAGAAGCCTAGGGAAACACTCCACGAGTACATTCGGTGCTTCTCCAAGGAGTGGAACGCGCTGCCCAACGTCTCTAACGCCGATGTGATTGGGGCATTCCTGACCGGGACCACCTGTGAGTCCCTGGTTCACAAACTGGGGCGCAAGAGCCCGTGAACCACCAAGGAGCTCCTTGACATCGCAACGAACCATGCCTCAGGCGAGGTGGCGGTCGGGGCGATCTTCGACCGTGCCAAGGGCAAGGCAAAGCGCGATGAGAGCATTGGTGAGGGTGGCTCGAACCGCCCAGGGAAGAAGAAGAACAAGAGGAACAACAGGGGTTCCCTCGTAGCAGCCGCCTACCGAAAGGGAGGCAGGGCGGCTACCGGGAAGACCCTAGATCATTTTGAGAAGATGCTGGAGAAGCCATGTTTGAACCACGCCTTCCCCGTCAAGCATCTGTATAAGGACTGCGCCGTCATGAAGAAGTACCTGTCGGGAGGTACCAAGAAAGGGGAGCAAAAGAAGAGGCCCGAGCCGGCAGACAGCGACGTCGAGGGGAAGGATGACAGCTTCCCTGACTCCGATGGCTGCCTCATGATATTCGTAGGCCCAGCTGCCTACGAGTCCAGGTGCCGCCAGAAGCTCACACACCGGGAGGTTTACACGGCCGAACCGGTGATGCTTGTGTTTCTCCAGTGGTTGGAGTCAGCCATCACCTTCGACTGATCCAACCATCCAAGCAGCATTCCACAACTAGAGAGGTGCCCACTCGTGGTCGACCCGATCATTGGCACGAAGCACCTCACCAAGGTACTGGTGGACGGGGGCAGTAGCCTCAACATCATGTATGAGGAGACCCTGGATGCCATGGGCATCGATCGGTCATGCATTCGGCTGTCCGGGGTGCCGTTCCACGGCATCATGCCTGGAAACCAAGCGATACCGCTTAGGCAGATCAACCTGCCCATAACTTTCAGGGATCCGACCAACTATAGGATGGAGACCCTCACCTTCGAAGTGGTCGGGTTTCACAGATCCTACCACACCATATTGGGGCGACCATGCTACGCGAAGTTCATGGCCATCCTCAATTATAATTTTCGGAAGCTCAAGATGCCGGGCCCGCACAGGGTCATCACCATCGGCTCCTCCTTCCAGCAAGCCTATCAATATGAGGTGGAGAGCTGCGAGCTCACCTCGGCGGTCATCGCCTCCGAGGAACTAGCAGCCATTAGGGAGGAAACAGTGGATGAGGCGCCTGACTCCAATTGGGCTGCCAGATCCTTCGAGCCCGTGAAGGGCGGGAAGGAGGTTCTCGTTGACCCTAAGAACTCCATGGACAAGAAGGTGCGAGTCGGCACTGCGTTCTCCTCCAAATAGGAAAGTACGCTCATCGACTTCCTCCGTGCCAATAAGGATATCTTTGCATGGAAACCCTCGGATATGACGGGCATACCGAGAGAAGTCGCCGAGCATGCCTTGAAGATCAGGCCAGGCTCCAGACCGGCTAAGCAACGCCTGCGCCACTTCGATGAGGAGAAGCGTAGGGCCATCGACAAGGAGATCGCAAGACTTTTGGCACTGGATTCATCAAGGAAGTATATCACCCCAGTGGTTAGCCAATCCTGTTCTTGTATGAAAAAAGAGTGGGAAATGGAAAATATGTGTCGAATACACGAATCTCAACAAGGCGTGCCCAAAGGATTTGTTTCCTTTGCCTCGCATAAACCAGGTAGTCGACTCAACCTCAGGCTACGAAAGCCTTTGCTTTCTTGATGCGTACTCCGGGTACCATCAAATTGCCATGAAGGAGTCCGACCAGCTTGCGAATTCCTTCATCAGCCCCTTCGGATTGAACTGCTATGTCACTATGCCATTCGGTCTAAAGAACGCAGTTGCCACATACCAACAATGCATGCTCCGATGTTTTGGGGTTCTCATTGGGCGAACCATCAATGCTTATGTCTATGACATCGTAGTCAAGTCCAAACAGGCCAACTAGCTGGTGGCCGACCTAGACCAAACCTTCGCTAGACTCCGGGTGAACGGTGTTAGGCTCAACCCCGAGAAATGCGTTTTCAGGGTTCCAAGGGGCATGTTGCTAGGTTTCATCGTTTCTGAGCGCAGCATCGAAGCCAACCCAGAAAAGATCGTGTCCATCACCAAAATGGGCGGGATCCACAACCCCAAGGGGGTTTAGTGAGTCACAGTATCCCTCTCTATCGGCTTCTAAGGAAGACCGATCACTTCGCGTGGACCCCTAAGGCTTAGGAGGCACTTGACAAGCTCAAAGCAATTCTTTCAAAGGCCCCGATCTTGGTCCCACCATCCGATGGAGAGCCACTCCTACTCTACATTGCAGCAACGACTCAGGTGGTTAGAGTGGCCCTTGTCGTGGAACGGGAAGAGGAGGGGCATGCCCTCAAGGTGCAACGCCCCGTGTACTTTATAAGCGAAATCCTAGCCAATGCCAAGACTCGCTACGCCCAGATCCAGAAGCTTATGTACGTTGTTCTGATCGCCAAATGGAAATTGCAGCACTACTTCGAGTCGCACCCCATGACGGAGGTCACGTCTTTCCCTCTCGGTGGGGTCGTGCGCAACCCAGACGCCATCGGGAGGGTAGCGAAATGGGCTCTCGAGCTCATGGGTCAGGGGATCTCATACTCCCCTCGAAAAGCTATCAAATCCCAGGTACTCGCTGATTTCATCATGGAGTGGACTGAGACCCAGATGCCACCGGCAGCCATCGATGAGGAATGCTGGATGATGTACTTTGATGGATCGCTGATGAAGCAAGGGGCCGGCCTGGGCCTAGTCTTCGTCTCCCCACTTGGCGTACGCATGAGGTACGTGATTCGCGTTCATTTCCCTACATCAAATAACGTGGCTGAGTACGAGGCACTCATCAACGGCCTGTGCATCGCCATTGAGCTAGGCATTTGATGCCTCGACATTCGGGGTGACTCTCGACTTGTCGTCGACCAAGTCATGAAAGAGTCGAGCTGCCTCAACCCCAAGATGGCCGCATACTGCCAGGAGGTCAGACAATTGGAGGATAAGTTTGATGCCCTCGAGCTCAACCACATCTCACGATGACTCAACGAGGCAGCCGACACGCTAGCAAAAATGGTGTCAAGCCGCCAGCCCGTCCTACCTAGCATCTTCACCAGCGACCAGCACAAACCTTCGATCCGCTACGAGGAGTCAGGGTGGGCTGAGGGCGAGCAGCCCGCCTTGGTCTTATGGGCTGGTCTGCCACCGACCCTGCCCGATCCCGAGGTCATGCAACTTGACGAGGAGCCGACGGCGGAGCCCGACACTCCAGTCGACTGGAGACGGACGTACCTCAATTTCCTCCTTCACGAGGTGGTCCCTACTGACCAAACAAAGGCTCAATGGCTCGCACGCTGTGCTAAGTCCTTTGTCTTTATTGAGGGGGAGCTTTACACGCAAAGCCACACCAGCATCCTACAGCACTGCATTCCGATCGAGCAAGGTAACCAGCTGTTGAAGGACATCCACGGTGGGGTCTGCGGGCACCATGCCGCACCAAGAACCCTGGTTGGGAATGCTTTCCGCCAGGGATTTTACTGGCCGACGGCAGTGGCCGACGCTGAGAGAATCGTGCGCACCTGCGAAGGGTGCTAATACTACCTTGGCGAACCCACCTGCCGGCTCAAGCACTGTAGACAATCCCCATCACCTGGCCGTTCGCGGTCTGGGGAGTCTATCTGCTCAGGCCCCTCAGGAAGGCGCCCGGGGGTTACATGTATTTGCTTGTCGCCGTTGACAAGTTCACAAAGTGGATCGAGGCCCGGCCGATTGCAACGATCAAGTGCGAGCAGGCTATGGAATTTTTCCTCGACATCATTCACCACTTTGGAGTACCGAAATCCATCATCACGAACAATGGTACGCAGTTCACGGGGAAGGAGTTCCTCAAGTTCTGCAATGACTACCATATCTAAGTCGATTGGCCCGTCATGGCGCACCCTCGCAGAAATGGGCAGGTCGAATGCGCGAATGACATGGTCTTATAGGGGCTAAAGCATAGAATCTTCAATCGATTGAAGAAGTTCACCGGGCGGTGGTTTGCCGAGCTCCCCGCGGTTCTTTGGAGCCTCAGGACGTCCCCCAGTCGAGCGATCGATTTCACCCCATTCTTCATGGTCTACGGTTCCGAGGCAGTGCTCCCGACCGACCTGGATTATGGAGCGCCCAGGGTCAGGGTGTACAACGAGCAAGGAGTAGAGATGTCCCTCGAGGATGTGATGGACCAGCTCGACGAGGCACGCAACATTGCACTAGTTCAATCGGCCAAGTACCAGCAGGTGCTGCGATGGTACCACGGCCGCCGAGTGCGGGGTTGGGCGTTCAACATCGATGACTTGGTGCTACAGCTTGTCCAGAGCAACAAGGACCATCACAAGCTCTCCCCGCCCTAGGAGGGGCCCTTGATCATCGCCGAGGTGCTCCGGCCAGGCACCTACAAGCTACAGACCCCCGAGGGTGAAGTATTCACCAACACTTGGAACATCGAATAGCTACATTGCTTTTACCCTTAGTAGTTTTCCAAGCTATGTAAATTTTCATGTTGAATGGTCGAGCTGTGCTGCGGAGATTATCTCTTTTCACTCTGCTGCTCTTTTAGTGACGCTCGACCCTAGCCACAACAGGGGGTCAGGCCTCACTCAGGGAATACCAGGGCCATACCCACTCAAAATCCCTTACTCCCAACGCGTTCCTACGATCGGGGCAAAAGGATACAAGTTACGAGGGAGCGTGCTCTGAGTAAAGTTGGTCAGACTGTGGGAAACCCACGCCCTAGTGGCTACAGTGCCTCCGCTCACTAGCGTCATCCGAGCGGCTACGGTGCCTTCGCTCACCAGCGTAATCAGAGTCCTCTCATTTGCATACTCTTCTCCTATTTCCCCAATATTAGGAAAAGTCGGGCGTCTTTAAATTTCCTCGCCGAAGGCCTTCCCAGTCAAAATTCAAAAGTTTAAAAGTTGGTTAACATAACTTCGGGCGTCAAGGCCCAGTTCATTGCTAAAACTAAACTAACTACTTAAGAACGATCTCCTCCTCCATGCTTGCAGCCAAGACTTGCGCGAGGGGGGCCACCTCTTCCTCGATCTGGTCCAGCTCGGCGTCATCGTAGCCAAGCACGAAGCCTTGGCTCATCACCTGCAGGTCGATGTTCTCGTAATGGGATCACGTGACGTGAACGACCGCTGCACACCGAGGTGCAACACCCGCTTCGCCATCCCGCGCGCCCGGTCCGCGACATTGACGACCTGGACCGCAAGCGAGCTCATCCCCGACTCCGAGGTCATCTCAAAATCATTCAATACCAGCCCAATGGCAGTCTGCAAGGTATCGTGCTCGCCAGATTCCTTAAGGAGCATGGCGTTCGCCTCGCCGAGCTCCCTCTCCAGGCGTTGGCGCGCCACCTCCTCCTCTCCAAGCTTCCCATCAAGCACTGTCCAAACACACGCCAACAACATCAAAAAGACTGCTGAGAAACTTTGAAGGAATGGTTATGGCAAGCCAGGTCTTACTGTTCACTTGGTCTTGAAGCTTGCTTGTCTCGGCATTCAGGCGAGCAATCTTTGCATGCCCGGTAGCAACCTCCACGGTGAGATCACCGGCCATCGCCTCGGCCTGAAGCTTTCGCTTTGCTTCTTCAACGCACTCTTGCTGAAGGAGCGCCATTTGCTGCTGGGCGCCTACCAGGAAGAAAAATTAAACACATCACGACCGAGAAACTGACAATCCAAGGGGAACAGGAGAAGGATCTTACCTGCAAGATTTCCCTGAGTGGTCCACACCTGCTGCGACACCACCTCCATGGAGACTACCCTGGCCACCTCACCACCAACCTCCAAGGCCTCTTCCTGGGCGATCGCCATGACCTCGCATGGTGACGGCTCCTCCCGCGCCATCTCCTCGTCTACCCGCCCCGTGGAGGATGCATCAGCCTCACTGGGCGGCGGCGCCGTCTATGTCTCAACCTCGGGGAGTGGGTCAAGCGTACTCAGCCTCGACCCCTCCTCGACGAGCATCGCGCTACACTTCTCCCCCGGGTGCGTCTTTCCGAGATGGACTCTCGCAGAGAAAGGGACGCAGAGGTGGGGGCGGCTTGGGAAAATGGCAACAAAGAGATGAAGTGGGCAGGAAGATGAAAGAGCATGGAGGCGGCAGCGGGGTTGAGAGCCTCAAATATAGACTAGGGAAGTGGAAGGGGAACCGGCACCTCGACCCCCAGGACCGCTATAATGGCCGCCTTCATCACGTCACGTCGTCCTGTCATATCAAAAGGTGCTCGCGTGCCGTGCCTGGGCGCGACCTCTTAAGGGATGCGCCTGGCAGTAAATCCTAGCCTGATGCCAGGATCAAGCTATGCTATTTCCGAAACCTGGTACTTTACCTTGCCCAAGCGCTACCCTGAGATCAAACTCGAAGGGTAGTAAGACATCCCAATGGGATGCCCCGCCCGAAGGGGAAGCCGCCTCGGAACCGGATCCCTCCGGAATGATAGTGGAGGCGAGCCTGGAAAAGCAAGAACCCTCCAGAATGATAGTGGAGGTGAGCCCGGAAAAGCAGGTTGAAATAGGTAGTTTTATTTGTCTGGTCTTGTTGTTAAATCATTCCGGAACGATAGTGGAGGCGAGCCCAGATTAAGAGAGGGATTAGGTGTTCAAGGTAGGTAACCAGAATCGGGATTAGGAGCTAGGTTGTATAGCTCTGTTGTTGATTTGAGTTGGGCCTGGAATGGGGGTTTGCTGCGATTTAAAAATGGCTGGAAAAGAAAAAATTCGCGGTTTTAACGCGTGTGCGTATGCGTTTAGGTGTCATACCATTCCAGATGATTTTAACATGGCTTAAACCCATTTTTTTGTCCAAAGGCCCCCACAGGTAAGGAGGGATACGGGCTGAAAACGCCCCGACGGCCCACTAAAGCCCAAGAGTTCAAAGATTGGCCCGCGAACGGGTTCACAACCGCCCCAGGGCACCACCAGAGTAAGGGGCGAGGACGGATGGGCCCGCTAGCGGCCAGCACCCAGGCGCGCAAGCGCCACAGGCATCCTGACCCACGCCCGAGTCTCGACCAGGACACAATCCATGTTTTTTTCTCCGAAGAAAGGCAATGAGCCGTCAGGGCCGGTCGAACGGACCTGATAGCTATACGGATTGGCCGTCAAGCATTTGGGGTCGGTCACTTGCTGACCCAAGCCGGAAGCAGTCCATCCCCTAACAACGAGGTTGTCTTGGAAGCAGGAGTGGTACACGGCCTCGGCGCATACATCTCGTGCTGCCTAGACACGCCCCCAGCAGCCTGCTGGGGTGACTCCGGCAATGGTAGCAGGGAGGATGAGAGAGCAAGGAAGGCTCAACAAGGCCGTGCAGCACGAGTTGCCACCTACAGAACGATTTCACGAAGGGCGACAAGTCCACCCCCACCCTTGTGGCGAACCAGCACCTGATACAATGCAACCGTCTCATGAAGGCGAAGCCGAGGATTTGGATGCTCGAGTTCTCCTTCTTCATGCTCCTCCGCTTGCAGTCAATCCACTAACAGCAACCGACGGGGGGCTGGGGTCCGGCTCGAACGGGCCGGACCCGAGCCTTAGGAGGCCTAGCTCTACAATACATTCTTGAAGGACTTGCCGCTCGAACCTGGTGCCGCAACTGAGAGCCTAGCACTGCTATTTATAGCCGGGCCCGGGCAGGGAGACGATGCAGGGCCAAATGGACAGGAGACCAAGCAACCAGCATTGAAAGGGTCTGCCTACCCCGATCCTCGTGAGCGACTGCAGCCCCAATGGGATAGCACGAGATGAGATGGGGCAGGCGGACGCAGGCTAGGACGGGAGCGAGCGGTAGGCGTCACACGAGCCTCGAGGCGAGCGAGGATAGATGAAGTAGACGCGTGTGCGCCACACGGCTCGATGATCACCAAAGCTGCCGCCGGCTACAGTCGGCGGGCGTCAGAGATGAGACTTGACGAGAAGGCACCTGAACCAATGCGTCATCACGGGGCACCTCTTGGATACGCTAGCTGACCCTCCGTACGAATCTCCAATTCGCCCAGAGGCTCGGGGGCTACACCCACCGGGTGCGCTTGCACGCACCCACATGAGACAGGAGGAGGGAGAAGCTCTAGCAGTCGCATAAACCAGGACATGAAGATGAGCATGCCAGCAGAACCCTCTGCACAAATCTATGATTCGCCTAGAGGCTCGGGGGCTACACCCAGTGGGTGCGCTCATGCGCACCCACACGTGCCTGACAAAGACAAGTCGCCTCCGAGTCACATCAACCCAAACGCCAAGCCACGAACATGTTCAGACTGGCATGGGACTCGCTACCCAAGTAAAGCGAAACCCCAGCACGGCTCTCCAACCCGCGCAAGGGCTCGGGGGCTACTGTCGTTGGCAAATATCATGGATCCCCCAAAGAACAGTCCTTAGGAAGCTGATTATAGATTAGATCCCTTAAAGTACGCGGCTTGGGCTGGCTAGGCCGTCAAACGGCCGCAGAACGGCCCGCCAGGAGAAGGGGCACCGACAGCCCAACGCGAAGCATTGGAGAAGGATACAACCGCCTCGCCCAACCCCGAGGGTGAGGGGTCAGGCGCGTCCACCCCAAAGTCGTGGGCCCCCCAGGGACCTCATGAAATGACAGGCCACACCGAAGGATGAGCCTCTGGTGTAAGGGTAGGTAAGGACGTGCAGCGACATGACCTCCAGAAAACACAAGCAACTACAGCATGCCCTGGCCATCCATTGCGCCGAGGCCCAAGCCATGAAACGTGCTGAGGGCTCACGTCACCCATCTCGGTGGGGTGCACGTCGCCCGTCCTGTGTCCCGGCAGACCCGCGCCGCCCGTTCCTTTGGGGCGCACGCCGCACGTCGCACTCGGGCTCGGCATGGGAGAGCCTCCGTCGTCATCTACAGAGCCCGCGGGGCCCATGCAAAGGGGAGGAGAGGCGACACGATCCTGGGGACCTTTTCTCTCCCTCCATCTCTCTCTCTATATCCAGTCCCTTCCCTTTCACTTATAAAAGGGGAAGGGAGACCATCCGTCAAGGGGACGGAACATTTTTTCAGACTCACATTCACATACGCATACTCCACCAGAGACCTGGGAGCCCAGTCCCTCTATCGTCCATTTGTAACCCCTATTGCAAACCTAGTGCAAGAGCACAAGCGGCTCGAACTGGACGTATGGACATTCTGCCTGAACCAGTATAAACCCTCATATCTTTCTTGCTCACCATCCAGGCCAGACATGCAATCACGAGATTTACTATTCGGCGGTTCAAAACACCAACAGCGCTCATCAGCTTCCTTAGGGATAACCAAGACATATTTGCATGGAAACCAGCAAACATGCCATAGGTGTCCAAGGAGTTGAACGAGCATAGCTTGAATGTTGATCCTAAAGCCACCCTGAATAAGCAGCAGTTACGTAGGTTTGCTCGAGTCAACAGGGAGAGCTTCCTTAGGGATAACCAAGACATATTTGCGTTAAAACCAGCAAACATGCCATGGGTGTCCAAGGAGTTGAACGAGCATAGCTTGAATGTTGATCCTAAAGCCACCCTGAATAAGCAGCAATTACGTAGGTTTGCTCGAGTTAAGAGGGAGGCAATCAAGAAGGAGCTAGCTAAACTACTCGCTGTAGGATTCATCAAAGAGGTGTTCCACCCAGAGTGGTTAGCTAATCTTGTACTTGTAAAAAAGAAGAATAATAATGAATGGAGGATGTGTGTTGATTACACCGATCTGAACAAGCATTGCCCGAAGGATCCCTTCGGGCTCCCACGCATCGACCAAGTCATCGACTCTACTGCCAACTTCCTACTACTCTACTTACTTGATTGCTACTCGGGCTACCATCAGATTTCCCTCAATGAAGAAGACCATATCAAAGACCGCGTTCATCACCCCCTACGGTGTGTATGCATATACTGTCAGGGATAGATCCCTTGGGTACCACAAGGAAGCTACCCGTGAGGAAAAAGAAGTCTGATTCCTACTAGGATTCCACTGTAATCCTATTAGGACTCATACCTTGTAATCCTACTAGGACTCCTACCTAGTAATCCTACTAGGAATCCCATCCCCTAGGATATATAAAGGAGGGTAGGGTACCTAGATAGGCAGAGAACCAACATAGAGCAGCCAACAGGCAACTCAACACCCAAGCGCAAGGCGCAATATACAACATCCCAAAACAGGACGTAGGGTATTACGCTACTCTAGCGGCCCAAACCTGTCTAAATTTGTGTCTTGTGTCCTTGCGTTTACCTTCAAGTTCCAGATCCGGCGATCCCTCACCAAATAATCACCTACCTTAGGGTATCCTTACGTAGGCTGACGGTGAAAACACCGACAGCTAGCGCCCACCGTGGGGCCGATCGTCACGATCATTGGGCGAATTTGAAGGACCTCTTCATCAACATCAATCCACTCAAGGTGGTGGATTGTTACTTCGTACATATGCATCGGCGGATCGATTCATCGAGTTCGAGATCGGATCCTTCAACGAACGGCTACATCGAACTCGTCGGGCTGCTGTTTGTCCTCGCGAAGTTGAAGTAGTCAAACTCGTCGCTGCTGCGCGCGGATATTACGGCACAAGCCGAAGTTGAACCGGGTCGTCGAGGTCGACGGCCGCGGTGCATCGATGTTGCAGCGTGAGGTGAAATCGAGCCAAGTAGTCGAGGTCGATGTAGCCGTTCGCTGAAGGATCTGATCTCAAACCCGATGAATCGATCCGATGATGCACATGCATGAAGGTAGCAATCCGCCACCTGGTGAACTAGAAAGATGCCATCGAGTTCGCCAGTGGATCTTCGATGCGCTCCCCTACCTGGCGCGCCAGCTGTCGGTGTTTAACCGGCTACCCACCGAGGAATATACCCAAGGTGGTAAGTTTTGGGTGAGGAGATGCCGAGATCAGGAACTCGAAGGTGCAAGGAACACAAGACTTTTAGACAGGTTCAGGCCGCTCGGAGCGTAACACCCTACGTCCTGTTTGGTGGTTTGTATTTCCTTTTGGTGTAGAATGACCTAATGATCTTCTTTTGAGAGGGGTCCCTGCCCTCCCTTATATATCCGAGAGGTCAGGGTTACAAGGATACTAACCAACACCAGCTAAGGAATCATACCAGAACATGCCTCGAGTAGATTCCCTCTGTATCGGTTAGCTCTATCTCCTACTTAAACGGAATAAATAAGAGATAAACGAGATAAATAAGAGATAAGACGGACTTAATCTCTTAAACCTCTTTAAACTACGTTATGTACACAGTCCCGTGGCCCCGGGTCTGACAAGCCCCCGAGCTCTTCGTAGCTGAGTACTGCAGGCTTATCGAGTAATTTCAAAGTAGTCTTCGACTCCTTTCGAAGCTCTATCTTAAAGTCCTTCTTCGAGTACTTTCTTGGCTGCATCGAAGCTATGAGGTGCTCATGCCCCGAATTTTATTTCCGATATGGTGTGCGATTGAAAAATCGCACTCCATATGGAGTAGCCCCCGAGCCTTAGGTTGAATCGGAGAATCAGGCTGAGGGTCACATTAGTCTTGAAGCTTCCTTACTTACTTTTCAAATAAATTTGAAAAAATAAGTAGTCGATGCCACGTATCCCGCAGCCCCCGAGCCTTGAATCCAAATCCCCTAAATTTGGAGATAAGGATCCAAAAGTCGTGGCATGCAGTGTAAAAATGAAATTCCAAGAAAAAAACTCCTCGCCTTCTGCATAGTAAAATTAAGCCTCCCGCTGGTTTATTTAACCGTGCGGTGACTTAGGGTTTCTTCTGCACTCTCAGTCTTCATATGAGTCGTCCTCGAGTAGTTTTGCGGCGTCCAGCCCCCGAGCTTACGAGCCAGGAGAGCCGAAGGAGCCATGTCGAGTAGTGTGCATCGTCCAGCCCCCGAGCCTGGGAACTAGTGGAACTGTGATAGCACGCCGTGCTGCCTAGAGGGTTGTTGCCGAAGCCTGATCTGAAAAAAGATAAAGCATACATTATGTAGCATAATGCGAAGATACCGAGTAGTACTTAGTAATAATGTGAAGAAACCAAAATTTATTCAGTGTAAAAATTTCGCGTCTTGCTCTTGCTAGGCCATGTAATTTCCCCGGGCAGTTAGCCTGTTATGTTTAAGCATCTGATCCCTGATGGCCGTAGACCATAGCGTAGGGAGCTTAGCCGCATGCACGCGTAGGAGCACAGGCTTACAGAAGAGTCGAGGTTTCACGGATTAAGGCGTGTGCTACCCGAGTACTTTAGCAACCGTTAAGAGAAGACAAAGAAGTCGTCATGCGACAAAAAGGATGCGCGGTGCGCATAAAATAGTCGGCGATGTGTAGCTCTGGAGGGTTTCGTACCCATCAAGAGACGTACACGCATAAGTAGTTGGCGAGAGCGCGTGTGGAAACACACAAAGATCTATACTTCCATAGGGTGTAGTCCCATGAAGCCTCCAGCACTCAGAACACAACCTTGTGGCGTAACCTCCAGAGTCAGTGTCCTAAGACCGTGGCAAAGCCGCCAGCACTTGGTGCATTAAGTTTGTGGCAGGGCCTCCAGTACTCGGTGCACCAAAGCTGTGGCTGTCGGTCTAGCATCCCAGGAGTAGTCGATCACGGCGCAACCCCCGAGGGTTTCATGCCTGTCGAGAGGCGTACCCAAAAAGGTAGCCGATCCTGTGAAGAACAAGTCGGAAAAGGCATAAGTCACTTAGCTTGATTCGTGGATGAATGTCGACGAAGCCGTGGAGCTCGTTGATGGAGCTGCGACGGTTTGTTGATGAAGCTCAACTAGTCGGAGTCGATTCCGACTAGTTTTCAAGTCGAGACGAGTAGTTGAAGTAGTCGGCGGCGGGCTGCCATTTGTCCTCGCGAAGTTGAAGTAGTCAAACTCATCGCTGCTGCGCGCGGATATTACGGCACAAGCCGAAGTTGAACCGGGTCGTCGAGGTCGACGGCCGCGGTGCATCGACGTTGCAGCGCGAGGTGAAATCGAGCTGAGTAGTCGAGGTCGATGTAGCCGTTCGCTGAAGGATCCAATCTCGAACCCGATGAATCGATCCGACGATGCACATGCATGAAGGTAGCAATCCGCCACCTGGTGAACTAGAAAGATGCCATCGAGTTCGCCAGTGGATCTTTGATGTGCTCCCCTACCTGGCGCGCCAGCTGTCGGTGTTTAACCGGCTGCCCACCGAGGAATATACCCAAGGTGGTAAGTTTTGGGTGAGGAGACGCCGAGATCAGGAACTCGAAGGTGCAAGGAACACAAGACTTTTAGACAGGTTCGGGCCGCTCGGAGCGTAACACCCTACGTCCTGTTTGGTGGTTTATATTTCTTTTGGTGTAGAATGACCTAATGATCTTCTTTTGAGAGGGGTCCCTGCCCTCCCTTATATATCCGAGAGGTCAGGGTTACAAGGATACTAACTAACACCAGCTAAGGAATCGTACCAGAACATGCCTCGAGTAGATTCCCTCTGTATTGGTTAGCTCTATCTCCTACTTAAATGGAATAAATAAGAGATAAACGAGATAAATAAGAGATAAGACGGACTTAATCTATTAAACCTCTTTAAACTACGTTATGTACACAGTCCCGTGGCCCCGGGTCTGACATATACCACCATGTCTTTCGGGCTAAAGAATGCAGAAGCTACATACCAGCGGGCTATCCAGCTATGTTTCATGGACCAGCTACACCACAATGTTGAAGCCTACATGGATGATGTGGTCATCAAGACCAGAAACCACGACAAGTTCATTAAGGACCTCGAGGAAACCTTCAGCAGCTTGTGCAAGTTCCGGTGGAAGCTCAACTCAACTAAGTGCATCTTTGGCATACCATCAAGGAAACTACTTGGGTTCATCATCGGTCACCGAGGAATAGAAGCTAACCAGGAGAAGATCACCGCTATCACCACTATGGAAGCTCCAGTAACCATTAAGGATGTCCAAAAGCTCATAGGATGCATGGCAGCCCTCAATAGATTCATCTCAAAGCTTGGCGAACGGGGTTTACCCTTCTTCATGCTTCGCAAGCGGCAAGATAAGTTCCGATGGATAGAGGAGGCAGACAAGGCACTAGCATCACCTGCAGTCGACTCCGTTGGTAGGCGAGAATTACTACTCTACATCGCCATGACTACTCATGTGATCAGCACAGCTGTCATGGTGGAGCGTCCCAAGGAAGGTCATGCATTCCCAGTGTAGAGCCTGGTGTATTTCATCAGCGAAGTCCTTTCTGAATCCAAGATTCGTTACCTAACAATTCAGAAACTTCTCTACGCTATACTCATCACATCCAGGAAGCTCTCCACTACTTTGATGAGTACCAGATCTCAGTTGTCACTAACTTCCCATTGGCGGATATACTCCACAATCGGGATGCCACCTGACGCATATCCAAGTGGGCAGTGGATCTAGGAGCTCTCTCTATCAACTTCAAGCCATGCACAGCCATCAAATCACAAGCACTAGTTGATTTCATGGCAGAGTGGCGGAAAAATCAGATTCCTGCACCAGTTAACAGGCCAGAGCATTGGATCATGTACTTTGATGGGTCACTCAAGCTCGAAGGCGGAGGTGCAGGAGTTCTCTTCATATCACCAAGGGGCGAGCAGCTCAAGTATGTTCTGCCATGCTTTGCACACGCCTAGATGTCTCCTATGCTCTAAGCATTACGAGCTGGTATCAATCAAATTTTGGTGAAGATCATTAGACAGTTGTAAAGAGCATCCTTAAGTACTTTAGAAGAAATAAGAATGCGTTCATAGTTTTTGGGGGTGAAGAAGAGCTCGTTGTAAAAGGTTACACCGACGCTAGCTTCCAGACAGACAAGGATGATTACAGATCAAAGTCCGGTTTTGTATTCTACCTCAATGGAGCGGTAGTGAGCTGAAAAAGTTCCAAACAAGAAACAGTAGCCGATTCAATGACGGAGGCCGAGTATAATGCAGCTTTTGAAGCTGCAAAGGAAGCTGTTTGGATCAGAAAATTTGTTTCTGAGTTGGGTGTTGTCCCTAGCGCGTCCAGTCCAGTGGATCTCTATTGTGATAATAGTGGAGCCATTGCAGAAGCAAAGGAGTCTAGATCACACCGAAAGTCCAAACACATACTGCAGCGCTATCACCTTATCTGTGAGATAATTGATAGAGGTGATGTGAAGATATGCAAGGTGCACACAGATTTGAATATTGCTGATCCGTTGACAAAGCCTCTCCCACAACCGAAGCATGAAGCATGCACTAGGTTTATGGGTATTAGATACTTACATAAGTGATTCTAGTGTATGTGGGAGATTTTTGTGTCATGTTTGTGTTTATGTACTTTTAAATAAAGTGTTATTTGTTCCTTGAGTAACTATCATTTACAATGATTATCAAGTACGTGACTTGTTCGTGAAGCTCTTTGTTCATTATGATGTTGTTCTAAATGATCCCTAGTCTATATCATTATGTGGGACAATAATGACACACAGACTAGCACATGTATTAATCGATGGTCATGTTTCACAGATCATAGATATGAAGATGTCAGATTAATAATATGGACACATGTTAGAGAAAATAGTATTGGGTTAACCCACCCCAAGAAACTGCTTGGATTGTTACTTTGTATGTGCCATCAGTTAGTCTCGAGTGGCATATCTACTAGATCCTAAAACTTAAGATCGCCATTGTTTTTCGCTATGCGTAGCGATGTGCTTTGGGACTGCTAAACACTACTCCGTAATTGGGTAGTCATAAAATGTGGAATGGGATGTGAGCGGATCAATATGGAATTTGCCCATCCTAATAACGGGAGAGATATCTCTGGGCCCTCAAGATAGTTGGATTGGAAGTGCATGACCATACCAAAATGGTTAAGGAGTTAATCATGGTGACTAAAAGTTAGTCATGTTGAATCAACTATTTGATCGAGTGAATGGTCGAGCTGTCACAAGGGTGGCACGTATCTCATCTTGAGCTTGACTAGTATCGCGTGGCAAAGGGATTAGTACGAGTATATCAAGGTTTGTCCGATATGATTTTTATGTGCATTTGGGAGTCAGTATGTTCTGTTAGGTGCCCTATTGACTTGTGATTCAGAAATAGTTTCCGTTCACGGCCGTTGCATATGAACCTAACTGGTCACACACTTAGGGGTTGAAATATTGAAATCTTACCTAAATGATTGTCTATAGTGCAAGTGGGAGATTGTTAGTAATATGCCCAAGAGGTAATCATAATAATTCGGATTAAAGGTCCATCGGATATTTATCAGTGATTATGATACTAACGGGCCTACAACCTGGTAGCCCATTAAGGTACTCTATAAATATAAGAGGTGGGAGCTATCGGCAAGTCATTCCACCACGCCACAAACCGTAGCCTCTCCCTCCACTCAACCTAATCCTGAAACCCTAGCTGGGCACGCCCGAAACCCTAGGTGGGCGCGCGATGCTAGCACACCGACGCATGACGTTCCTCTCCCGTACGTGTGGACTCCGTGGAGCCGCCGCCACCGCTGCGATGATAGGCTCCCGTACGTGTGGACTCCGTGGAGCTGCCGCTACACTGATAGGCTACGGTACCGTGAAGTTGACAATCACGATCAACTACTTTCTCTACACCAATGCGCATCTACGTTGGATCAGCTGTTCCAACTTTTCTTCCGCTGTGCTGCACGTCTAGAATGACCCCCTTTTACTCGCATGTTTCCTGGATGGATGCGGTAGATGATAGTTGTTATAGCTAGAGTAGCCTACCGTCTCCCTACAGTCTACCCTGAGGTTCTGCTTGAGGACATGCTTCTGGAGGATGGGAGAGATGTTATGATTGGCACGGGGCGTACCAGAGGCGCAGCAAGAGGCAGCGTGGGCTAGGCGCAGACGCAAGATACAGATATGCCACGGCTATTACATCTCCGACTTCTGGTTTCATCTCCCCAGACATTGTCATCCAGTACCAAACAGAATCAGCAAATTACATTTGAAGATACTCATCACTCCGATCCGTTGCTAAGAAGGATGATATGAAAACCTCACAACTGAAAATATAGCCCTCAGAATACTAGCAAAAATGATACAAGAAGGTAGGTCACCTGCCAGACCCTGCCATCAGGACCACCTCAGATAACATACTCCTTCGGTTGTACAACCTGCTTAACTGTATCCATTTTCTCCAACTTGTTTAATGGGAATAACAATTTTACACCAAACCCACACAAAAGCTAGTACTTAAATACATGAACACCAGATAATTCTAGTGCGAAATTCAATGGTACTTTTGTATTATATTAGAAAGAGATGAGTATGTGCCTACACTAGCACAGCAGAGTCCGACAACAATGATGAACACACACAGTGCTACCTACACATAAATACGGTTCATTAAAATCCACATATGCAACTATTAAATATAAGTCTCAGTAATTATTTCTATTTGTGTAGTTGGATCAAGAATACATGGAACACGATTCAAAAATTTGCATGCAAGGAAAGTGAAAAGTTCTGACTGCAATATTTGGAGAGTAAGTACAAAAGTGTTCAAACTAGAAAACCATTAAGAAATTGATACAAATGAAGTTTAGTGCTCTTGTTATTTGAATTAAATAGATGATTTAAGCAAAATACATAATTATCGCAGAAGCAAAAACATCATTTACCTGATACCAGGTCACTTTACTCCTAAGGATAGCCAAAAAGCAGGCACATGGTAGAATATAGGCCTAGAACAAATACAAATTAGGAACAATGGTATACAAGCAAAGACTCCAAAAAGTTTGAAGGTGGACCTACCACAAACATGGTGAGGAAGGATCCCACCAGGGACATGACAAGTCCTGAAAAGGCTCAACAACCATTAAAGCAGAGAGTCAGAAACAGAATGAAAAGAGGAAACAGATTTGAAGTTAGATAGGCAAATTTTATGCTATACCAACGTCTTACTAGAATGTACTCAGAAAATGAGAAGAAACAGCAATGATGGATAAACTAACACAAACTTACCAAAAAAAGGAACAGATAGAGCAACAATAAGGGAAGATACCACCAGCGCTGATCTAAGCATTACTATGTTTGGGTATGTCTGCTGATTTGGAGGTAGCAATTCCTCCAAACTCAGGGCTAGAGGAGTCATGGTTAGTGCATATGTGGGTATTAGTTAAGGACACAACATCTGATCCATGTCAAAACTATTGAACAACATAGGGTAAACATTAAGCTAATTTGTTCATCAAAAGTAGATTGGCAGTTTGAAGCTGACGCCAGCATTGCTTGGGTGAAGAGAATTATAGCAAGAATAACATTAACTGTTAAGCACGGGAAACAAATGTGTATGGGCAGCTGAAATAATTGGCAAGGATATTTAGTTATTGGATTTGTAACCTGCATGAAAAACAGACGGCACATAATGTCAGAAGGATATAATTTGCCACATAACAGCATTTTAGTATTTTTAATAATGTGACTGAGCTTGATTATGCTCCACCAAATGCAATAAGTGAACTTTTGCTAGAAGCCAAATTTTCCTTTTCTAATCTAGTCCTCAGAAAAAAACAATTACCGTAGTCCAGACAGCAATCTTGGAAGCCACAAGGTTTGGGGGTAAGTTCAGAGTGAATTGGGACTCCGTAGATTCACCAAACATAATGTATCCCATGATTGCAGCACTAGCAAACAGAACAGTAGACAGGGCAATGCTGACAACGAACATAAACCGAAGCATTAGATCATAAATAACCGAGAACAACTTACAGCTTGTACGTGATTGTTTTTACCAGGTGAAAAGAACAGCTGGGAACTGGTTGCGTTTCTTCAGAGAAGAGTAGATGTTAGGGAACACCCCATGGCCAGAGTAGCAGTACCCATACAACCCAATGGCAATGGGGATTCCAGGAAGGTTCAGTGCCGTCCCTTCACTCTTGACTGTACCAACGTGATCAACAAGTCCAACCCAGAACAGGCAGGAGACAATAACGATAGATGCGATGACTCCACCAGCTAGAAGCACAATTGCAATATGAATCCCTCGCAAGTTTGACTGGGTACAGCAAACTAAGAAAAAGGTGTATTTGGTGAGATAAACAATGGAGGCAACAAGTGAGTTGGTACCTGAAACGAAGCTGAGGCAGCTGAGATCGCGAAGCCAAGTGGTAGGCATGACGATAAGAGCAGTCAGGATGGCAAATAGCACATGCGAATCCAAAGTCAAGCTACCTATGGTCAGGTGTGCGTTGGGGAACAAGTTTGACAAGTTGTCGCTCTCTAATATCAAATACTCAATGCAACATGCCTGCAACAAAGTATTAGGACCAATTAGCATATAGTTAGATGTTCATAAGAATTAAATGCCAATTTGTTTTAATGGACTGCTGTATTTTAGAGAGTAAAAGATTCAACAGAGCTAAATGAAAGATCAGGCAGTTTATCACATTTCCTCAATCTAAAAAAAAGGCAGTTTATCACATGTTGGCCGTATCACCATCATGATCAGAATATGTACAATTTTTTGCGATGAGAACAGATTTCTTTTATTGCATACACTATCTAGCAGAGAAACCACAAATATATCAGACATGTTTTTGTGCCAAGGGTGAACCAAACCAGAAGGTGGAGTGAAGTACTTACATATAGTTCCATATACAGGATTATCTGCAGACGATTGCAAAGACATAAAAGCAGAATAGTTAGCACAACACAGCCCTCCATTGCACTATATAGTGTAAACAATACAAAACCGAATAACAGATGGGCATCACTAGTGTGGAAAATAAAATGCATACCGAGATGATGATACGGCCAGCGGTGCCAAAGGCGGCATGTCCGATGTCTGGGTAGGTCTCAAGGCCTTCCTTGCTGTCCAGGCAACGCCGCAGAAGTATGCCCGTGTACCATGCTAGTGCACCCAACACCGCCAGTATCACTAGTCCAAGCCAGCCACCTTGCTTGACAGCATAAGGTGTTGACAGGATACCCACACCACATAAGACATTCACTCCTGCATATGCCAAACAAGTAATTGAGCTAAAGCCTTTGTCTTTCATAAATGAAAATGGTACAGTTAAGATTGATAACTCTATTATGTAGTTTGCTTACTGAGAGGAGAAATTTTGCCACTCTCTACTACACCAACTGATTTATCTGATACTTGAGATGTAACAGACGAACTGAAGCTGCAGAACTAGACTGACAAATTCTACTGAGTTTTTCCCCTAGAATGCGCAGAAGAAACTAACTGAGGCCAGTTTCAAATATTTCCGAAACAACAACTTCACTTGTAATTGTTAAGGGGAAGTGGATACTTAAAAAGTGTGGAGCTTTAATGTCTCAGAATAAGAACTCTCATGAGCGAGGAATAGATCTCATCCACATGAGTAGATACTGAACGCGAACATGTTCCTGAGTATAAGCCATATACTGTGATTTGGTTAGGACAAGTTTTCTCTTTCAACTCGACAAAGGCAGATCTAAATCCATATGCCTGAGTACAATTAGAGCCAGTTGTCCATGACACATGTTCCTGTCACTTGACTGTATTTTTTTTTCGAAAACGCAGGAGAGCTGCGCTTCTTTGCATTAGAGAGAGAAATGGTAGTCCCCTTACATTAACCTTGTCTCATACAGGGACCAAGTATGAGACTCAGTTTACAACTCAGAAAAGAAAAGAGCTAACCATGTGACACATGTTCCTGTCACTTGACTGTATTGACCCACCAACCATGTGATATCTAATTATATATGTTATATATAGACCAAGAAAGAAAAAAAAATCGATGGAACTGTTGTTTGGCATGCCATCATAGGGCAGATGTACCAAATAAACATAACTGACTACTCTGCTTTGCTAAACCTAGTTACTTGAACAATCATATTTGCTCAAAAACGTTTGGCTGATGAATTAATTGACAGTGCACCATATTTATTGTGCTTCTTGAGTAAAGATGGTGAACTAGATACTAATGATTCAGATCCCATCCTCAGTTGTCTGTTCTCATGGAATAGCAGCAGCATGATAGCAACATTTCCATTTCTGTCATATTTGTGTGGACATGATACATACCTTAAGGGATCATCCTAAAATAGTGGTCGAATCCTCTATGATATGAACCATCCCAAATTAACACGACAATTCAGGGGAGAATTCATAGTAAAACCTAGTGAAGTTTGGATGGCTTTACACGAGATTATGATCTTTTTACCATGGACTTTTGCACATCCGCAAGGTTAGATAAACTCCATTTGCTAGCTAAAATGGTTAGACAAGTAAAAAGGTCTCCTTGCAAAAGAAAAGGTTGAATTACTTGACTCCATGGTATATATCCCATGCTGCAAGCTTTGCTAGTGGTGAGTAGCATGGTTTTTCTTATTGAAACTGTGACCTGATAAGTTCTCTAATTTCCTTCTCGTGTTTCTACTTTTTTGTGATGGTGACATGACATCTGATGGGATAAGTCCTTGTACTGTTGGTCTTTGTGGTCCTCGGCATGGTGGTCTTGCTGCCCCAACCAGGACACCATAACCAGGACGACAACATTTAGCATCTTAGACTAGCTTTTAGGACAGCATCTAGGACAACATCTTAAACTAAGCATCACTACCTTTTAGACTAGCATCTCGGCATATGCTTGCTGTCTTGGCCAGCTATAAATATGTATCCCCAACCCCTCAGATTGGTGTGGCATTGTGTGAGAAGTAAACCAGAAAATTGCCCCAACTCCTAGTGTCATCCTCTCGATGAGAGTAAGAGTTTCGATACTAACAACTGGTATCAAAGCCGTTCTATCCTGTAGCTTAAACATCTCCTGCTCATCACCTTCCCACGCCTCCCTTTGTCCTCAGCCGGGAGCAGGAACACCGGCTGTCCCTACTCACCCCTCTTCCACTGCGCAGACGGGCAGCAGCTCGTCTGAGGCAGCCTCCTCCCCACGCAGCAGCCCCCCACTAGCGCGCCATGTCCGAAGGACGGTCTCAACGCTCGGTCGCCTCGAGCGCGCGGCACCGGTAGGAGGCCGAGCTCGCCGCGGTAGAGGAATGCGAGCGAGCGGCGGCAGAGACCGTTGCGACGGTGGCGAGGGCGTCAAGGCTGGCGGCGGCGGAACTGGCAGCAGCAAGGGCGGAAGTGGAAGCAGCGGCGGCGGCGGATGCAGCGCGTGCGGCGGCAGTGGAGCTCAAGGCTCTATGCGGCAGTAGCATCAGCAGCTCTACCTCTGCCAACGGCAGCACCGATGTAGAACTCAAGCTGACGAGGGAAGCAGCAGGAGAGCGGGCGGCGCAGTGCGCAGCCGCGCACCCCCACAGGCGCGGTGGCAGCAGCCCAGATGGGCGTGGACGCGCCGGTGGCGCTCCTGGCGGGGACGCGCGCGGCGGCCAGTGCCCGTCGGAGGCGGCCGGGTCGACGGAGATCGCGGCCTTTACAAGCGGCGCGGCTCTCCCTCCCCGGACCGGCGCCATGGTCACCATGGGATCCAGGCTATTGTTAGGGACATTGGCCCCGGCGGTGGGTGGCCTACCCTCACCAAGACCAACTATGCCGAGTGGGCCGCGGTGATGAGGGTAAGGCTCCAGGTGCGGCACATGTGGGAGGCAATTCGGTACGGCGACGTCGACTACGACGAGGATCGACGGGCGCTGGATGCCCTCATTGCTGCAGTCCCGCCCGAGATGCAGTTCTCGTTTTCCAAGAAGCGGACTGCCAAGGAGGCCTAGAACGCCATCGCTACGGCACGCATCGGCAGCGACCGCGCCCACAAGTCCACACTGCAGGCAGTTCGCAAGGAGTGGGAGAATCTGGCCTTCAAGCCAGGTAAGGACGTTGATGACTTTGCTCTCCATCTCAACACACTGCTACAGAAGATGGTGCAGTACAGCGATGACACCTACGACGAAGAGAGCGCTGTTGAGAAGCTCTTCCGCTGGGTCCCCGAGAAGTACAAGCAGATCGCTCGCTCGATCGAGTCTCTACTGGACCTCTCCACGACGTCGATCGAGGAGGCGATAGGTCGCCTCAAGGTCATCGACAACGATGAGCCAGAGCCTCTCTCGGGGCCTATCACCATTGGCGGTAAGCTCCATCTCACTCGGGAATAGTGGGAGGCCTGCCAGGATGACAGGAGTAAGGGGGAGCCCTCCTCCTCGACAGGCGGTCGCAAGCGCGGCAAGCCGCGCAAGGCGCGCGGAGGCGCCCAGGCCGAGGTGCGAGGACGTGCCGAGGGTGGCGCCCGCAGAGGCGCCCAGGGCGGCGCCACCGGCGCGCACAAGCCGGCACGAGACGACACCTGCCACAACTACAGCAGGGTTGGCCATTGTGCCAAAGACTGTCGACGGCCACGACGCGGCCAGGCCCACATCGCACAGGTGGAGGAGGAGGAGCCGGCTCTGCTCCTGGCACACGCAATCATCGAGCTACCTCCAGCATCAGCCGCAACGGCTCTACTCCACCTTGACGAGCCGAGGGCACACGCCTTTCTCGGCGACGCCTCCAACAACGACAAGACTGCAGGTGATGCCTCGACACCGGCGCCACCCATCACATGACCGGTCGGCGGGAGTTCTTCACCGAGCTTGACTCCAGCGTCCTAGCCTCCGTCAAGTTTGGGGACGCCTCCGGCGTGGAGATCAAGGGCGTCGGCTCCGTCATCTTCACCGCCGAGTCTGGTGAGCACAGGCTGCTCACCTGAGTCTACTACATCCCCGCATTGAGGAACTCTATCATCAGCTTGGGACAGCTGGATGAGAATGGTTCGCGTGTGGAGATCAAGGATGGAGTCCTGAGGATTTGGGATCGCCATCTTTCCCCAGCAGACGAGCTTCTGAGCCAAGGAGCGGCTCGAGCTCGTGCACGGGGACTTGTGTGGCCCGGTGACACCAGCCACACCGGGAGGACACGTTACTTCCTGCTGCTCATCAACAACCTCTCCCGCTACATGTGGGTGATGGTCCTCGGCAGCAAGGGAGAGGCTGCGGACGCCATCAGGCGCGCGCAGGCTACTGCGGAGGCGGAGTGCGGCCGCAAGCTGCGCATGCTGCGCACCAACAACAACGGCGAATTCACGGCAGCTGAATTCGCGTCATACTGCGCTGATGAGGGCATTCAGCGCCACTACTCCGCACCGTACAGCCCGCAGCTGAACGGCGTCGTCGAGCGGCACAACCAGACGGTTTTGGGGATGGCTCAGGCCCTCCTCAAGCAGAGGGGGATGCCGGCTGTCTTCTGGGGAGAGGCGGTGGTGACGGTTGTCTATATCCTCAACCGCTCGCCTACCAAGGCTCTCAACGGCAGGACGCCGTATGAGGCTTGGCATGGGCGCAAGCTGGCGGTCTCCCACCTGCGGGTCTTCAGCTGCCTCGCGTTCGCCAAGGAGCTTGGCCACGTCGGCAAGCTCGACGACAGGAGCACTCCGGGGGTGTACATCGGCTACGCGGAGGGCTCGAAGGCCTACGGCATTCTCGACCCGGAGACACAGCATGCGCGCCGTGCGCGCGACGTGTTCAACGAAGGGCGAGGATGGGCATGGGACAAGGCGGCGGAAGACGGCTCGACTCCGACGTACAAAGACTTCACTATCGAGTACGTCCACTTCGAGGGAGCTGGGGGAGTAAGCAGCTCCTCTTCACCGAGCGTGCCTACCCCAGTCCCCGAGCCTCCACCGACCCCGGCGCCCACTACTCCAGCAGCACCACGCTCTCCAGCCACGACTCCAGCTGCGACTAGCTCTTAGCCGACACCACTACCACCAGCGACCCCACGCACTCCAGCACCACCAGCCACCCCCTCGGGCACGACTACTCCAACACCAGCTCGTGTCGAGCATAGCCCGGTGGAGTTCGCTACTCCGCTCTCTCATGACGAGGAGCACATCGACGCGTACCACGACGGCGAGCCGTTGCGGTATCGTACGATGGAGGACCTTATCGGTGACCAGCCGGTGCCGGAACTGGTACCTCACGATCTGGAGGCGCAGTTGCACCTTGCGTGCGACGATGGCAAGCCTTGGTCTTTCGCAGAAGCCAAGACACGTGGCATGGCGTGCCGCGACGCAGTTAGAGATGGACGCAGTTGAGAAGAACCACACTTGGGAGCTTGCTGACCTCCCTCGTGGTCACCGCGCGATCACCCTTAAGTTGGTGTTCAAGCTGAAGAGGGATGAAGCCGGCGCCATCGTCAAGCACAAGGCTCGCTTGGTGGCACGCGGTTTCGTGCAGCGGGAGGGGATCGACTTTGACGATGCCTTCGCCCCTATGGCACAGATGGAGTCTGTGCGACTCCTCCTTGCGCTGGCTGCCCAGGAAGGCTGGCGAGTTCATCACATGGACGTCAAGTCGGCGTTTCTTAACGGCGACTTGAAGGAGGAGGTCTACGTGCACCAGCCACCGGGATTTGCGATCCCCGGCAAGGAGGGCAAGGTGCTACGCCTGCGCAAGGCCCTCTATGGATTGCGGCAGGCACCGAGAGCGTGGAATGCCAAGTTGGATTCCACGCTCAAAGTGATGGGCTTCGAGCAAAGCTCACACGACGCGGCCATCTACTGACGGGGCAATGGAGGAAACGCCCAGCTAGTGGGTGTCTACGTCGACGACTTGGTGATCACCGGCACCAAGGATGCGGAGGTGGTGGCGTTCAAGGAAGAGATGAAGGCCATCTTCCAGATGAGTGATCTGGGACCTCTCTCCTTCTACCTGGGGATGGAGGTGCACCAGGACGACTCCGGGATCACGCTTCGACAGACTGCCTACGCCAAGCGCGTCGTTGAGCTGGCTGGGCTCACCAACTGCAACCCAGCTCTCACTCCGATGGAGGAGAGGCTGAAGCTGAGCCGCGACAGCACGACGGAGGAAGTGGACACTACGCAGTACCGGCGTCTTGTGGGGAGCCTTCGCTACCTCGCCCACACACGGCCGGACTTGGCATTCTCCATCGGCTACGTTAGTCGGTTCATGCAGCGACCGACAACGGAGCACCAGCAGGCTGTGAAGAGGATCATCCGCTACGTTGCGGGGACTCTCGACCACGGTCTCTACTACCCGAGGTG
Organism: Panicum hallii; assembly: GCF_002211085.1. Lineage (NCBI taxonomy): Eukaryota > Viridiplantae > Streptophyta > Magnoliopsida > Poales > Poaceae > Panicum > Panicum hallii. The sequence goes on along the minus strand of NC_038048.1, from coordinate 20,616,569 downwards.
TCCTGGGGAGGCACACTTCGTCGGGTACAGCGACAGCGACCATGCCGATGACATCGACACTAGCAAGAGCACGAGCGGGACCCTCTTCTTCCTCGGCAAGTGCCTCGTTAGCTGGCAGTCTGTCAAGCAGCAGGTGGTGGCCCTGTCCAGCTGCGAGGCCGAGTACATAGCGGCCTCCACCGCTTCGACTCAGGCGCTCTGGCTCGCTCGACTGCTTGGTGATCTCCTCGGCAGAGACACTAGAGCGGTGGAGCTCAGGGTGGACAGCAAGTCCGCTCTGGCCCTGGCAAAGAACCCCGTTTTCCATGAACGGAGCAAGCACATCCGGGTGAGGTACCACTTCATCCAAGGCTGCTTGGAGGAAGGGAGCATCAAGGCAAGCTACATCAACACCAAGGACCAGCTTGCGGACCTGCTCACCAAGCCCCTTGGAAGGATCAAGTTCCTTGAGCTTTGTTCCCGGACCGGGATGTTCCAACTTTCCCACAAGACAACGCACAAGACTTAGAGGGATAATGATGAGATAAGTCTTTGTGGTCCTCGGCATGGTGGTATTGCTGCCCCAACCAGGACAGCATAACCAGAACAACATTTAGCATCTTAGACTAGCTTTTAGGACAGCATCTAGGACAGCATCTTAGACTAAGCATCACTAGCTTTTAGACTAGCATCTTAGACTAGCATCTCGGCATATGCTTGGCTGTCTTGACCAGTTATAAATATGTATCCCCAACCCTTGGGTCGGTGTGGCATTGTGTGAAAAGTAAACTAGAAAATTGCCCCAACTCCTAGTGTCATCCTCTCGATGAGAGTAAGAGTTTCGATACTAACAACATCATGTTCACATAAATATCATCACAGTAGGATGTCATCCTATTAACCCAGCACTTATATACGCATCAAGAAATAAGTGATACAGTTACATATTATTATCACAAATCCCACCAATATAGCTTCGCTTTTAATCTTAACAGCCATACAATGCTCATAAATAAAAATAGAATTCAACAAACTTTGTAAGACTACTTACCATTCATGACCCCTTGAAAATAGGAGCACTGCCGGTAGGGACCCACCTCATGTTCCCCAACCATAGGCCTGTGGTCCTCAGGGATCCTCTCCAGAGATGATGCCTTCCTTGACGGTGGAAGGTAATGGGAGCTCTTCCGGATGTCCTCTTGTTGCTGCTGCTGGTGGTCATCGCTGGTAGGAGTGGTGCTCGCTGGCAGGAGAGGCTTGATTAGGCTGGAGATGATCTCCGGTGGCTTCCCTCGAAATGAGTTTGTCAGGAAGGAGTTGGACAAACGGCTCAGTGACGGAGTACCCAGGAAACTCAGGTTGGGCGAGTGCACGCTACTGTACATGTCAATAGACTGCCTGCTCGTACAAGAGGAGAATTTAATCAGTATTTTTGCAGTTGCACGCATATGTTGAAGCAGAATAATTATGGAGTTTGTGTCAGGGTATGGAAGATGTGAAGTTGTAAATTTTGTCCAAATGCATCAACTGAGATGAACTTAAGCATCAAAACTTGTGAGATGGATAAACTGGATATGAACAGTAGATCTGAGTTAAACAAGAAGATAATAATCTGATCTTCCATTACAGTCTTCAATCAATTTATCTCATAGATTTATCATTTGATTTATTACCAATTTGAAATTAGATGCAGAATATTTGGATAAAAAGATGGGACCAACTGAAATTGCCACATCAGCAGACCAGCGACTAGGACCACAAAAATAGAGAGAGAGACATCTGGAGACCAGACGACTGTACATACTAATGGCAAATCATCAGCAGGGGTCCCACATGTCAATAGTGGGACCTCATCCACACATCCATCTGCACATCTCCACCCTTAAGAGAAACTAATGGGCCGTAATATCTTCCAACAGAAGAAAATATTCATTATTGCAAGGAGAAATATGCCCCTTGGATACTGAAAAGCCACATGCTCATACGTTCCCTCCAAGAAAGGCACACATTTTTTCCTCATCACAGTCATTTTCGCACACCTTAGCGATCCCAATCATTCCACAAACAGTCCTATCAAACATGCATTTGATGGCATTCTGGAACTTCAGTCATTTGCCAAGAGAGAAAATTGGTGCCACAGGGCACAGAACAAGCCACCAGCACAGACAAAAAAGTACCTGGTGTATTATGAATTTTTCATTGTGAATGGGGATTATATTTTTTCTCTTTCATATTTCATCGATGAACTGAGACCAATGATTGTAGTATTTATACCACTCAGTGTCGAGCTGGTATATTGTTTACTCATTGGGTCCTTTTGGAGTTTAGCGCTTTCTTAAAAGCTAAGGTTTCTAGTTACTTGTCAACAAATGAAATCTACTCTTATTCATACTATGTTTGGATCTCTGACCCTTTAGAGACATTGCTGCTCAAAATTACTAAAATAGTTTGAATGCATTGTTTCCCGCATGTCAATAACTAAAAAATCATATCGATTGATAATATGAGATTGACACTAGATTCATTACGAAATGTACTTTCATAATGTGTAACTCTTTCTTTAAAATGATTCATCCTTTTACATATTATTATTGATCAGAGTACAATATTGGAGACCATCTTGATTTTCTAAGGCTTATGTTTGATCGGAGGGAGCAGTAATTTCTCATCAGCGACATTCTATGAGCAATGTCATGTACGGGTAGCAACAGAAAAATATTTAGTACTATGCAGTGCCACGCGGCGCCCCTCCAGAAACATTGAAAAGCAAAAAGTAATAATCCTAGAAAGCGCCAAAAAAGGGGGTGGGGGGGGGGGGGGGCGAGTTTGGCCGACGCGGCTGCTGCATCCTGCGGCGAGGGAGCGTGTGCCGCCGCCTCCGGGCGGAAGAGACTACGGTGGGCGGAGCAGTTACCTGTAGCTCTGCGGCCATTGCTGGGTGTAGGAACTCGGCTGGCCGCACCGCGCCGCGACCACCCGCGGGCTGTCGCACGGCGACGAAGAGTCCGACCCGGAGCCGTCATCGTCGCCCGACTCCTCGCCGCCATGGCCGCCGCGCTTCCCGTCCTCAACGGCGGCGGCGTCCTCGTCGTCGCTCTCGATGAGGAAGCTCCGCTCCGACACCGAGTTCTTCATCTCTCCGCACAAGCTTAATGGTAATGAGCGAGGAGGACGAGGGAGGGAAGGAGCAGAAAGCGCGGATTGTGAGGAGGCAGAGGAGGGAGAGGAACGGGCTTATAAATGTCGACGTGGTTTGGGGGCACTCGCTTCCCATCGCCGGTGGTGGCGACGGCGGAGACGGAGGGAGACGGGTATTTTTCTCTCGCCTTGGATAGTAGAGGATGTGAAAGGAAACCGCCGTTTGGCGTTACACTATTTCCTGACAGCAACTCCAGCGAGGTCATTACTCAACTCCCTAATTTTAATGTAAAAATTAAAAGTAAATAATTCTATTTAGGTGCCTACTAGAGGCCCCTTCTCCGAGGGGTGTTATTCAATGCGTATGCAACTGGCCACCGTATTATCGCATATATCCGCTGGAGATAATAATATTTTAGAAGAAAATAAAAATCTAGGGATAACAATGTTCCAAAATATTTTTATCTTATTATGAAATATTTTATTTTATTCTATATTATTGTTATCTCCAGTAGATATGTACGTTGATACAGTGGCCAGTCGCACGTACTATGAATAACATTCCTGCTTTTTATCCCTCTAAACCTCTTCTCCCATGGGTCTCTAGCGCTAGTCTGGACTTTGACCTCTAGAAGAGGAAATGGAAGGGGAGATGGGGAAAAGGGTGCAGTGATCACCCGGCAGCCGAATGAATCGAGCACATGTGCCATTGGATCGAGCTTGTCCATCTTAATTGAGCATCACTGCCATCAAATTGAGCATTGCCGCCATCAAATCGGAGCGAGGAGGAGGAGGCAAGGGTGCGTCGGCAGGCCGGAGGCTGAGCGCACCGGTCGCTGGGACAGCCCCGTCCTAGGGAGCCACTGCGAGAGGGAGATGCGAAGGAGAAGACACTGTGCTCCAGAGAGATACGAGGGCTTCTACTTTTTATGAGTAAGGAATCCCTCTATTTTTTAGGTTAGTTTTTTAATATCAACTTTTAATTTAAAGGATGGGATCCATTTATCAGTGGATAGGAGCTTCCAAGAGACCCTCCAGGAACAGAGGGTGGATAAAGAGATTTGAAGGCCTCCTAAAATAGGAGATTTAGTAGAATGTTTACTGGAGCGTGGTTTTTTATTCCATACTCTAGATAGAGCTTATTTGGAGTTGCTCTAATAAAATCTAATAACACCTTTTAGAATCAAATCAACCTATTATCATTTTGAGCTCTAAGCAGTCACTCACATAGGTGGAGAACTAAGAATATGCTCATCGGTATGTCAGTGCACTTTTGCTCTGTGCATGTATAAGGGGATAAGCACCAGGTTTTGCCACAAGAAAATAATTATTCTGATAATTTTTTTGTCAAAAGCAAAACATTACTCTATCTTCATAATTTTACTGACATATAGTTGAAGAAGTGTCCTATACCCTGGGCACGTACTAACCGGAAATTCTTCTCTTGTTGTTGAGGTGTCTGCAATCGGCTGAACAGCATTGGTTATCCTGACCTCGTGGCCTGCTGGCTTCATGTTCCCATGGCAGTGACAGTGACTGATGGATCATCCCTGACTTTTGCCATGATAGGACTGGACCGCCTTACTGACGCCGCGCTCATGTCCTGCTGAAGCCTGAAGGTGGGTAGAGAACTAGCGATGCTTGGAGACTTCCAGTCGCTGTGACTAATCACCAATTCATCTATAAAGCTGGACGGCCTTTTAGTTTGAAATTTTCCCTATCATGTGGTTCTTTTTCTCCTCATACATTATCTTCACAACTATATCTGCCTTCTTTTTCCCTTTTTGCAGAAAGCGGTGTTTCATTGATATGGAGGAATTGTGCTTTTTATGAAATTCATACGTTTTAAACAGAAAGGTCTCAAAAACTGGACACCTACATTTTGGTCTATTGGGTCCTCAATTATTAAGAGCATGTTCTGAACCACCACCAGTGACCTCCTGATGATGATCTAGAATTCTCTTGCTAAAGGGACTAGAGAGTTCACACAAAATGCATGAGGTTGCAGGGAATGGAAGCAACATAGTTTTTTTTCCCTAAAATATATAACTGGAGCATCTATAGTTAGTTAGTTGTGCAAATGCAAATGGACGGCCTAGCCGTTTCCAGAATCTAGACAGCGATCACTACGTTTTTTTTTGAAAGAACAGTGGTCATACATCAAGGATAATTTTATCAATTTTCTTAGATCAAGTGTTGTTTATTCAGGTTTAGGAATCTACCTCTGTTGGTGCACGTAATTGGCACGTTCATTCGAGTAGCATCACAGAGTGATGAATCAGGAGTCATCGTCTCTGTTATATTCACATGTCCCTGATCTGATCGAGTATTTGGATAATACAATGATTGTAAGGATCATATGGTCACACATGACAAAAATGGTATTCTAGTCACTCAGGGACCGAGGGACCTAGTGTGCCCATACCATAATAAGGCTGAAATATGAAATGAGTTGACTGATGACACTGTTGAGATCCCTATATAGTAAAATGTGAAACCTAAAAAAACTGTATTATTGAGCTTGTACAGATTGAATAATCTGAGGAAGGCAAGTAATTTGATTGGGTTTAACTCTGGAAAAGTTGAACACAAAATTCCTATAAATTAATTTATTAGCAAAGTGAGCTACACGGTGAATCATCAACTCACCATAGGAGCTCATATTTCTTATATACGAATGACGCGGTCGGCAATAGCACCCACCCACATGGAACACTAGCATAGTTCCTCTTCATTCTCTCTCATTTTTCTTTCCTTTTTTTCTTTTCTAGTTTTTCCCTTACATCACTACAAGAAACTATTTAATCTATGATAGATTTTTTATGACGTTTTCAGAGAACGTTATGGATTTGCAGCTATGGGTACCAAGCCCAAAAACAGTGACATTTTATCAATTTTGTCACAATTCGGCCCAGAACACCGTGACGTTTAAGCAAATTCGTCACGAACAACAAACTAAAAACCATCATGGTCCACATGGAAAAAAACTATGATATTTTATCAATTTCGTTACAATCGTCATGGTCCGCATGGAAAACTTTCCATTGAGCTATCAATTGACTTGTTCTTCTTCTTAGTACTTAGTGTTTTTATACTGTTCCGCTTCCCTGTTTGCTTACATGGTGACCGGCAGTGGGCACGGGTTCTGTTACACCCTAAAATATTTAATTTTAGAATGTGAATATCTTTTACAATGTGTTTATCCATCTTTAGGGTTTTTCGAGAATTTTCCTGATTTTTCTGGTGATTATTCTCTTTTTCCATAGAGCTAAATCCATTTATTGGAAAGTTCTAAAAATCTATCTTGCGGATCCCAAGTATTTTATTTGGATTCCTCGTGACCCAAATTACCTCCCGAGTTTTCCTTGAAATTTTTGGGATTCTTTTGGATATTTTTTTTATAGTTTAAAAGATTTATCTGGACTTTTCTAGATTTATTTTAAGCTTAAGAATATGTTCTAAAAAATATTTCTATTTTGGTATCAAATCCTCATCATAGTCGGACAGATCCGTTATATCACCATTCTCCCTTTTTACTCTATCATATCTAACACCCTATAATTTCCATTCGAGTTTCCCATTCTCTAATCTTTCTTCTCGATCAAATCTTGCTCGAAACAGAATCGTAGCTTGATTTCAGCGTTCTTTCCGAATATGCTCCGCTGTCGTAACTACCAACGACTCGGCCTGATCCCTTCCTTCTCTTTTTCACGCTCCCGAATAACTCGTTCACATTCAACCAGCTCTGTCAGTTCGTTTTCGTGTTCAGCCTTCACCCGAACCTGTTTTGGCCCATAACCAAACTCGCTTGCCACTCAAGTCTCGACGCGAGGTCATTTCCTCCTTCCTTTATTTCTTCCCTCCTCTCCTTGCTCGCTAACTTGTGGGGCCCGCTGGTCAGCCCGATCTTCCTTTACTTCTTCCCTCCCCTCCTTGCTCGCTAACTTGTGGGGCCCGCTGGTCAGCCCGATCTCGTTTCTCTCGTGGGCAATCCGGACTCAAGGACGAGTCCCAGCCCGATGCGCCGCCTCGTCCCTGATTGCCAAACCCCAGGCCTCCGCGTCCCTATAAATACTGCACGCACCTAGGCCCTTATCTCCTCCTGCTTGTACTTCCTCCTGAACAGCCGCCATCATCGTCTCCTCCCAGCACAGGCCCCTACGACCTCCACTGCATCGCCGGCCCTAGGGCTCCGCGTCCCCGCAGCCCTGCATCGCTGCCTCTCCTCTGCTCTCCTGCAGCGCCGCTGCCCGAGCCTCTGTGCGCCACCGCTGCAGCGTGCCCCTGCGCCTGCGCCTCCAGCCCGGGTGCCGAGCCCCCTGCGCCCGTTCCCTTGCCGCCGCCACACCCTGCAGTGTGCCATCACCACCAGAGCACTGCCGCCAGCCCGTCTGTAGGATCAAGAACACCGACTAGAGGGGGGGAATAGGCGGTTTAAAACTAAAACCAACAACACTAGAGAAATTTAATTAGTAACAAAAGAAATCCCTATGTCATGCTACTACTACCTCTAGAAAGGTTTGCAACCTAGGGTGACAAGATACAAATCAAGCTCTAGTAGAGTAAAATTGCTCAAAATAAAACAACAATTAATGTGAGCAAGAGAGATAACCAAGCTTGACACACAAATTTATCCCGTGGTGTCGATGACTTGCCGGTCACCCCTAATCCACGTTGAGGTGGATTCCAAGAATCAACCACTCCTCTATCAAGAACCTCTTGATCTTGAGCCGGCTTGAACCAAGGAACCGCTCCATACCTCGATTCCACTAGAGTTGCTCTTCACCACTCCGGTAAGGTGAGCACAAGACCTCTCACAACCGAAATCGGGGCTCCTCAACAATCTCCTTCAAGAAGCTCCACGAAATCACCTTCTCCAAGCCGTCTAGGGAGCGGCAACTCCCAAGAGTAACAAGCCAATGACCCTTGCTTGAAGATTCCCTAGTGCCACAAAGCTCAACCTCTTGATGCAATGCACTAGGATGCACTCACACTCTCAAAAATGCAAACCCTTAGCAAGTGTGTGAGAGAGGGGGATGTCTTAGCTCTATTGTGTCAAGAATGCAGTCCAAATGGCCAAGAGAGTGACCCAATGGCCGGGCATTGGGTATATATAGACATCCCATCAAAAACTAGCCGTTACAGTCTTTTCTGCGAGATCGCGGACCGTCCGATTTCAAAAACCGGACCATCCACCGTTATAAGCCAGAGAGACAGAGTGCATTAAATGTGTGTCAGAACTAGCCGTTACAGCCTTGGCGGACTATCCGCGCACAATCGGCGGACCGTCCGCAGTTAAGAGTTCCACAACGCTAGAGACGAAACAGTCTCTGGTTCAACATTGAAATTAGCCAGCGGACCGTCCGCTCAAAAAGAGCGGACCATCCGCAGTTTATCCTTGAAAAACAAGCAGAGACAGCAATGTTTCTGGTTCAATATATCAAAAGGCCTGCGGACTGTCCGCGCCCCAGCGATGGACCCGTCCGCAGAGCAGACCACAAGCCTAACCAGAGAACACCCTTTTTGGAACAAAGAGAGTTAGAGTGGCGGACCGTCCGCCCATGTGGGCCGGACCATCCGCCAGCCACATGAGATTTCCACCAGACCTTCTGTAACGATAGCGGACCGTCCGCGCGCATGGAGCGGACCGTCCGCGCTTGAGCAGTCAGCTCTCTAACTTGTTCTTTTTCAAAAACCGACAAAGCGTTGTTAGCCCTCATGCATGCACCTAGACATTTTGAGCAAAATGGCACTAAAGACCCGTCAAGCACGAGTACATGACCCCTCTTGATAGTACGGCTATCTATCCAACAAATCCGGTCACTTTTCATCCACTAAACGCCTTGTGACCGGTAAAATTCAAAAGACCCTATTTTATACCTTTGCCTTGAGCCCAAGCTTTGCTCATCGTCTCCAAAAATCCACACGTTCACAATTAACTCTCATTCATCCGTGGATCAACCTATACTCATTATCTCAAAAGAAAATGTTAATCCACAAACCGTTGTCATTAATTACCAAAACTCGAATTAGGGGCCTAGATGCTTTCACCGTCCTTTTGCCGCCATTTGCCACCAGGAGCGTCACGCCCTTCCCCTTGCCCTGCTGCAGCCGCGCCATCTCTCTAGTGCCGCACCGCCCCAGTGCTTCTGCGCCGCCACCAGTGCCCCAGCACAGCCGCCGCTGTCGCCTTCCCCCTGGCCCCCTGCGCGCCTTGGCAGCCCCTGCGCCACACCCTGCGCCTCCTCCTTGTAACACCCTAAGGTAATTTCCTTAAATTTTAATGAATTTATTAGGGCTCACATAAATTTCCCAGGCTTTTCTTAAATTTTTGTGGCATTTAAAGTAATTTTATAACGAAAGAAAATAAAATTTATCATAAGATTAAATTGTTTGTGCATTCATGCCGCAGCATTATTTTATTTGTGTTGAGTTCATAGGTTTGAATTCAATTTGCATTTGAATTCAAATAGTTGTTTGAATGTTTGAGTGTAGAAAAGGAAAGGGAAAAGGAGGAAAGCAACAAAAGCCCTTGGGCCAGCTCTTCTCCCGGCCCATCTCTTTCCCCCTCTCTCCTCTTTCCCCTCTCTCCCGCGTGGGCCGAGCCCCGGCCCAGTTTCCCCTCAGGCCGGCCCCTTCCCTCCTCTCTCTATCTGATCACCCGGGCCCGCGTGTCGGCGCCGCTTTCCCCTCCCGCTCGCGCACCGCTCTCCCCTCCTTTCTCCCGCTGCCAGGTCGGCCCCACCGATCACCCCCTCCTCCCCTGCTTCTTCCCCGGCGCAACCCCCTCCCCGAGAACTCCGGCGAGCTCTCCTCCCCGGGCCCGCACGTCAATGGGACCGCCGCCACCTACAAAGAGCCGCCCAACCCTCTAAGCCCTAACCCCGCCGCCATCCAGAACCCTAGCGCCACCGGCCTCCTTCCCCCTCCGCCGCGGGTAAGTCGCACGCCGCCGCCCAATTCCTCACCGCCGGCGCGCCACGACCCCGCTAAACCCCTTTACACCTTCACAGGGCCTGCACGTGGTGATTGGGTGGACCAGCAGGCCGGGAAGAGCACCACACCGAGCTGTCCGCGAGCGCCGCCCCGTTTCCTCCGCCGGTCGCCGTCGGTTTCCTCCCTCCGCCGCAGATCCGGCCACCCCGAGCCCTTTGTGAGCTTCCCCTTCCCTCCCTGATCGTGTTGCACCAAAAGCCGTAGCCTTTAGGCCGCCGTAGAGCCCGGAACACGCGCACGCCGGCGTGACCGCCGCCCCGAGCCGCCCTTGCCGCGGGAATCACCTACCCGAGCCCTATCTCACCTTCTGGAGCGCCTAGATGGTTTCCCCGCGTTGTGCTCTACCCCCTAGGCCTGGTCTCGTCGTGAAATGCCCCCGGGAACGCTTGATCGCGTGTCGCCGGCGAGGCGCCGCCGCGGAGACAAGCTCCGGCGACCAGCGCCGCCGCCCGAGCGCCCGAGAGTTCCCAACCGTCCGATCTAGAGCCCACGCCCAGGATTAGATCGTGCCGGGGTAAATCTGAGCCGTGCGATTCAGATCCAAGGGACCCAAGCAGCGCGTACTGGTTCGCCGGGATTTTAAATCTCAGCCGTCCAAGTCAAATCCGGTGGATCGCGCGAGTTGTAAACCTAGATCCGTTCCCGACCATCCGATCTCGATCCAAAGGCTGAGATCATCTCGTACCCCTTCGCGTATGGATTTTAATCCGGGCCGCACAGATCTGATCCGAGGGCCCAGATTAAATCATACCGCTTCAGCTCGTCTCTTTTGCTAAAGAACCCCCGGGTTTTCCTGGAATAAACCCGCAGTCCACCTGTAGTTTAAAAGTATTTACGATCAGGTCCTTTTCTTCTCGTTTAGACCCCTGAGCTTTCCAGTTTTAGTACCCGCAGTCCATATCTTGGGTTTTCTCATGCTAGCCCCTGTATCTAGGGTTTAATTAGGTTTTAGTCCTCGGTTTTTTGTGCAGAAGCCCCTGGAAGTTAGGTTTTTCTTACAAATAAGTCCCTGAATCTTGTTTTAAGCGTAATTTTCACGTTTTAGCTCCGTTTTAGGTGTTCTTTATATCCACGCGATCGTTGTAACGCGTAGATTAGTTCTAGGCTAGTTTTGTATGCTGTTTCTATGTAATGTTGTACTGTTTTCTTATGTTTTGCTATTGTTTGTGCATGTGTGTATGTGTGGGCTATGTTTGATGATCGTGAGTAGACGCGGAGCCTTTGGAGCAGTACCAGGAGCAGCCGTCTTCCGAGCAGTTTGAGCAGCAGCCGGGAGAGTACGAGGAAGGCAAGTATAACATGAACCTCCTATCACTTTTAAATACAATTTCATACTGCATTTTAATACTGTATACCTATAAGGACTTCCTAGCCACCTTTATATCCTTTATATATATCCTTTGGGTTGCATTTTGGTTAGTTGTGCTAGGTTGCTGTGCTACAACAAATCTTGGTCCTTTTTAATTAATTTGATTAATGGTCTTATGCAACTTAATTCTGGAGCCGACCCTCTGTGCTGTGTGCTTGAGTGGTTTGTGCGTCCTTAAAAGATGTTTTTGTTAGAAACATGGTTTAGGGGGCCAGCACGGTGCTTAGTGCTTGGTTGGCCACTCTCCATAAGGACCGGTTCATAGAGCGACAACCTGGGACAACCGCGCAACCACAAGACTGGTATGGGACGGTCTTGACTTATTAATTAGGTCATTTTGGTTCGGGAGTAACTTACCTGCGTGGGCAAGAGGGGTGGTAAGCTTCAATGGTCCCTGCTCCTCCGGCTTGGTCTGTGCTGTGTGTCTTGTACCCCCGGAGGTGGGCCCCATCGTCGCTGATCCAGAATCCTTAGCGGTTACACCTTACCAACGTGGTCCTTTGTAACGGTCTCGTAGTGTGCTTGCTAGCCATCTCACCTAAGGAAGTGTGATGAACAACTAGCGTAGCTCACGACTTGTGGGTAAAGTTGTGCAACCTCTCGAGAGTGTAAAACTGATATATCAGCTGTGCTCACAGTCATGAGCGGCCCAGATCCTCCGTCTGATTAGTGGGGTTATCAACCTTTGACGAGGGCGATTCCCCGGGTGGTTTTGGTTTGGATGGTTCTCAGTAGTTCTTAATTAATATTGATTAATTCTTATGCAATTTGGGGTTATGGTAATTCATCCACTCGTAGTAATTAGTTTTAATAAAATTTGTCAAGACTAAAAGCTAATGCAGTTGAGTCAGCTAACCTTAGAGCCTCATACTCGTGTTATACTTGTTGAGTACTAGTTTGTACTCACACTTGCCTCTCTACTCTTCTGTTCTGTTGTGGATATCTTCGACTGCTGCTCAGTGCCCGGCAACGTGGAGGACTACGTCAGCGGCTTCGACGACTTCTAGGCGTTTGTCTCCCAGTCCACGTCCCTGTGGCGCCCAGCTCTTCATGTATCTCTTTTACGCTTCCGCAACTCTTGAACCGATTCTTGATTCGGTTGTAATAAAATAAATCATTTATGATTCATTTACGATTCGTGACATGTGTTGTGATATCTTGATGATCTGTTGTATGTATGCGTGACTTGATCCTGGCGCATATATGATTGCTCGATTTATGTTCTTATAAATCGGGTGTGACAGATTGGTATCAGAGCCAGGTTGACTGTAGGACGAAGCCTAGGTAGAATTGGTCGAGTTTAGGACTTCTTTTCTCTTGCCCGCCTCCGCAAAACTTCAACCATCATTTTTCTGCTTCTATTCCTTGAGTCTTAAGCCCTAGATTGGCCATCACCCCCGTCTTTTCTGAGAAGTAGCTTGAGTTTTCCGTAGACGTTGGCCTGAGTCGCCTAATCTTATAAGTTATAAGTTTAAGTTGTCCCGATAAAAATACGCTAGAACGAGTGTGTTGGTCGAGTAGTGTGGAAAACTCGACTAATTTGTGAATATTGAATGTTTGTTATTGTGCAAATGTTTGATTTGGATTTTTGGTTGATTGCATAGGCTAGTAGTTAAACTTGTTCATGCAAATCGACCTAACCCAACCTGAACTAAATAATAAAATTGAGTTAGAACGTTGGGGGTAAAACCTATATTCCTTTCTTTCTGTTATATCTTTCCGAAGTTTCGTTTCCGCAGCTGCACGATATCTTATCCTTATGAATTTCGTTTGTTGCAATCAGATGGTGAACACCAGGCGCACCGGTTCCGGTTCTGACCAGCAAGAGCAGAACAACCAGGGTACCGGTCAGCCGCTGCCGATGCCGCCACCACTGACCCCGGAGCAGTTCTTCCAGCTCCAGATGCAGATGATGGCGACCCTGAACAACACCGTTCAGGCTCTGCAGCAGATCCACGCTCAGCCACCGCCTCCTCCGCCGCCTCAGCCCCGTGACAGGCGTGCGGATTTCCTGAGAGGTCACCCGCCGACCTTCTCTCACGCCACGGACCCACTCCAGGCGGACGACTGGCTTCGCTCGGTGGAGCGCCAGTTGGTTGTTGCGCAGTGCGACGACCGAGAGCGAGTCCTTTACGCCGCAGGGCAGCTGCGAGGCTCCGCTCTTGACTGGTGGGAGTCCTACCCAGCTCGAGATCGTGAGGCTCTCACGTGGGACCAGTTCCGTGAGCGTTTCAGGAACCATCACATTCCTGAGGGCATAATGAAGATGAAGCAGAAGGAGTTCCGTGCTCTTAAGCAGGTAAAATTTAACGGAATTCCCTACCATTTCTTTTGAGCTTGATCCATCCTTGATTTCTTTCGTAACCTGACCAATTGAGCGATTTCTATCCTTGCTATCTGTGTTCGTTATTTCAGGGATCCATGACGGTGACGGAGTATCGTGACCGTTTCCTTCAGCTTGCCCGCTACGCCCCTGCTGACGTCGCTCGTGATAGCGATAAGCAGGAGTACTTCAAGGAGGGACTGGATGATCACATCCAGTATGCGCTGTTGAACCACCGCTTCGACAACTTCAACCAGCTGGTTGATGCGGCCCTCAACACCGAGCGCAAGCGCCGGGAGATTGAGGACAAGAAGAGGAAGATGGCTCCATCCTCTTCGGGCAGCAACGCCCGTCCCCGCTACCAGTACTCTCCACAGCAGCAGCAGCAGAGGCCTCCCCAGCAGTACCAGCAGCGGCAGCAGTTTCCGCCTCGTCCTCAACAGCAGCAGCAGGCGGGACCGGGTCAGAGGCTTCCGGCGCCTCCGGCTCCACCAGCTCAGAGGCAGGGAGCGCCCACTCCTCCTCCTGGGCAGCAGGCCGCGGCTCTTCCTCGAGTGTGTTTCCACTGCGGTGAGCCAGGGCACTACGCCAACGTCTGCCCCCGGAAGGCGCAGGCGGGACAGCAGGGGCGTGCAGCACCGCACAAGGCCCCAGCTCAGGGCAGGGTGAACCACGTGACGGCCGAGTCAGCGGCCGAGGCTCCCAACGTGGTTATTGGTACGTTCATGGTTAATGCCCATCCTGCTACAGTGCTTTTTGATACTGGTGCTACACATTCTTTCATCACCCAATCTTTTGTTGAGCATCATGGTATTCCTACTAGCACATTTAAGAGGTGCATGATAGTATCTTCACCGGGAGGGCAGTTGAGGTCTCATGTCTTCTGTCCCAGAGTCGGTGTGGCTATAAGGGGGGTAGATTTCAGTGCGAATCTGATGGTGCTTGACTCCAAGGGCATTGATGTGATCCTCGGGATGGAGACTCTTGCTAAATGGGGAGTCCGGATAGATTGTGCGCAGAGGACGGTTCTTCTGTCGGCACCGGATGGTCAGGAGGTTACTGTTGGAGCTACGGAGCCTTCTGGATTTCTTCATCAGATGGAGGCTAGACCCACGGATGGTATTCGCATGGTGTCTGAATTCCCGGATGTCTTTCCGGATGATTTGCCAGGTATGCCGCCTGATCGCGACATTGAGTTTTCTATTGACCTCTTGCCTGGCACAGCTCCTATTGCTAAGAGGCCCTATCGTATGGCTCCTGTCGAGCATGAGGAGGTTAAGAAGACTGTCGACGAGCTGCTAGCTAAGGGTTATATCCGTCGCAGTTTCTCTCCTTGGGCTTTCCCTGTGTTGCTTGTAGAGAAGAAGGATGGTGCGAAGAGGATGTGCGTCGATTATCGGGATCTGAATGCAGTCACTATCAAGAACAAGCATCCATTGCCCCGTATTGAGGATCTCTTTGATCAGCTTCAGGGTGCTTGTGTATTCTCGAAGATTGATCTGCGTTCGGGTTATCATCAGCTGAAGATTCGTCCTGAGGATATTCAGAAGACGGCATTCACCTGCAAGTATGGGTTATACGAGTACACGGTCATGTCCTTCGGCTTGACCAATGCTCCGGCTTTCTTCATGCATCTGATGAACAAGGTTTTCATGGATTATCTGGACACCTTCATGGTGATATTTATTGATGATATCCTGATATATTCCAAGTCAGAAGCGGAGCATGAGAAGCATCTGAGGCTTGTGTTGCAGAGGCTCAGAGAGCACAAGCTGTATGCCAAGCTCAGCAAGTGCGAGTTCTGGATTGACGAGGTCCCATTCCTCGGTCATGTTATCTCCAAGGGAGGTATTGCTGTGGACCCCGGGAAGGTGAAGGATGTGCTTGACTGGGTTGTACCACAGACGGTGAAGGAAGTCCGCTCTTTTCTGGGCTTAGCAGGTTATTATCGGAGGTTCATCGAGAATTTCTCCAAAATTGCGAAGCCTTTGACTTCCTTGCTGGAGAAGGACGTGGGTTTCTCTTGGACTGATGAGCGTCAGAGTGCCTTCGAGGAGCTGAAGAAGAAGTTGACTACGGCGCCAGTCCTTACTCTGCCAGATCAGAGCAAGAGGTTCACAGTGTATTGTGATGCTTCGAGGGATGGTCTTGGGTGTGTTCTGATGCAGGAAGGCAGAGTGATAGCTTATGCTTTGCGGCAGTTGCGCCGGCACGAGCTGAATTATCCCACCCATGATCTGGAGTTAGCTGCAGTTGTGCATGCTCTGAAGATATGGAGGCATTACTTGTTTGGGCAGAGGTGTGATATTTACACCGATCACAAGAGCCTCAAGTATATTTTCACTCAGAGTGAGCTGAATATGCGGCAGAGAAGATGGCTAGAGTTGGTCAAGGATTATGACCTGGAGATTCACTATCATCCGGGCAAGGCCAATGTTGTAGCAGATGCTCTGAGCAGGAAGAGCTATGTTAACATGGCCGTGGCTTTTCAGATGCCTCAGGAATTATGCGAGGAGTTTGAGCAGTTGAGTCTGGGTTTCTTGCATCATACCTCGGGTACATCGTTCGAGGCGGAACCCACTCTAGAGGCAGAGATCAGGCAGCATCAGAAGGAAGATCAGAAGCTGCAGGAGATTCGTGAGTTGCTCAAGATTGGCAAGGCCCCTCATTTCAGAGAGGATGATCAGGGTACCTTGTGGTACAAGGGTCGTATATGTGTGCCGGATGTAGCAGATCTCAGGAAGTTGATTCTGAGTGAGGCCCATGATACAGCATATTCTATCCATCCGGGCAGCACGAAGATGTATTACGACCTGAAGGAACGATTCTGGTGGTCCGGAATGAAGCGTTCCGTTGCGGAGTACGTGGCTATTTGTGACACTTGTCAGCGTGTCAAGGCAGAGCATCAGAGGCCAGCAGGGTTATTGCAGCCGTTGAAGATTCCAGAGTGGAAATGGGAGGAAATCACTATGGATTTCATTGTTGGCTTGCCTCGTACTCAGAAAGGGTACAACTCCATATGGGTAGTAGTGGACCGGTTGACGAAGGTGGCTTATTTTATTCCGGTGAACACTACTTACTCCGGTGCTAGACTCGCAGAGTTGTACATCTCCAGGATTGTCTGTCTGCATGGTGTTCCAAAGAAGATTATATCTGACCGAGGATCTCAGTTCACTTCACGGTTCTGGGAGCAGTTGCATGATTCGTTGGATACGAAGCTGCGCTTCAGTACTGCTTATCATCCTCAGACAGATGGGCAGACAGAGAGAACCAACCAAGTGTTGGAGGATATGCTTCGAGCCTGTGCTATTCAGTATGGTACCAGCTGGGATAAATGCCTGCCGTATGCAGAGTTTTCTTATAACAACAGTTATCAGGCCAGTCTGAAGAAATCCCCATTTGAGGCTCTGTATGGTCGGAAATGCAGGACTCCACTGTATTGGGATTAGATTGGCGAGAGGCAGGTGTTTGGTCCGGATATTGTTGAGGAGGCCGAACAGCTGGTACAGCAGGTGCGAGAAAATCTGAGGGTCGCTCAGACTCGTCAGAAGAGTTATGCGGATGTGCGTCGTCGAGATTTGACCTTTGCAGTAGGTGACCACGTGTACCTGAAGGTCTCGCCGATGAGAGGAATCCGCAGGTTTAATGTACGAGGGAAGCTAGCTCCTCGGTACATTGGTCCGTTCAAGGTGTTGGAACGGAAAGGTGAGGTGGCATATCGTCTGGAGTTGCCACTCAATCTTTCAGGAGTGCACGATGTGTTTCACGTGTCTCAGCTGAAGAAGTGCTTGAGAGTGCCAGAAGAGCAAGCACCGATAGACAGGTTGGATGTGCAGGAGGATCTGACCTATATTGAGCATCCGGTGAAGATTCTGGAGACATCTGAGAGAATTACTAGAAACAAGAAGATCAAGATGTGCCGTGTTCAGTGGAGTCATCATACGGAGGATGAGGCTACTTGGGAGCGAGAAGACGAGCTGAGGAAGACATATCCCGATCTCTTTGCTAGCTAGCCTATTCGAATCTCAGGACGAGATTCCTGTAAGGGGGGTAGGTTTGTAACACCCTAAGGTAATTTCCTTAAATTTTAATGAATTTATTAGGGCTCACATAAATTTCCCAGGCTTTTCTTAAATTTTTGTGGCATTTAAAGTAATTTTATAACGCAAGAAAATAAAATTTATCATAGGATTAAATTGTTTGTGCATTCATGCCGCAGCATTATTTTATTTGTGTTGAGTTCATAGGTTTGAATTCAATTTGCATTTGAATTCATATAGTTGTTTGAATGTTTGAGTGTAGAAAAGGAAAGGGAAAAGGAGGAAAGCACCAAAAGCCCTTGGGCCAGCTCTTCTCCCGGCCCATCTCTTTCCCCCTCTCTCCTCTTTCCCCTCTCTCCCGCGTGGGCCGAGCCCCGGCCCAGTTTCCCCTCAGGCCGGCCCCTTCCCTCCTCTCTCTATCTGATCACCCGGGCCCGCGTGTCGGCGCCGCTTTCCCCTCCCGCTCGCGCACCGCTCTCCCCTCCTTTCTCCCGCTGCCAGGTCGGCCCCACCGATCACCCCCTCCTCCCCTGCTTCTTCCCCGGCGCAACCCCCTCCCCGAGAACTCCGGCGAGCTCTCCTCCCCGGGCCCGCACGTCAATGGGACCGCCGCCACCTACAAAGAGCCGCCCAACCCTCTAAGCCCTAACCCCGCCGCCATCCAGAACCCTAGCGCCACCGGCCTCCTTCCCCCTCCGCCGCGGGTAAGTCGCACGCCGCCGCCCAATTCCTCACCGCCGGCGCGCCACGACCCCGCTAAACCCCTTTACACCTTCACAGGGCCTGCACGTGGTGATTGGGTGGACCAGCAGGCCGGGAAGAGCACCACACCGAGCTGTCCGCGAGCGCCGCCCCGTTTCCTCCGCCGGTCGCCGTCGGTTTCCTCCCTCCGCCGCAGATCCGACCACCCCGAGCCCTTGGTGAGCTTCCCCTTCCCTCCCTGATCGTGTTGCACCAAAAGCCGTAGCCTTTAGGCCGCCGTAGAGCCCGGAACACGCGCACGCCGGCGTGACCGCCGCCCCGAGCCGCCCTTGCCGCGGGAATCACCTACCCGAGCCCTATCTCACCTTCTGGAGCGCCTAGATGGTTTCCCCGCGTTGTGCTCTACCCCCTAGGCCTGGTCTCGTCGTGAAATGCCCCCGGGAACGCTTGATCGCGTGTCGCCGGCGAGGCGCCGCCGCGGAGACAAGCTCCGGCGACCAGCGCCGCCGCCCGAGCGCCCGAGAGTTCCCAACCGTCCGATCTAGAGCCCACGCCCAGGATTAGATCGTGCCGGGGTAAATCTGAGCCGTGCGATTCAGATCCAAGGGACCCAAGCAGCGCGTACCGGTTCGCCGGGATTTTAAATCTCAGCCGTCCAAGTCAAATCCGGTGGATCGCGCGAGTTGTAAACCTAGATCCGTTCCCGACCATCCGATCTCGATCCAAAGGCTGAGATCATCTCGTACCCCTTCGCGTATGGATTTTAATCCGGGCCGCACAGATCTGATCCGAGGGCCCAGATTAAATCATACCGCTTCAGCTCGTCTCTTTTGCTAAAGAACCCCCGGGTTTTCCTGGAATAAACCCGCAGTCCACCTGTAGTTTAAAAGTATTTACGATCAGGTCCTTTTCTTCTCGTTTAGACCCCTGAGCTTTCCAGTTTTAGTACCCGCAGTCCATATCTTGGGTTTTCTCGTGCTAGCCCGTGTATCTAGGGTTTAATTAGGTTTTAGTCCTCGGTTTTTTGTGCAGAAGCCCCTGGAAGTTAGGTTTTTCTTACAAATAAGTCCCTGAATCTTGTTTTAAGCGTAATTTTCACGTTTTAGCTCCGTTTTAGGTGTTCTTTATATCCACGCGATCGTTGTAATGCGTAGATTAGTTCTAGGCTAGTTTTGTATGCTGTTTCTATGTAATGTTGTACTGTTTTCTTATGTTTTGCTATTGTTTGTGCATGTGTGTATGTGTGGGCTATGTTTGATGATCGTGAGTAGACGCGGAGCCTTTGGAGCAGTACCAGGAGCAGCCGTCTTCCGAGCAGTTTGAGCAGCAGCCGGGAGAGTACGAGGAAGGCAAGTATAACATGAACCTCCTATCACTTTTAAATACAATTTCATACTGCATTTTAATACTGTATACCTATAAGGACTTCCTAGCCACCTTTATATCCTTTATATATATCCTTTGGGTTGCATTTTGGTTAGTTGTGCTAGGTTGCTGCGCTACAACAAATCTTGGTCCTTTTTAATTAATTTGATTAATGGTCTTATGCAACTTAATTCTGGAGCCGACCCTCTGTGCTGTGTGCTTGAGTGGTTTGTGCGTCCTTAAAAGATGTTTTTGTTAGAAACATGGTTTAGGGGGCCAGCACGGTGCTTAGTGCTTGGTTGGCCACTCTCCATAAGGACCGGTTCATAGAGCGACAACCTGGGACAACCGCGCAACCACAAGACTGGTATGGGACGGTCTTGACTTATTAATTAGGTCATTTTGGTTCGGGAGTAACTTACCTGCATGGGCAAGAGGGGTGGTAAGCTTCAATGGTCCCTGCTCCTCCGGCTTGGTCTGTGCTGTGTGTCTTGTACCCCCGGAGGTGGGCCCCATCGTCGCTGATCCAGAATCCTTAGCGGTTACACCTTACCAACGTGGTCCTTTGTAACGGTCTCGTAGTGTGCTTGCTAGCCATCTCACCTAAGGAAGTGTGATGAACAACTAGCGTAGCTCACGACTTGTGGGTAAAGTTGTGCAACCTCTCGAGAGTGTAAAACTGATATATCAGCTGTGCTCACAGTCATGAGCGGCCCAGATCCTCCGTCTGATTAGTGGGGTTATCAACCTTTGACGAGGGCGATTCCCCGGGTGGTTTTGGTTTGGATGGTTCTCAGTAGTTCTTAATTAATATTGATTAATTCTTATGCAATTTGGGGTTATGGTAATTCATCCACTCGTAGTAATTAGTTTTAATAAAATTTGTCAAGACTAAAAGCTAATGCAGTTGAGTCAGCTAACCTTAGAGCCTCATACTCGTGTTATACTTGTTGAGTACTAGTTTGTACTCACACTTGCCTCTCTACTCTTCTGTTCTGTTGTGGATATCTTCGACTGCTGCTCAGTGCCCGGCAACGTGGAGGACTACGTCAGCGGCTTCGACGACTTCTAGGCGTTTGTCTCCCAGTCCACGTCCCTGTGGCGCCCAGCTCTTCATGTATCTCTTTTACGCTTCCGCAACTCTTGAACCGATTCTTGATTCGGTTGTAATAAAATAAATCATTTATGATTCATTTACGATTTATATTAATGTTGTTCGTGACATGTGTTGTGATATCTTGATGATCTGTTGTATGTATGCGTGACTTGATCCTGGCGCATATATGATTGCTCGATTTATGTTCTTATAAATCGGGTGTGACACTCCTGCATCGCTGTAACACCCTAAGGTAATTTCCTTAAATTTTAATGAATTTATTTGGGCTTAAATAAATTCTCCAGGGTTTTCCCTAATTTAACTCGCATTTAAAGTAATTTTATAATGCAAGAAATTAAAAATTTATCATAGGATTAAATTGTTTGTGCATTCATGCTGCAGCATTATTTTATTTGTGTGGACTTTATAGGTTTGAATTCAATTTGCATTTGAATTCAAATAGTTTGTTTGAATGTTTGAGTATAGAAAAGGAAAAGGAAAAGAAAGGAAGCAAAGAAGCCTAGCCCAGCCCAAAACCACTCCCTCTCTCCCTCACGGGCTCTCTCTTCCCCTGGCCCATTTCCTCCCTTGGGCTCTTCTCTCTTTTCCCACTCCCCCGCGTGGGCCGTGCCCCGGCCCAGTCCTCTCAGCCAGTGCCCTCCCTTCTCTCTCGCTGACCGCCCGACCCCACCCGTCATCCCCCTCCTCCTGCACCCCTGCTCCCGCAACGGCCGCGCCGCGACACGGCCGAGATCACCGGATCTTCCCCGCCGCAACCGCAACCGAGATCTCTGGCCCTGCTCTTCTTACCCCCCTGCGCCCTCCCTTGAACCCATTCCCACCGCCGCCTTCAACCCTAGCGCCCCACCTCTGCCCCGCCGAGGCAGAGCTCCAGCGCCGCCCGCGTTCCACCGCCTCAGCGCCGCTCACCGCCCGCTAAGGGGGTCCGGAGTCCCGCCGCCACACCACACCCACGACCACACCTCACCACCCCACCTTGGCCGTGGCAGTCCGGCCAATTTCATCGGAGTGCCTTCACGGTAAGCTTGCGGGCCGCCGAAATTCCTTCACCTACCGCGCGTCCTCGGCCTCTCTGACCTCAGTCTACCCTTCACAGCCAAGTGTGCAGCTGCTCACGGTACCAGGGCGCCTAGGGCGCACCCCGACGTCCACCCTCACGAGCACCGGCCGTTCCCGCCGCCCGCTGTCATGGACGACCGCCTTCCGCGCCGCCCCGACCAATCCAGGCCCTTGGTGAGCTTCCCCTCTCTTCCCTGGTCATGTTGCACCGAATGCCATAGCGTTTAGGCCTCCGTAGCGCCTGGAACGCGCGCACGCCGGCGTGTCCGCCGCCCCGAGCCGCTCTCTCCGTGGGGAGCGTCGACCCGAGCCCCAATCCTCCGCACCGATCGCCCAGATGGATCACGCGTGCCGCCAGCGTCCTCCAGGGCTTGACCTCATCTTGAATGAAGGCCGGACGGCCAAGATCGGCCATCACCGGCGATCTGCCGCCGCGGGAGCGGCCCTTCCGGTTACCATCCCGCCGCCGGCCCCTGTTTCCTTTGCCCTTTTCGTCCTGGCTGCCCGATCCGCGATCAACGGACCAAAATAGAACCCGCGTACCCCTTCGTTCCGAACCGCAGGATCCAGATCCAACCGTCCTGATTAGATCTTACCGCTTCAGCCTGGCCATTTTGTTAAAGAGCCCCTGCATTTTCCAAGAATAAACCCGCAGTCCACCCGTAGTTCAAAAGTAATTACGGTTAAGTCCAGTTTTATTCGTTTAGACCCCTGCGCTTTCAGATTTTAGTACCCGCAGTCCAGCCTAGGGTTTTTAGCTAGCTAGCCCCTGTGTCTAGGGTTTATTTATGTTTAGGCCCCTGGTTTTTGTCCAGAACCCCCTGGAAGTTAGGTTTTTCTTACAAATAGGTCCCTGGGTCTTGTTTTAAGCGTAGTTTTCGCGTTTTAGCTCCGTTTTAGGTGTTCTTTGTATCCACGCGATCGTTGTAACGCGTAGAATAGTTCTAGGCCAGTTTTATGTGCTGTTTCATTGTCTTGTTGTACTGTTTCTTATATTTTTGTCCTTGTTTGCATGTATGTGTATGTGCTGGACTATGTTTTGGCGTTGTGATCGTGAGTAGACGCGGAGCCTTTGGACCAGTACCAGGAGCAGCCACCTTCCGAGCAGTTCGAGCAGCAGCCGGGAGAGTACGAGGAAGGCAAGTATAACATGAACCTCCTATCACTTTTAAATACAATTTCATACTGCATTTTAATTCTGTATGCCTATAAGGACTTTCCTAGCCACCTTTATATCCTTTATATATATCCTATGGGTTGCATTTTTGGTTAGTTGTGCTAGGTTGCTGCGCTATAACATATCTTGGTCCTGTTTAATTAATTTGATTAATGGTCTTATGCAACTTAATTCTGGAGCCGACCCTCTGTGCTGTGTGCTTGAGTGGTTTGTGCGTCCTTAAAATATATTTTTGATAGAAACATGGTTTAGGGGGCCAGCACGGTGCTTAGTGCTTGGTTGGCCACTCTCCATAAGGACCGGTTCATAGAGCGACAACCTGGGACAACCGCGCAACCACAAGACTGGAATGGGACGGTCTTGACTTATTAATTAGGTCGTGTTGGTTTGGGAGTAACTTACCTGAGTGCGCAAGAGGGGTGGTAGGCTTCAATGGTCCCTGCTCCTCCGGCTTGGTCTGTGCTGTGTGCTTGTACCCCTAGAGGTGGGCCTCATCGTCGCTGATCCAGAATCCTTAGCGGTTACCCCTTACCAACGTGATCCTTTGTAACGGTCTCGTAGTGTGCTTGCTAGCCATCGCACCTAAGGAAGTGTGATGAACAACTAGTGTAGCTCACTACTTGTGGGTAAAGTTGTGCAACCTCTCGAGAGTGTAAAACTGATATATCAGCTGTGCTCATAGTCATGAGCGGCCCAGATCCTCCGTCTGATTAGTGGGGTTATCAGCCTTTGATTAGGGAGATTCCCCGGGTGGTTTTGGTTTGGATGGTTCTCAGTAATTCTTAATTAATATTGAATAACTCTTATGCAATTTGGGTTATGGTAATTCATCCACTTGTAGTAATTAGCTTTAATAAAATTGGCCAAGATTAAAAGCTAATGCAGTTGAGTCAGCTAACCTTAGAGCCTCATACTCGTGTTATACTTGTTGAGTACGAGCTTGTACTCACACTTGCCTCTCTACTCTTCTATTCTATTTTGGATATCTTCGACTGCTGCTCAGTGCCCGGCAACGTGGAGGACTACGTTAGCGGCTTCGACGACTTCTAGGCGTTTGTCTCCCAGTCGACGTCCCTGTGGCGCCCAGCTCTTCATGTATTCCTTTTACGCTTCCGCAACTCTTGAACCGATTCTTGATTCGGTTGTAATAAAATAATTCATTTATGATTCATTTACGATTTATATTAATGTTATTCGTGATATGTGTTGTGATATCTTGATGATTCTGTTGTATATATGCGTGACTTGATCCTGGCGCATATATGATTGCTCGATTTATGTCCTTTATAAATCGGGTGTGACAGAATTGGTATCAGAGCCAGGTTCGACTGTAGGACGAAGCCTAGGTAGAATTGGTCGAGTTTAGGACTTCTTTTCTTTTGCTTGCCTCCGCAAATCTTCAACCCTCATTTTTTCTGTTTCTATTCCTTAAGTTTTAAGCTCTCGATTTGCTATCTCCCCTGTCTCTTCTGAGAAGTAGTTTGAGTTTCTCGTAGACGTTGGCCTGAGTCGCCTAATCCTGTAATTTATAAGTTTAGGTTGTCCCGATGAAAATACGCTAGAACGAGTGTGTTGGTCGAGTAGTGTGGAAAACTCGACTGAGTTGTGAATATTGGATGCTTGTTATTGTGCAAATATTTGATTTGGATTTTTGGTTGATTGCATAGGCTAGTAGTTAAACTTGTACACGCAAATCGACCTAACCCAACTTGAACTAAATAATAAAATTGAGTTAGAACGTCGGGGGTAAAACCTATATTCCTTTCTTTCTGTCATATCCTTCCGAAGTTTCATTTCCGCAGCTGCACGATATCTTATTCTCATAAAATTTCGTTTGTTGCAATCAGATGGTGAACACCAGGCGCACCGGTTCTGGTTCTGACAGCAGGAGCAGAACAACCAGAGTACCGGTCAGCCGCTACCGAAGCCGCCACCACTGACCCCGGAGTAGTTCTTCCAGCTCCAGATGCAGATGATGGCGACCCTGAACAACACTGTTCAGGCTCTGCAGCACATCCACGCCCAGCCACCGCCTCCTCCGCCGCCTCAGCCCCGTGATCGGCGTGCGGATTTTCTGAGAGGTCACCCGCCGACCTTCTCTCACGCCACGAACCCACTCCAGGCGGACGACTGGCTTCGTTCGGTGGAGCGCCAGTTGGTTGTTGTGCAGTGCGACGACCGGGAGCGAGTTCTGTACGCAGCAGGGCAGCTGCGAGGCTCCGCTCTCGACTGGTGGGAGTCCTACCCGGCTCAGGACCGCGACTCTCTCACCTGGGTCCAGTTCCGTGAGCGTTTCAGGAACCATCACATTCCTGAGGGCATTCTGAAGATGAAGCAGAAGGAGTTCCGTGCCCTTAAGCAGGTAAAATTAAATGGAATTCCCTGCAATTTCTTTTGAGCTTGATCTATCCTTGATCTCTTTCGTAAGTCTAACCCATTGAGCGATTTCTACCCTTGTTATCTGTGTTCGTTATTTCAGGGATCGATGACGGTGACGGAGTACCGTGACCGTTTCCTTCAGCTTGCCCGCTACGCCCCTGCTGACGTCGCATGTGATAGCGACAAGCAGGAGTACTTCAAGGAGGGACTGGATGATCACATCCAGTATGCGCTGCTGAACCACCGCTTCGACAACTTCAACCAGCTGGTTGATGCGGCCCTCAACACCGAGCGCAAGCGCCGGGAGATTGAGGATAAGAAGAGGAAGATGGCTCCATCCTCTTCGGGCAGCAACACTCGTCCCCGCTATCAGCATCCACCACCGCAGCAGCAGCAGAGGCCGCCCAGCAGTACCAGCAGCGGCAGCAGTACCCGCCTCGTCCTCAGCAGCAGCAGGCGGGACAGGGTCAGAGGCTTCCAGCGCCTCCGGCTCCACCAGCTCAGAGGCAGGGAGCGCCCACTCCTCCTGGGCAGTAGGCTCCAGCACTTCCGCGAGTGTGCTTCCACTGCGGCGAGCCAGGGCACTACGCCAACGTCTGCCCTCGGAAGGCGCAGGCGGGACAGCAGGGGCGTGCAGCACCACCCAAGGCCCCAGCTCAGGGCAGGGTGAACCACGTGACGGCCGAGTCAGCGGCCGAGGCTCCCAACATGGTCATTGGTACGTTCATGGTTAACACCCATCCCGCTACGGTGCTTTTTGATACTGGTGCTACACATTCTTTCATCACCCAGTCTTTTGTTGAGCATCATGGCATTCCTACTAGCATATTAAAGAGGTGCATGTTAGTATCTTCACCGGGAGGGCAGTTGAGGTCTCATGTCTTCTGTCCCAGAGTCAGTGTGGCCATAAGGGGGGTAGATTTCAGTGCGAATCTGATGGTGCTAGACTCCAAAGGCATTGATGTGATCCTCAGAATGGAGACTCTTGCTAAGTGGGGAGTCTGGATAGATTGTGCTCAGAGGACGGTTCTTCTGTCAGCACCGGATGGTCAGGAGGTTACTGTTGGTGCCACAGAGCCTTCTGGATTTCTTCATCAGATGGAGGCTAGACCCACGGATGGTATTCGCGTGGTGTCTGAGTTCCCGGATGTCTTTCCGGATGATTTGCCAGGTATGCCGCCTGATCGCGACATTGAGTTTTCTATTGATCTCTTGCCTGGCACAGCTCCTATTGCTAAGAGGCCCTATCGTATGGCACCTGTCGAGCATGAGGAGGTTAAGAAGACTGTCGACGAGTTGCTAGCTAAGGGTTATATCCGTCGTAGTTTCTCTCCTTGGGCTTTTTCTGTATTGCTGGTAGAGAAGAAGGATGGCGCGAAGAGGATGTGCGTCGATTATCGGGATCTGAATGCAGTCACTATCAAGAACAAGCATCCATTACCCCGTATTAAGGATCTCTTTGATCAGCTTCAGGGTGCTTGTGTGTTCTCGAAGATTGATCTGCGTTCAGGTTATCATCAGCTGAAGATTCGTCCTGAGGATATTCCGAAGACAGCATTCACCTGCAAGTATGGGCTATATGAGTATACGGTCATGTCTTTTGGTTTGACCAATGCTCCGGCTTTCTTCATGCATCTGATGAACAATGTTTTCATGGATTATCTGGACACCTTTATGGTGATATTTATTGATGATATCCTGATATATTCCAAGTCAGAAGCAGAGCATGAGAAGCATCTAAGACTTGTGTTACAGAGGCTCAGAGAGCACAAGCTGTATGCCAAGCTCAGCAAGTGCGAGTTCTGGATCGACGAGGTTCCATTCCTCGGTCATGTTATCTCCAAGGGAGGTATTGCTGTGGACCCCGGGAAGGTGAAGGATGTGCTTGACTGGGTTGTACCACAGACGGTGAAGGAAGTTCGCTCTTTTCTGGGCTTAGCAGGTTATTATCGGAGGTTCATTGAGAATTTCTCCAAGATTGCGAAGCCTATGACTTCCTTGCTAGCGAAGGGTGTGGATTTCTCTTGGACTGATGAGCGTCAGAAGGCCTTCGAGGAGCTGAAGAAGAGGTTGACTACGGCACCAGTCCTTACTCTGCCAGACCAGAGCAAGAGGTTCACAGTGTATTGTGATGCTTCGAGGGATGGTCTTGGTTGTGTCCTAATGCAGGAAGGCAGAGTGATAGCTTATGCCTCGCGGCAGTTGCGCCGGCACGAGCTGAATTATCCCACTCATGATCTGGAGTTAGCCGCAGTTGTGCATGCTTTGAAGATATGGAGGCATTACTTGTTTGGGCAGAGGTGTGATATTTACACCGATCACAAGAGCCTCAAGTATATTTTCACTCAGAGTGAGCTGAACATGCGGCAGAGAAGATGGCTAGAGTTGGTCAAGGATTATGACCTGGAGATTCACTATCATCCGGGCAAGGCCAATGTTGTAGCAGATGCTCTGAGCAGGAAGAGCTATGTTAACAGGGCTGTGGCTTTTCAGATGCCTCAGGAGTTATGCGAGGAGTTTGAGCAGTTGAGTCTGGGTTTCTTGCATCACACCTCGGGTACATCATTCGAGGCAGAACCCACTCTAGAGGCAGAGATCAGGCAGCACCAGAAGGAAGATCAGAAGCTGCAGGAGATTCGTGAGTTGCTCAAGATTGGCAAGGCCCCTCATTTCAGGGAGGATGATCAGGGTACCTTGTGGTACAAGGGTCGTATATGTGTGCCGGATGTAGCAGATCTCAGGAAGTTGATTCTGAGTGAGGCTCATGATACAGCATACTCTATCCATCCAGGCAGCACGAAGATGTATTACGACCTGAAGGAACGATTCTGGTGGTATGGAATGAAGCATTCCGTTGCGGAGTACGTGGCTATCTGCGATACTTGTCAGCGTGTCAAGGCAGAGCATCAGAGGCCAGCAGGGTTATTGCAGCCGTTGAAGATTCCAGAGTGGAAATGGGAGGAAATCACTATGGACTTCATTGTTGGCTTACCTCGTACTCAGAAAGGGTACAACTCCATATGGGTAGTAGTGGACCGGTTAACGAAGGTTGCTCACTTCATTCCGGTGAACACTACTTACTCCA
Organism: Panicum hallii; assembly: GCF_002211085.1. Lineage (NCBI taxonomy): Eukaryota > Viridiplantae > Streptophyta > Magnoliopsida > Poales > Poaceae > Panicum > Panicum hallii. The sequence goes on along the minus strand of NC_038048.1, from coordinate 20,587,840 downwards.
GTGCTAGACTCGCAGAGTTGTACATCTCCCGGATTGTCTGTCTGCATGGTGTTCCAAAGAAGATTATATCTGATCGAGGATCTCAGTTCACTTCACGGTTCTGGGAGCAGTTGCACGATTCGTTGGATACGAAGCTACGTTTCAGTACTGCTTATCATCCTCAAACAGATGGGTAGACAGAGAGGACCAACCAAGTGTTGGAGGATATGCTTCGAGCCTGTGCTATTCAGTATGGTACCAGCTGGGATAAATGCCTGCCGTATGCAGAGTTTTCTTATAACAACAGTTATCAGGCCAGTCTGAAGAAATCCCCTTTCGAGGCCTTGTATGGTCGAAAGTGCAGGACTCCATTGTATTGGGATCAGATTGGCGAGAGGCAGGTGTTTGGTCCAGATATTGTTGAGGAGGCCGAACAGCTGGTACAGCAGGTGCGAGAAAATCTGAGGGTCGCTCAGACTCGCCAGAAGAGCTATGTGGATGTTCATCGCCGAGATTTGACCTTCGCAGTGGGTGATCATGTATATCTGAAGGTCTCGCCGATGAGAGGAATCCGCAGGTTTAATGTACGAGGGAAGCTAGCTCCTCGATACATTGGTCCGTTCAAGGTGTTGGAACGGAAGGGTGAGGTGGCATATCGTTTGGAGTTGCCACTCAATCTCTCAGGGGTGCACGATGTGTTTCATGTGTCTCAGCTCAAGAAGTGCTTGAGAGTGCCAGAGGAGCAAGCACCGATAGAAGGGTTGGATGTACAGGAAGATCTGACCTACAACGAGCATCCGGTGAAGATTCTGGAGACGTCTGAGAGAGTTACTAGAAACAAGAAGATCAAGATGTGCCGAGTTCAGTGGAGTCATCATACGGAGGATGAGGCTACTTGGGAGCGAGAAGATGAGCTGAGGAAGACATATCCCGATCTCTTTGCTAGCTAGCCTATCCGAATCTCGGGACGAGATTCCTGTAAGGGGGGTAGGTTTGTAACACCCTAAGGTAATTTCCTTAAATTTTAATGAATTTATTTGGGCTTAAATAAATTCTCCAGGGTTTTCCCTAATTTAACTCGCATTTAAAGTAATTTTATAATGCAAGAAATTAAAAATTTATCATAGGATTAAATTGTTTGTGCATTCATGCTGCAGCATTGTTTTATTTGTGTGGAGTTTATAGGTTTGAATTCAATTTGCATTTGAATTCAAATAGTTTGTTTGAATGTTTGAGTATAGAAAAGGAAAAGGAAAAGAAAGGAAGCAAAGAAGCCTAGCCCAGCCCAAACCCTCTCCCTCTCTCCCTCACGGGCTCTCTCTTCCCCTGGCCCATTTCCTCCCTCGGGCTCTTCTCTCTTTTCCCACTCCCCCGCGTGGGCCGTGCCCCGGCCCAGTCCTCTCAGCCAGCGCCCTCCCTTCTCTCTCGCTGACTGCCCGACCCCACCCGTCATCCCCCTCCTCCTGCACCCCTGCTCCCGCAACGGCCGCGCCGCGGCACGGCCGAGATCACCGGATCTTCCCCGCCGCAACCGCAACCGAGATCTCTGGCCCTGCTCTTCTTATCCCCCCGCGCCCTCCCTTGAACCCATTCCCACCGCCGCCTTCAACCCTAGCGCCCCACCTCTGCCCCGCCGAGGCAGAGCTCCAGCGCCGCCCGCGTTCCACCGCCTCAGCGCCGCTCACCGCCCGCTAAGGGGTTCCGGAGTCCCGCCGCCACACCACACCCACGACCACACCTCACCACCCCACCTTGGCCGTGGCAGTCCGGCCAATTTCATCGGAGTGCCTTCACGGTAAGCTTGCGGGCCGCCGAAATTCCTTCACCTACCGCGCGTCCTCGGCCTCTCTGACCTCAGTCTACCCTTCACAGCCAAGTGCGCAGCTGCTCACGGTACCAGGGCACCCAGGGCACACCCCGACGTCCACCCTCGCGAGCACCGGCCGTTCCCGCCGCCCGCTGTCGTGGACGACCGCCTTCCGCGCCGCCCCGACCAATCCAGGCCCTTGGTGAGCTTCCCCTCTCTTCCCTGGTCATGTTGCACCGAATGCCATAGCGTTTAGGCCTCCGTAGCGCCTGGAACACGCGCACGCCGGCGTGTCCGCCGCCCCGAGCCGCTCTCTCCGTGGGGAGCGTCGACCCGAGCCCCAATCCTGCGGGAGCGGCCCTTCCGGTGACCATCCCGCCGCCGGCCCCTGTTTCCTTTGCCCTTTTCGTCCTGGCCGCCCGATCCGCGATCAACGGACCAAAATAGAACCCGCGTACCCCTTTGTTCTGAACCGCAGGATCCAGATCCAACCATCCTGATTAGATCTTACCGCTTCAGCCTGGCCATTTTGTTAAAGAGCCCCTGCGTTTTCCAAGAATAAACCCGCAGTCCACCCGTAGTTCAAAAGTAATTATGGTTAAGTCCAGTTTTATTCGTTTAGACCCCTGCGCTTTCAGGTTTTAGTACCCGCAGTCTAGCCTAGGGTTTTTAGCTAGCTAGCCCCTGTGTCTAGGGTTTATTTATGTTTAGGCCCCTGGTTTTTGTCCAGAACCCCCTGGAAGTTAGGTTTTTCTTACAAATAGGTCCCTGGGTCTTGTTTTAAGCGTAGTTTTCGCGTTTTAGCTCCATTTTAGGTGTTCTTTGTATCCACGCGATCGTTGTAACGCGTAGAATAGTTCTAGGCCAGTTTTATGTGCTGTTTCATTGTCTTGTTGTACTATTTCTTATATTTTTGTCCTTGTTTGCATGTATGTGTATGTGCTGGACTATGTTTTGGCGTTGCGATCGTGAGTAGACGCGGAGCCTTTGGACCAGTACCAGGAGCAGCCACCTTCCGAGCAGTTCGAGCAGCAGCCGGGAGAGTACGAGGAAGGCAAGTATAACATGAACCTCCTATCACTTTTAAATACAATTTCATACTGCATTTTAATTCTGTATGCCTATAAGGACTTTCCTAGCCACCTTTATATCCTTTATATATATCCTATGGGTTGCATTTTTGGTTAGTTGTGCTAGGTTGCTGCGCTATAACATATCTTGGTCCTTTTTAATTAATTTTATTAATGGTCTTATGCAACTTAATTCTGGAGCCGACCCTCTGTGCTGTGTGCTTGAGTGGTTTGTGCGTCCTTAAAATATGTTTTTGATAGAAACATGGTTTAGGGGGCCAGCACGGTGCTTAGTGCTTGGTTGGCCACTCTCCATAAGGACCGGTTCATAGAGCGACAACCTGGGACAACCGCGCAACCACAAGACTGGAATGGGACGGTCTTGACTTATTAATTAGGTCGTGTTGGTTCGGGAGTAACTTACCTGAGTGGGCAAGAGGGGTGGTAGGCTTCAATGGTCCCTGCTCCTCCAGCTTGGTCTGTGCTGTGTGCTTGTACCCCTAGAGGTGGGCCCCATCGTCGCTGATCCAGAATCCTTAGCGGTTACCCCTTACCAACGTGATCCTTTGTAATGGTCTCGCAGTGTGCTTGCTAGCCATCGCACCTAAGGAAGTGTGATGAACAACTAGCATAGCTCATGACTTGTGGGTAAAATTGTGCAACCTCTCGAGAGTGTAGAACTGATATATCAGCTGTGCTCACAGTCATGAGCGGCCCAGATCCTCCGTCTGATTAGTGGGGTTATCAACCTTTGATTAGGGAGATTCCCCGGGTGGTTTTGGTTTGGATGGTTCTCAGTAGTTCTTAATTAATATTGAATAATTCTTATGCAATTTGGGTTATGGTAATTCATCCACTTGTAGTAATTAGCTTTAATAAAATTGGCCAAGATTAAAAGCTAATGCAGTTGAGTAACCTAACCTTAGAGCCTCGTACTCGTGTTATACTTGTTGAGTACGAGCTTGTACTCACACTTGCCTCTCTACTCTTCTGTTCTATTTTGGATATCTTCGACTGCTGCTCAGTGCCCGGCAACGTGGAGGACTACGTCAGCGGCTTCGACGACTTCTAGGCGTTTGTCTCCCAGTCGACGTCCCTGTGGCGCCCAGCTCTTCATGTATTCCTTTTACGTTTCCGCAACTCTTGAACCGATTCTTGATTCGGTTGTAATAAAATAATTCATTTATGATTCATTTACGATTTATATTAATGTTATTCGTGATATGTGTTGTGATATCTTGATGATTCTGTTGTATATATGCGTGACTTGATCCTGGCGCATATATGATTGCTCGATTTATGTCCTTTATAAATCGGGTGTGACAGAATTGCCGCGCAACCACAAGACTGGAATGGGACGGTCTTGACTTATTAATTAGGTCGTGTTGGTTCGGGAGTAACTTACCTGAGTGGGCAAGAGGGGTGGTAGGCTTCAATGGTCCCTGCTCCTCCGGCTTGGTCTGTGCTGTGTGCTTGTACCCCTGGAGGTGGGCCCCATCATCGCTGATCCAGAATCCTTAGCGGTTACCCCTTACCAACGTGATCCTTTGTAACGGTCTCATAGTGTGCTTGCTAGCCATCGCACCTAAGGAAGTGTGATGAACAACTAGCGTAGCTCACGACTTGTGGGTAAAGTTGTTCAACCTCTCGAGAGTGTAGAACTGATATATCAGCTGTGCTCACAGTCATGAGCGGCCCAGATCCTCCGTCTGATTAGTGGGGTTATCAACCTTTGATTAGGGAGATTCCCCGGGTGGTTTTGGTTTGGATGGTTCTCAGTAGTTCTTAATTAATATTGAATAATTCTTATGCAATTTGGGTTATGGTAATTCATCCACTTGTAGTAATTAGCTTTAATAAAATTGGCCAAGATTAAAAGCTAATGCAGTTGAGTCAGCTAACCTTAGAGCCTCATACTCGTGTTATACTTGTTGAGTACGAGCTTGTACTCACACTTGCCTCTCTACTCTTCTGTTCTATTTTGGATATCTTCGACTGCTGCTCAGTGCCCGGCAACGTGGAGGACTACGTCAGCGGCTTCGACGACTCCTAGGCATTTGTCTCCCAGTCGACGTCCCTGTGGCGCCCAGCTCTTCATGTGTTCCTTTTACGCTTCCGCAACCCTGATGCCCTGCAGGCCGCCGCCACGAACAGAAGCGGAACCGCACGGAACAGAGCCGCCGCCACCTCTTCTCCGACGAAATTCGACCACCACGATGCATCCCCGCGGTAAGTAAGGTATGGAATCGAATCCCCTCGTTGTCCTCTTTCATTTGCCCCGCTCCTTGCGACCTCCCGTGCCTAGAATCGCCGGAAATTTGATAAACAGTAGCCGCCGGCCACCATGGGAGCTGTTCCTGAGCTTTTGCAATTTAGCCCCTGAAAGATTCTGTAATTATCATGTATTTTTGTGTGTCTTGTGAAATTTGCAGAAAACCCCCTGATGTCGGTGTTTTACCGCCTGCCCACCGAGGGGTATATCCGAGGTGGTGAGTTTTAGGTAGGGTGTCATCGTGATCAGAAACTTGAAGGTGCAAGCAACACGAGGTTTAGACAGGTTCAGGCCGCGATGTGCGTAATACCCTACGTCCTGTTTGGTGGTTTGTATTGCCTTGGGTGTTGATGTATTTTGAGGGGGTTCCTACCTGCCCTTATATATCCGGGAGGACAGGGTTACATGAATCCTAGTCCGACACTAGCTAAGGAATCTTACTCGAGTACAACTCGAGTAGCTTCCTTCTGTATCGACTAGTTCTACTTTGCATGCGAGTAGAGTACAACACAGATAAGGTATAGGACATGTCCTATCCCCTATTCCTGTATGGACTATGTTATGTACACCGTCCCGTAGTCCTGGGTCTGACAAGCCCCCGAGCTCTTCGTAGCTGAGTACTGCAGGCTCCTCAAGTACTTCCGAAGTAGTCTTCGGCTTCTTTTGAAGCTCCGTCTTGAAGTTCTTCTTCGAGTATTTCCTTGGCTGCATCGAAGCTATGAGGTGCTCATGCTCCGAATTACTTCTTTGGTATGGGGTGCGATGGAAAATCGCACTCCATATGGAGTAGCCCCCGAACCTTAGGTTGAATGGAAGAATCAGGCTGAGGGTCACATTAGTCTTGAATCTTCCTTGCTTACTCTTCGAATATATTCGAAAAATAAGTAGTCGATGCCACGTATCCCGCAGCCCCTGAGCCTTGAATCCAAATCTCTCAGGCTTGGAAAAAAGGATCCAATGGTCGTGGCATGCAGTGAAAAAAAGTTTCCTTGGGAAATAATTGGTGTGATGGTACAGATGATAGAGGTTAGATTTGGAATTCGAAAAACCCCTTTTTTTGGGACAATTAACCCTGAAAAAATGGTTAATCAAATAATTTATCTAAAAATCCACCAAATAACCCCTCATCTTCCGAATATTCCCTGTGATGACTCTTCAACTTCGGAACAGTAAACCTGTATCTGGCCGCTGGTTATTTAACCCCGCGGTAACTTAGGGTAAAACCCGTGCTTCCAATCTTCAATCCGCCGAGTAATTTCCGAGTCCCCAATCAGATCCGTGCTCCACCTGCACCTCCTTTGACAAGCCCCCAGCTAGCCGAATCTCTCCACCCCTTCTCTGCAGCCCCCGAGTGCATGCAAGTAAAGCGGCTCGTGACAAATAGATCTAAAATGGTGCCCGAGAGATCCAACAAGAAGATGGGAAGGGGAAGGAATCGCAGCCGCCTTCCGGGGAGTGGACTTACAGTAAGTGCTCCAATAACGACCTCCTAAATCTTGTTTCTAAGGGTTTGCTTCAGGGGGAAGATCTCGTCAACTGACGCCCTTCTTCTCGCCAATCTCTTCCCATGGAGAATGTAGACGAAATAGTCTCATTCTACCATTTCGCTGAATGGGGTTTGGCCCTCCCCACCTGTTCCTTCTTCCGTGGCCTTCTTTATTTCTACGGGCTTGAGCTCCATCATCTCAACCCGAACTCAATCTGCCACATTGTTATTTTCATCCGCTTTTGTGAAGCTTTCCTTGGAATTGAACCCCATTGGGATCTTTTCCGCTATCTCTTCCATGTAAAACTGCAACCTTCATCCAAAAATCCATCCATTGTAGGGGGCGCCGCCATTCAGCTTAGGCAACATGCCGGTGACAAATATCTTTCCTACAAATTCCCCTCCAACATCCCTAGATGGAAAAATCATTGGTTCTACATCAGAAACCATGCCCCCCAACTCCCTGAAAGATCGGGAAAGCCCCCTGTCGTGCGGCCGGAGTGGAACACCAAGCCCTCCAAGGGGGACATGGACCAAGTCGATGAGCTGCTAGCTCTCATAGCAGCCCATAACAAAATGGGGGTGACCGGCGCGTCTGTATCACCTTCTCCCTAGTGCCGCAGCTGAAGCGAAAAGGGCTCAATTGTCTAATGATCTGCCCAGCGGTGAGACAACCGAGAGCGAGATCCCCCTGGCGGAGAAGGCAACTGAAGGGAAGGCGAACAAGAACAACTCCCCCGGATCATCCGTGGAGTTGGTAGGAGCCTTGCCATCAGTCCCTCGGGGTCGTCGTGTGATATGCAAACGCAAAGTGAATGTAGTCGAATCCACCAGGTATGGGACCGCCGTCTTGTGGAATTGTCAAGTCTTGTGGTTGTTGGATGCTTACTTTGTCTGTGTTGCAGTCCTTCTTCTTCTCCTCCTGACCTGAAGCGCCGAAAGGTGGCCGGGACCACATTTGCTGGGATGATGTTCCAGCAGGTGGTTCTGCAGAAACTGCTGGGACGGACCCGTCGACTACTTCTGCAGGGGTCGTGACCATTGCCATGGCGGGTACCTCGCCAGGGCATCTCGCTCCCTCGGCTGGTGTGACCCCGCCACCGGTAATGAGTACCATGGTTTACAACCATGGGTACTGAGGCTTAAGAAGCCCGCCATGAAGAAATCCTCTCTGTGAGTGCAGCTCCTTGTTCATAATGTATCTTCTACTCTTTCGACTTGTTTGATGATATATCTGATTCTGCTTTGTTAGGACTTCGTCTGCTTTGGGGTTGGATGAGCTAGAGCCTATCTCGGCTACTCCAGCCCCCGAGCCGCCAGTCGAACAACCTAAAGTGGAAAGCGCACAACTGCTGCCGCCTGGGAATGAGGATGCGACTCTGCCCGACCCACCACCTCCCGAGCCCCAGCAAATCGAATCCAGTGCTGGTGATGGTGAGCAAGATGAGGCCACCGATGCCGCTCCTGCGGAAGGCACAGGTAAGTGTCTGACCCCCTGCGGCTAACTGCTTAGATCGTAGGCTTCATTTATTGAACGCTTTTCGACTTGCAGGTGCCCTGCAGCCATCAACTGAAGAGGCTGCGTGTACTTCTGGCAACTCTGGAACTCTATTGATGCCTAGGAGAGGACTCGAGAACATTGTCACCAATGATCTGTTGGATGATTCTCTCCTCTCGCTCGACAACATGAGGTATTTCCAGAAGATCTCCAAGGAGATGTACAAGGTTACCTTGGTAAGGCATGACTGCTCTTCTGCCATTATGCTTTGTCGAGTTGTTTTGTCTTCTCAGTCTTCCCCCTTATACAGGATATGGCCAGACGCTCTCAAGAAAAATCTGAGAAGCTAAAGGCAGTCAAGAGTAGCCTCCGGGAGCTCGAAGCGAAGGATCGACGCATCGAGGAAGAAATCCGAAAGAACATCGATCTTCGCAAAGAGCTCGACAAGCTGAAGCAGGAGCGGGCATGAGAAACATGGCTGCTCAAGAATGACATCCGTAATCTTGAGAAGTCCAACTCCGAGCTCCAAGAATAGCTCTGGGAGCAGAAAAAAGCGCATCAAGGCAAGTCCTTTCCTCAATCGAGTACTTTCTCTAGCAGTTGGTCTTGTGTTCTGAAACACTGTCTTCACCGCAGAGCTTAAGAAACTCTTAGCTTATAAAGAAGAGTTACTTACTGACGTGAAGAATATGCTGTATCGTCATACAGATGACGTCGAGAAGCTGCAGAAGGTGATCGCCGATACTGAGAAGCAGTTTGTCAATTGCCTTCAGCAGATCAAGATGCTGGGCGAAGAGAAGGAACAGCACCAGAAAGAGCTAGAGGACCTAAGGGTGGCTGCCCGACAGCTAGTTGAAGTGGTGGATCCGCTGGAAGACGGTGCAGCATACGGGCGATCCCTACTGAAGCGACTTCACGGAGCTCCGCAGAAAGTCCTCAGCTTCGTCGCCGAGGCCTCCACAACATATGTTAGCCATGCCTTAGGTCTTGTAAAGTCATTTTGGCCTAAGGCTTGACTAGAGGTACTCGCACAGGGTGTAGCTACGGACTGCTCTAAAGAGCAGTTCAGTGTCACACCCGGTTTGGAAAAGATAACCGAATGCATCCCATATGTGCGCCAGGATCAAGTTCCGCACATACAGTAGACGTCACAAGCGAATATCCGAACAATGCATTAACGAATAAGAGTATACTAGTACTTTATTACATGACCGACAGTCTTAACCTTAAGCAAATAATAAACGTCGATAAATAGCAGCGGACTTCAACTTCACAGGCAGTTGACTGGGAGACACTCGCCTAGAAATCTCCAATATCCTCGGGAAACTCCGGAAAGTTGTCTTGTTCTGAGCAGCATTGGTTTTAATAAAGCAAGCGTGAGTACACTTATGGTTGGTACTCAGCAAGTGGAGTAAATTATATGACATGCAAGGCCAAATCAAGGATAAGCTGACATGGTTTGACTGCGATAAGCATTTTAGTTGGTCAAGTTTTATTTAGCAAGCATTAACTAAGTTTAAGTTTATACCAACCCTTATATAAAAACTGAGTAAAATAAACAACATCAACCATAAAGAACAACAGCTTAAATCATCTTTAAGTTCAATTATCATGTGAGGGTCCAAGCCGCTCTTAACCGTGAGCACGGCTGATATATCAGTTTTCACTCTGCAGAGGTTGTACACTTTACCCACAGCTCGTGTTTCCCTTTTTGCCCGGGTTTGCAAGGCCCTTAAACACTTCCAAGGTGAGTGGCAGGGATTCACTACGAGGCCTTTACAAAGATTCCCTAACTCATGATAATCCGCTAAGGTTTCAAGCCAAAGCGGTCATAACCCTCCCTATTGAGGAAAAACCTTAGCCAAGGTTCACATAGCTATGTGCCTCAAAGGACCGAGCTATACCCCGTCAATGCAACCCCTCTTGCCCTTTCGGTAAGATCATCACAAGCCAGGGTTTCTAATTAATTAGCCAAGACCAGAGCCATATAGTACTGTGGTTGTACTGTTTTCCTGGGTGGTTCTCCATGTTCCAATTCATTCGATAAGCTTGTTTGATTGCCATCACAAAATTCCATAGGACATGAGAGGTATATGAAGCAACATGATTTCCAAACATCCAAAACTATTATTAAGCGACTAGCGTAACTATAACATAAACAACCCAGGTTTAAACAAGGAAGTTAAATAAAATCTAGTCATATCCTTAATTGGGTTCCATCATATTCTAGACACATGCATGCATAAAAGTAAAGGTGTAATTGTGATATTAAAAGGACTGAAAAACATGATCAAGGACCACTTGCCTTCGTTAGCAAACTGCTGCTGCTCAGGAAATTCTTCGAAGTCTTGCCCCCGCGGATCCTCGAACTGCGCACCTTCTAACGTCGCACACGAGCACATACAAGCAAACAAAATAAAATAAGAACAGTACACCAATCATTGAAAACAGAACAAAATAATATGTTAAAAACATTGTACAAGTCGTAAGGATCGCGTGAGCGCAAGAATCGACGAAATCGGAGTTAAAACGAAGAAGTTAGGGCTAAAACGGGATTCCAGGGGCTTATCTGCGAAGATTTAGATCTAAAAGGACCTAAAACAGAGAAACCAGGGGCTAGATCGTAATTAAACCCTAAACAGAGGGGCTAGCTTGCAAAACCCTAGGCTTAAGGACGGCGGGTTAGATTTTGGAAAAGCTCAGGGACCTAAACGGAAGAAAAAGGACGAATCTGCGATTACTTTTGAACGGAAGAGGACGGCGGGTTGTTTTCGGGGAAACTGAAGGGTCTAATTGCAAAAGAGGCGCGGGTTGACCGGTACGCGGTTTGATTGACTCGGCTGGATCTGATCTGGGCCGTTGGATTTGGATCCAACGGCCGGCCGGCTCGGGGCGACGCGGGGCGGCGGCTGAGCCGCGACGGGACGCCGGCGGCGAGGTAGAGGCGGCGGCGGATCGCCGGGAAAACGCGAAATCGCGTTCCCGGCCTCGGTTTCGAACGAGATTTGGACGGGGAGGTAGAGGGTGCTACGGGGAATCGATCTAGGGGGTCGGGAAGGTGAAGCGACGGCCGAGGGCGGCGGCCGGCGGCGAGAGGCGGCGCGGAGCCTCGGTGGTGGCCGTGCGGACGCGGAGGAGCGGGAGGGAGGAAAAAGGAGAGGCGGCGGGGGGTCCTCACCACCACGTGGTGCTGCGGGACGGCTCGTGCGACGGCGGGGAGCGAGGAAGCGGCGGCGCGGCGACGGCCCGAGGCACGGGCGGCACTGGCGGCGGCGGCGGGCGCAGCTGCTAGGGTTAGGGCGGGGGTGGCGGCTGCGGCGGATAGGGCACGGGGCGGCGGCTTATGTAGGGGGGCCGAGGGACGTCTGGGCGTGCGGGCCCGAGGCGGGAACGGCGCGGAGGGGCGCGGAGGCGAGCCGGACTCGAACCCGAGTCCGGTGCGGCGGGGAAGACGGGCCTGACAGGCGGGCCCCGCCTGTCAGCGCCGGAGAGAGGGAGAGAAGGAGTGGGACGCGGGGGAGGAAGCGGGCTGGGCCGGGGGATTTGGCGGCCTGCGCGAGGGGAAGGGAGAAGAGAGAAGGGAGGCCGCGACTGGGCCAGCCAGGAGGGAAGCGGCCCGCGCTGCAAGGGAGAGGAGGGAGAGGAAAGGGACTGCGGGCCGGGCTGTAGAGGGGAAAGAAAAGGAAGGAGGGGGGGGTGGCCAGCCGGGTTGGGCTGGGCCCAAAGGGGAGAAAAGGAGGGGAAAAAGAGAAAGAGCAAACAAAAATCAAAAAGAGCTTTTGAATTTGAGAGAGGAATTTGAATTCAAATCTAACTTCAAATAAACTGCAAACAAAAATATCAATGCAAAGAGCATGAGATGCACAATCACATGGTTTTCCCTATATTTATTTTTATATCTTAAGAAAGTTTGTTCATCAAAAATCTAATAACTCCTCTAACCCATCCTTTCATTAAATTTTGCACTTTGTAAAAATTAGGGTGTTACAAACCTACCCCCCTTAAAAGGAATCTCGTCCTCGAGATTCAGCCGGGCTAGCAAAGAGCTGGGGAAAATCTGCCTGTAACTCATCCTCTCGTTCCCAGGTAGCCTCATCCTCTGAATGGTGACTCCACTGAACTCTGCACATTCGTATCCTCTTACTCCGGGTAATTCTCTCTGCCGTATCCAGTATTTTGATCGGGTGCTCCTCATAAGTCAAGTCCTCCTGCACATCCAGTTCCTCCAGTGGCAACTGCTCCTCGGGTACCCTCAAGCACTTTTTCAACTGAGAGATATGAAACACATTGTGCACATCTGACAACCGTGCAGGTAACTCTAGTTGGTAAGCCACCTCGCCTTTCCATTCCAGAATCTTGAACGGACCAATGTAGCGAGGCGACAATTTCCCTTTGACCTTGAATCTGCGCAATCCTCTGATTGGTGACACCTTCAGATATACGTGGTCACCTTCCTCAAATGTCAATTCTCGCCGACGAGTATCTGCATAGCTTTTCTGCCTCGACTGAGCCACCTTTAAGTTCTCACGAACAACCTGTACCTGCCTTTCAGCCTCTTTAATGATCTCAGGTCCAAACAACTGACTTTCACCTGTCTCACTCCAATATAACGGAGTCCTACACTTCCTGCCATACAGTGCCTCGAACGGTGCCATCTTTAGACTGGCCTGATAACTGTTATTATAGGAGAACTCTGCAAACGGCAAACTCTTATCCCAACTGCCTCCATGTTTCAGTGCACATGCTCGGAGCATATCCTCTAATACCTGATTTGTCCTTTCGGTCTGTCCATCAGTCTGCGGATGATAAGCGGAGCTGAAGTTCAACTTCGTATCCATTGACTCATGCAACTTTTGCCAGAATCGAGACGTAAACTGAGTACCCCTGTCTGACACTATCTTCTTAGGTACTCCATGCAAGCACACAATTCGCGAGATGTACAATTCTGCCAGCCGTGCACCTGTATATGTAGTCTTTACCGGTATAAAGTGAGCCACCTTGGTCAGTCGATCCACTATGACCCATATCGAGTCATAACCATCTCGTGTCCGTGGCAATCCCACAATGAAATCCATACCGATTTCTTCCCATTTCCACTCCGGCACCTTCAAAGGCTGTAACAATCCGGCTGGTCTCTGATGTTCTGCCTTGACTCTCTGACACACATCACACAATGCCACATGAGCTGCAACGTCACGTTTCATGCCATACCACCAATACCTTTCCTTCAAATCCTGATACATCTTAGTACTGCCAGGATGGATAGAATAAGCTGAGTCATGAGCTTCCTGCAGAATTTTCTCTCGGAGGTGGTCCACATCTGGTACGCATATCCTCTTTCTGAACCATACTGTCCCATGTTCATCTTCAGTAAAATCTGGTGCCTTGCCTGCCTCTATCATTCCTTTTATCTCCTGTATCTTAGAGTCCTCAAGCTGACCCTTCCGTATGTCTTGGTCGAGGGTCGGCTCAACCTCTATAGTGATTCCCTCCGTATGAGCGACGAACCCCAGGTTGAGTCGTTCAAATTCCTTGTACAACTCCCGAGGCATCTGGCTAATCATCATCGCGTTCACATAGCTCTTGCGACTCAAGGCATCCGCAACCACATTTGCCTTCCCGGGATGGTAGTGTATCTCCAGGTCATAATCCTTGATAAGTTCTAACCATCTGCGCTGCCTTAAATTGAGATCATTTTGAGTGAAAATATACTTCAAGCTCTTATGATCAGTATATATCTGGCATCGGTGACCTAACAAATAGTGCCTCCATATTTTTAGAGCATGTACCACTGCTGCCAACTCCAGATCGTGCGTGGGGTAGTTCTGTTCATGCTTTCTCAATTGACGGGACGCATATGCAATCACGTGTCCCTCTTGCATCAATACACAACCGAGACCCTGCTTAGATGCGTCACAGTAGATATCGAAACTTTTGTAAATATCAGGCATAGCCAACACTGGTGCAGTTGTCAGCCTCTTTTTCAGCTCCTCGAAACAATCCTGACATGCCGCAGACCATATAAATTTCTTGTCTTTCTCTAGCAATGACGTAAGGGGTTTCACTATCTTAGAGAAGCCTTCAATAAACCTCCGGTAATACCCTGCAAGTCCTAGGAAACTCCGGATTTCCGAAACCGTCGTGGGTGGCTCCCATTTCAATACATCTTTTACTTTCCCTGGATCCACTGCAATACCTCCGCCGGTAATGACATGACCCAGAAATGAAACCTCATTCAGCCAAAATTCACACTTGCTGAGCTTAGCATACAACTGATTATCCCGGAGCTTCTGCAAGACGAGCCTCAAATGCTCCTCATGTTCTTCCTTATCCTTGGAGTATACTAGAATATCATCGATGAACACCACCACAAACTTGTCGAGATACTCCATGAACACTTTGTTCATCAGGTACATAAAGTAAGCTGGAGCATTAGTCAACCCAAACGACATCACCGTGTACTCATATAAACCATACCTGGTAGTGAATGCTGTCTTGGCAATATCTGATGGCCGTATCCTCAGCTGATGATAACCTGACCTCAAGTCAATCTTCGAGAATACCTTGGCTCCCCTCAACTGATCAAACAAGTCTTCTATACGCGGCAATGGATACTTGTTCTTGATAGTCACCTCATTCAAGGCCCTGTAGTCAACACACATCCGCTGTGTACCGTCTTTCTTTTCAACGAATATCACAGGTGCTCCCCAAGGTGACGAACTAGGACGAATGTACCCCTTACCTAGCAATTCTTTCAGTTGTTTCTTAAGTTCCTCTAATTCACCAACTGACATTCTATATGGCCTCTTAGCAATAGGCGCAGTACCAGGTAAAAGATCTATAATAAATTCAATGTCACGTTCAGGTGGCATACCTGGCAAATCATCAGGGAAGACGTCTGGGTACTCGCTGACCACTCTGATAGCCTCCATCGAACTTGCCTTTAACTGATTTACTGCACAATCTGCCGCCGATGGAAGTGTTGCAACAAACTCAAATCTTTCACCTTCCTGGCTAGTGAGAACCACAGATCGCTTGGAACAATGAATCACTGCGTCGTATTTTGTCAACCATCCCATTCCGAGAATAATATCAATACCACTTGATGGCAATACTATCGGGTTTGCACAGAATTCCTTGCCCATGATTTGTATTTTTACCCCGAGACATCGGTACACAGCCCTCATATTTCCCCCAGGTGAATTTACTAACATGGAGCTAGGCATAGAGCATAGGGGAATGGAGTACTTAGCTACATATTCAGCAGAGATGAATGTATGCGATGCTCCAGAATCGAATAAAACTGATGCAGGGGCGGAGTTGACAAGAAACATACCGAACACAACGTCCTGAGCCTCCTGAGCGGTCTCCGCGGCCACATGATTCACTCGCCCGCGGACGTAGTTTTGCTGACCCTTGTTGCTCTGGGGCGTCTGCATGTTGTTTCGGGGCTGTTGCTGCTGCTGCGGTGTCTGCCTCTGTCCACTGTTGTTAAATTGACCTGGAGTGTGCTGAGCATTTTTCTTGGGACATGCATTGGCATAATGTCCCGCTTCACCACACCGGTAGCAAGTATTACCACCGGCGGGAGCGGTGGCATTGTTTCTCATCGGCGTGCCTGTAGGGGTGCTCTGGCGATTATGCTGAAAGTTGGAGCGCTGCACTGACTGACCGGCATGTTGAGCTTGCTGCTGCGGCTGTTGGTTGAAGCGCGGGTACTGACTCTGCCCGAAGTTGACATTCTGTCCCCCTGAGCGGAAAGGTGTTCCCTGCGGGGCATTGAAGCGAGGACGTGCATTACTGCTGAACTGCGTCGATGACTCGTACTTCCTTTTCTGCTCACCCATCTCCTTGCGGGCATGCTCCACCATGATGGCTTTATCCACCATTTTCTGGAAACTGTCGAAAGTATGCACCATTAGTTGATATTTGATAGGACCAATCAGACCTTCCCTGAAGTGATCCTGCTTCTCCTCATCATCTGCGACATCTGCAGGGGCGTAACGAGACAGTTGGATGAACTTGTCCCGATACTCACTCACGGACATTGCCCCTTGCTTCAAAGCAAGGAACTCCTGTTTCTTGAGTTTCATCAGGCCCTTGGGTATGTGCTGCTCCCGGAATTTGCTCCTGAACTCCTGCCAGCCGATAGCGTCGGGGTTGTCATGAGCTGCTGTGTAAGCATCCCACCAATCCGCTGCGGTCCCCTCCAGCCTGCCTGAAGCATAAAGAACCTTCTCCCTGTCGGTACACTGGGCGAGGTTGAGCATCTTCTCTACAGTCTTGATCCAGTCATCAGCCTGAAGTGGATCCGGCGAATGAGAGAACGTGGGAGGCTTGTGACTCATGAACTCCCTGTGCCTGTCCCTTGCTGGTGGTGGTGGAGGTGGTGGCGCTTGGTTCATCTGAGCTTGCATGTTGGCGATGGTGTTCGCCATGTTGGTCAGCAGCTCAGTCTGGGCGGCGAGAAACTGCTCCATTCCTGCAGGTGGCGTCGGGTGCGGTTGACTTGGTGGCGGGTTAGGGTTGGTGTTGTTGCGCACCCTCCGTCGCGGCGCTGCAGGTTGATCAACTCCTGATCCGGACCTGGTGTTCACCATCTGATTGGGTTAGAAAAGAGAGACTCATGAATTTAATCATGGAAAATGGATAGGAACAAGGGCAAGATAAAGATAGCAACGGAAAAAAAAACAACCCCAAAATTTACTAACTATATATTTGTATTAATAACTTGATATGGTTGTGGTCATCACTCCACAACCTATCGCAATCATTACAAAGGTCCAACTCAAACATTGTCACAAAACCAAGCACACTTTCACATTAATCTAATTTAACACACTATTAAGATC
This sequence comes from Panicum hallii, assembly GCF_002211085.1. Lineage (NCBI taxonomy): Eukaryota > Viridiplantae > Streptophyta > Magnoliopsida > Poales > Poaceae > Panicum > Panicum hallii. Next base: position 20,570,876 of record NC_038048.1, on the reverse strand, counting down.
GTTCGTACTAACGATTGCAAAAGACTCTTGGAAAACCCCTATCTAGAAAGAAAAAAAAAAAAATTTACTCCTATCTTAACTCCTAAAACTATCCTCTAACGGTAGGTGGTGCGGTAGCCGGGCTCTCCATAATGAATGCGCTTGCGAGGGGGTGACTCCGGCAAGTATTCCTTTGGTTCAATGCTGTCACACTCCGGAGGTAACACTGGATCTCCTCTCAGTCGAGCCTCCAGAATTTCCTTCTCCCGGATGGTCTTCATTAGCTTCTTCTTGACCTCCTGGATCTCTGCCCCAGCTGCATCGAGATCCGTGCTGAGAGCGGCGACCAGCTCTTGTGTGGTATCCATGAGCAGACTTCCTTCCCCAGGGGGTGGAGCAGGAATCTGCGCACAAGTAGCTCCCCTCTTGCGTTGTGGAAACTGCTGGAACTCAGTGCCCTGGAGCTCTTCCTTGTAAGCGTAGCAAAGAAAGTAGAGTGCCCTCCTGGCAGCTTCACTAGTCCCTGCCTCCAAAGTCCTCCTGGGCACCTCATCAATGTGCTTAGAGTATTCCACCCAGCATCCAGGTCTCTCATCCGGAACGCAAATCAACACAGACACCAACCATTCTTCCTCCTGTTGCGCATTCTTGAACAAGTGAGCCTCAAAGTGTGGCTTCCGCGGAAAACCAATCCTCTGCATGGCCCTCCAGAGAAGCGCGGGGAATGGACCCTCGGCAGACTCCAAGTGAAGTATCTGCTTCCCGTAGTGAGGCTCAGGTGGTGGTGGGGTCGTGGCGACAGCTGGCTCCGGACCATCATCTGGGTCATCATCGTCATCTCCTGGCGCGTCGGAGTCCTCAGCATCACCCTTATCCTTGTCTCCACCTGCAGCACCTGAATCACCACCATCTTCTCCTGCAGGGCCCTCATTGCTGCCACTTGAAACCTCTGGATGGTCGTCTGGCAACTCCATGGGCTCCTCCTCAGTGTCGGTGTCCACCCATCCCCCGTTGGAATGGTCACAGTGATGGTCATCCAGTGGGTCGGACACTTCCTGCGAGTGATGAATCGGATGCGGTGGTCCACGGGTACTCTTACGGGCAGTCTGCCTGATTCTGACCATCTGCAATAGAAACGAGAGCAATGCAAGATAGAGAACATTTAGAGAAAGATGCTATGAGTGACCTTAAAGCAAGATGGTATTTTTGCAAACATCAACACACTTGAGAGACAAGCATGTTTTCAAGGAGGAAAAAGGTAGAAGAATAACGATAAAATCAAGAAAATAAGCAGTTTTCAAAAGCAAGAAGGCAGAAGCTTGGCTACTAAGCAAGATAAGACTTAAAATTCGACCATTACTAGCTAGGCTAACGTCCTACAGTCAACACGGCTCTGATACCACTTCTGTCACACCCGGTTTGGAAAAGATAACCGAATGCATCCCATATGTGCGCCAGGATCAAGTTCCGCACATACAGTAGACGTCACAAGCGAATATCCGAACAATGCATTAACGAATAAGAGTATACTAGTACTTTATTACATGACCGACAGTCTTAACCTTAAGCAAATAATAAACGTCGATAAATAGCAGCGGACTTCAACTTCACAGGCAGTTGACTGGGAGACACTCGCCTAGAAATCTCCAATATCCTCGGGAAACTCCGGAAAGTTGTCTTGTTCTGAGCAGCATTGGTTTTAATAAAGCAAGCGTGAGTACACTTATGGTTGGTACTCAGCAAGTGGAGTAAATTATATGACATGCAAGGCCAAATCAAGGATAAGCTGACATGGTTTGACTGCGATAAGCATTTTAGTTGGTCAAGTTTTATTTAGCAAGCATTAACTAAGTTTAAGTTTATACCAACCCTTATATAAAAACTGAGTAAAATAAACAACATCAACCATAAAGAACAACAGCTTAAATCATCTTTAAGTTCAATTATCATGTGAGGGTCCAAGCCGCTCTTAACCGTGAGCACGGCTGATATATCAGTTTTCACTCTGCAGAGGTTGTACACTTTACCCACAGCTCGTGTTTCCCTTTTTGCCCGGGTTTGCAAGGCCCTTAAACACTTCCAAGGTGAGTGGCAGGGATTCACTACGAGGCCTTTACAAAGATTCCCTAACTCATGATAATCCGCTAAGGTTTCAAGCCAAAGCGGTCATAACCCTCCCTATTGAGGAAAAACCTTAGCCAAGGTTCACATAGCTATGTGCCTCAAAGGACCGAGCTATACCCCGTCAATGCAACCCCTCTTGCCCTTTCGGTAAGATCATCACAAGCCAGGGTTTCTAATTAATTAGCCAAGACCAGAGCCATATAGTACTGTGGTTGTACTGTTTTCCTGGGTGGTTCTCCATGTTCCAATTCATTCGATAAGCTTGTTTGATTGCCATCACAAAATTCCATAGGACATGAGAGGTATATGAAGCAACATGATTTCCAAACATCCAAAACTATTATTAAGCGACTAGCGTAACTATAACATAAACAACCCAGGTTTAAACAAGGAAGTTAAATAAAATCTAGTCATATCCTTAATTGGGTTCCATCATATTCTAGACACATGCATGCATAAAAGTAAAGGTGTAATTGTGATATTAAAAGGACTGAAAAACATGATCAAGGACCACTTGCCTTCGTTAGCAAACTGCTGCTGCTCAGGAAATTCTTCGAAGTCTTGCCCCCGCGGATCCTCGAACTGCGCACCTTCTAACGTCGCACACGAGCACATACAAGCAAACAAAATAAAATAAGAACAGTACACCAATCATTGAAAACAGAACAAAATAATATGTTAAAAACATTGTACAAGTCGTAAGGATCGCGTGAGCGCAAGAATCGACGAAATCGGAGTTAAAACGAAGAAGTTAGGGCTAAAACGGGATTCCAGGGGCTTATCTGCGAAGATTTAGATCTAAAAGGACCTAAAACAGAGAAACCAGGGGCTAGATCGTAATTAAACCCTAAACAGAGGGGCTAGCTTGCAAAACCCTAGGCTTAAGGACGGCGGGTTAGATTTTGGAAAAGCTCAGGGACCTAAACGGAAGAAAAAGGACGAATCTGCGATTACTTTTGAACGGAAGAGGACGGCGGGTTGTTTTCGGGGAAACTGAAGGGTCTAATTGCAAAAGAGGCGCGGGTTGACCGGTACGCGGTTTGATTGACTCGGCTGGATCTGATCTGGGCCGTTGGATTTGGATCCAACGGCCGGCCGGCTCGGGGCGACGCGGGGCGGCGGCTGAGCCGCGACGGGACGCCGGCGGCGAGGTAGAGGCGGCGGCGGATCGCCGGGAAAACGCGAAATCGCGTTCCCGGCCTCGGTTTCGAACGAGATTTGGACGGGGAGGTAGAGGGTGCTACGGGGAATCGATCTAGGGGGTCGGGAAGGTGAAGCGACGGCCGAGGGCGGCGGCCGGCGGCGAGAGGCGGCGCGGAGCCTCGGTGGTGGCCGTGCGGACGCGGAGGAGCGGGAGGGAGGAAAAAGGAGAGGCGGCGGGGGGTCCTCACCACCACGTGGTGCTGCGGGACGGCTCGTGCGACGGCGGGGAGCGAGGAAGCGGCGGCGCGGCGACGGCCCGAGGCACGGGCGGCACTGGCGGCGGCGGCGGGCGCAGCTGCTAGGGTTAGGGCGGGGGTGGCGGCTGCGGCGGATAGGGCACGGGGCGGCGGCTTATGTAGGGGGGCCGAGGGACGTCTGGGCGTGCGGGCCCGAGGCGGGAACGGCGCGGAGGGGCGCGGAGGCGAGCCGGACTCGAACCCGAGTCCGGTGCGGCGGGGAAGACGGGCCTGACAGGCGGGCCCCGCCTGTCAGCGCCGGAGAGAGGGAGAGAAGGAGTGGGACGCGGGGGAGGAAGCGGGCTGGGCCGGGGGATTTGGCGGCCTGCGCGAGGGGAAGGGAGAAGAGAGAAGGGAGGCCGCGACTGGGCCAGCCAGGAGGGAAGCGGCCCGCGCTGCAAGGGAGAGGAGGGAGAGGAAAGGGACTGCGGGCCGGGCTGTAGAGGGGAAAGAAAAGGAAGGAGGGGGGGGTGGCCAGCCGGGTTGGGCTGGGCCCAAAGGGGAGAAAAGGAGGGGAAAAAGAGAAAGAGCAAACAAAAATCAAAAAGAGCTTTTGAATTTGAGAGAGGAATTTGAATTCAAATCTAACTTCAAATAAACTGCAAACAAAAATATCAATGCAAAGAGCATGAGATGCACAATCACATGGTTTTCCCTATATTTATTTTTATATCTTAAGAAAGTTTGTTCATCAAAAATCTAATAACTCCTCTAACCCATCCTTTCATTAAATTTTGCACTTTGTAAAAATTAGGGTGTTACATTCAGCGAGTACCTTCTAGAGGCCAGGCCTGTAGCTGAAAAAATAGTAGAGAGTATAGAACAGGATTGAGTTATTGTAAAGACCAGTACTCTTCTCCTTGTAATATATCTGTCAGTGCAGTCTATACTATCGTTGCCTTGTGATTTCTGGATTGCCATCCACGTTCATAGGCTAAGTAGTAGACACTATCTCGCGTGCAGCGACTCTGAGAGTAGTCGATATAGCTCCTCAAGTGAGCCCGTCAAACAAGTTAGATTGAATCCGATCGAGCGGATCTAACCTGTTCGGAGTATGCGATCCTCATGACGACAACTATCATGCTCGTAGCAAGTAGTCAATACTACCCCGCGTGCAACGACTCTGGGAGTAGTCGATATAGCTCCTCAAGTGAGCCCATCAAACAAGTTAGATTGAATCCGATAGAGCGGATCTAGCCTGTTTGGAAAAACGCGATCCTCATCGCGATGACTATCATGCTCGTAGCAAGTAGTCAATACTACCCCGAGTGCAGCAACTCTGGGGGTAGTCCATATAGCTCCCAAGTGAGCCCATCAAACAAGTTAGATTGAATCCGATCGAGCGGATCTAACCTGTTCGGAGTATGCAATCCTTATCGCGATGACTATCATGCTCGTAGCAAGTAGTCAATACTACCCCAAGTGCAATGACTCTGGGAGTAGTCGATATAGCTCCTCAAGTGAGCCCGTCAAACAAGTTAGATTGAATCCGATCGAGCGGATCTAACCTGTTCGGAGTACGCGATCCTCATCGCGATGACTATCATGCTCGTAGCAAGTAGGCAATACTACCCTGAGTGCAGCGACTCTGGGAGTAGTCGATATAGCTCCTCATGTGAGCCCGACAAACAAGTTAGATTGAATCCGATCGAGCGGATCTAACCTGTTCGGAGTACGTGATCCTCATCGCGATGACTATCATGCTCGTAGCAAGTAGTCAATACTACCGCGAGTGCAGCGACTCTGGGAGTAGTTGATATAGCTCCTCAAGTGAGCCCGTCAAACAAGTTAGATTGAATCCGATCGAGAGGACATAACCTGTTCGGAGTACGCGATCCTCATCGCGATGACTATCATGCTCGTAGCAAGTAGTCAATACTACCCCGAGTGCAGCGACTCTGGGAGTAGTCGATATAGCTCTTCATGTGAGTCTGTCAAACAAGTTAGATTGAATCCGATCGAGCGGATCTAACCTATACGGAGTACATAATCCTCATCGCGATGACTAACATGCTCGTAGCAAGTAGTCAATACTACCCCGAGTGCAATGACTCTGGGAGTAGTCGATATAGCTCCTCAAGTGAGCCTGTCAAACAAGTTAGATTGAATCCGATCAAGTGGTTCTAGCCTATTTGGAAAAACGTGATCATTATCGCAACGACAGTTATGTTCATGGCAAGAAGTCGATTTATATGAAACTTGAAACTAAGGACCATTAAATATTAGTGTGATTATTTGAAGTCTTTTCGGATTTAATTGCAATCTTCTTTGTTTTGAATTGGTTGTTGGATTTTCTTGTTTGATTTTCATTTTGTGTGTTCCAATGTGTGGAATTTGGATTTGAATGGACCCTTCAAATTCAAATTCAAACTCTAATTTCCCTAAAACCCCTTTTGGCCCATAGCCTGAACCGGCCCACACAGCCCACCAGCCAGCACAGCCCATGCACAAGCACCGGCCCAACCCGGCGCCGTTTCCCCCTTCCTCCTTTCCCCTCCCGCGAAGCCAGCCCAACACGCATGGCCCACATGGCCCAGGCCACCACAAACCAGTCCGCCACGCGCCCCCGCACGCGACCCTTCACCTTCTCCCCCGGGGCGGCTGAAGAGTGGGCCCCACCCGTCAGCTTTCCCCTTTCTTCCTCGCGCAGCAGCCCGGCTCCGGTCGCTCCGCCCGCCGCTCGCCCGCTCCACGACAAGAGGCCATAACCGCCGCGTCCTTCTTTTTCCCCTTTCCCCTTCCGCCACGGCCCCGCTCGCTCGCGTCACCCGCCAGCCCACGCGCCGCCCCGCTCCGCGACAACCTGGATGCACGCCGTAGCCGCCGGATGCACGCCCGTAGCCGCCGGATGCACGCCGCATGGCCGTGGCACGGACGCCGGGCATCGCCGCCCTAGACGTCCGGGCCCGCGCCGCAACCCTTGAGCCACCCCTTAAGTACCCCGAGGCTGCCGCCTAGAACCCTAGCCGCTCCCCCAAACCCTAGCAGCCCCTGTCCTTTCCCTCCACTGCCGCCGCACCAGAAGAGGAGAGAAGGGAGGAGAGGAACACGAGGAGGAGGACGCCGCCGCCGCCACCGTTGGAGCATCTTCACTGAGCTGGCGCCCCGATCGACTACACCGGCGACCCCGCGCTGCACGGACCTACTCCGCTTCACCATGGCACCGCCTCTCCGCCGCCCCGAGCTCCCTCCCCTACAGCCCCGCCGGTGAGCAACACCGCCGCTCCCGTTCCCCTTTTTGCTGCCGGCGTGATGCCTAGCACCGCAGATGAACCATCCGTAGTAGACCCCTTGTGCCCTACCCTTATCTTGTTCAGGAGCCCGTCGCGCCGCCTAGCGAGCCGTAGCCGCCGTTGCCTTCCGCCGCCGTGTCATGCCGTGGGCCCGGGATGTCGGTGCCCCGCGCACGACACGGCCACGCCGCGGCCCTGGAAGGCCGGGACCCACGCGCATGCACACCTGCGCCTTGAGGCCGAGCCCTGCCTAGCCTTGCCGCACCGCCGCCAGGCCTAGCTGCACCCCCAGCCTTGCCATGCCACGCCACGGCCTTGCCATGCGCGGCGACCCCACGACGCGGCCGCGATGTTGTGTTCGCGTCGCGGCCAACCCTTTGGGGTTTATCCCCGAGCACCTCGCGTGCACCTGTTCGCACGCACCCCCGGCACCCACACACATGCACACGCACTCCCACCTGCCGCACCGGATTCAGGCCCCGCCACACCGGATCCCGCCAAGACTAACACGTGGGACTGCCCTGTTGGCGTGAAAGAGAGAAGAAGGAAGGAGGCCGCCCAGCCCAGACGCGGCCTAGGAAGCGATGCGGCCCGAAGACAAGCTAGCCGAGCTAAACTCGAAGCCCATGTTGACCTATAGGCTGAGCCAGCCTACGAGCCCAGCCAGCCCAAGGACTGAGCCGGCCTGTTGAGCCGCAGGCTGAGCTGACCCCACGAGCCAAGCCAAGGCCTGTTGGGCCTATCAAGCCGGCCCAGCTGCTTTGGGCCCAGAACCAAACCGAGCCCTTTTTCTTTTTCCTGTTCCTAGCCGGACCGAGGGCCCCACCTGTCAACCTCGGGGTGAGGCTGACCGGTGGGACCCGTTAACCCTCTTGACCGTTGACTGTTGTCCGGTCAACGTTGACCGGTCAACACTGACGTCAGCAGGGCCCACTGCTGACGTCAGCAGGCCCAGACCCCAGTGGTGACATGCCACGTGGCATGCTCTGGTGCTGCCACATGTCACTGCTGACTGTTTTCTTTTCCAAAATCCTTTTATTAATTTTAGAAATAGGTTTATCCTTATAAAATTCATAATAAATCGACCGAACCTCCGAAAATTATGAAACCAGTTCCATAATTCCTCTAAAATCATAAACCACCCGTTAGAGTAGGTTTTGTGGTAATTTGGATCTTATTTGAAGAGTTTTGTGTATTTTTGCACTTTGATCCCTACTCTTACTCGTATTTACGAATAGGACCCGACCACGAGGAGTTGACCGACGGCCAGGACTACCCGGAAGCCCAGGAGGACTTCAAAGAGACACCAGGTTCATGCCCATCTATGATCTGAATACCTATTAGTCATTGCTTGCTAGATATGCTATCGCTAGTTAATGTGTTATTATGAGATGAGCCTGCATAACCTATTTTATTTACCTGTACTCCTTGCAATCCTATTACACTCAATGAAATATGAAATGCCTTGCTATGCGTTGCATGTGTATGTGTGGGAATGGATGGATAGCCTTGGTGTGAGTGGAGATACACTTTCTCGGAGTTGGTGAATAGGGCTTTTAGCCGGGAGTGGGCAAACCTAACTCGATCGTGGGTCGAGGGCTTGGGATGTGTATCTTGGCACACCCTACGGAGTACCTGTGGCGGGTACAGTTTTTGGTTATGAGGATGAGGTGTTGGAGGCACCCGTTAAGGGTGCAGTTGCGGACCACCGTGGTGGAGACGCTTTTGACGAAGATGCCCGCTTCGGCAGTTAAGGACCGAGTGAGAGTAACTATGACTTGTGGGAATCTGTTAAGCATGCACACCACTTACCCATTATGAGGGTGGGCCCAGTCCGGGGTTAGCAAGCGCGGTACCAAGCCGGTGGGAGGGTCTAGTATCAGTGCAGGGGAAGGAGGTGCTAACCTCACGTTCCCCGAGACGCATGGGAGGCTTCACAGTCCCGGGGCGACCTCCTGTGGGAGGATGCGCCCAAGACCCGAGAAAGCCGGATGGTGCCGTGGCTCCTAGTTCCGTTCAGTAGACCAGTGTTTCATCTTTTAGTCGGCTGATCTCCGGCTAGAGTTGATTCGAGTGGGTCCAGGTGTACAACCCCTGCAGGGTGTAAACTATACGTATAGCCGCGTCCTCGGTCATGGACATCCCTACTCCTCTGTTGCTCTTATTAGTTAGTCTTACTCATGACTTCTACCTCCCTCTAGAATGACTTCCTGCCAGGGGGCAGTTGAGATGCGAGGAGAGGGAGTTCTCGTATCGACTTGGTGGTTTGGGAGGTGTGCGTAGACCGGGAGTCCGGGATGCCAGAAGGGCCTGAGTCTAGAATGGAAGAAGAGGTGCATACTTATATATATATTGCATGCATAGGAAAACCCCAACTTTACCTCTTGGACTTTGTTATACACCTAGTATAGTCCACAACAAAGCTTGCATACGGATGGTGACGTGAACCTATCCCATATCTTGGGGATAGCCTGGTATGATGTAGGATCCGACCCAGAGTTCGACCCCAACGACGACGGGTGGTACGATTGAAGCTCGTGCTACGCTCGAGTCGCCTGTGGAGAAGGTTCCCGAAGATGAAGGATGGCCAAAGACCTAGCTATCGCTTTGCGCTTTCTACTTGTTCGTTCTAGCCGAGAGGCTTGTAATAAATTCCGTACTACAGATTCTTTGGATTTATGTAATAATTAAACCTGTGTTTGACCTTATGCGAAATATGACTATGATATTATGCCTGAAATGAGTTCTGTATGTGATAGCGCTTGATCCAGAGACTATCACAACGATATAGGGAGTCAGATTCCTCGATTTGGGAATCCGTTTCATTTCACCATCATCCTCCCCCTCTTCTGCCATCAACACTTGGCGTGATATGAGTTCGTCGGAGCTCGCTTTGACTAGCTCGGTCGATTCTTCTGCCGTGGTGGCTATTGGCTTGCCCTCCTAAAAAGGCAAAGGCTCGAGGTGTGCCATGAGTCGGTCTTCATCTTCGAGTAGATCGGAGAGTTTCATGCCCTTCCAATGCACGAAACAACCTTCTGGGGTGGAGGTGATCATCAGACCATCATCACCAAGGCGACCCGCAGCCCCCCGATGTGCCATGGCTTCGGGTTTCCCGATTTGGAGTAAAAAGTCCAAGTCCTTTCCCAATGCGGAGAGGGACTCGGAATTGTTGGCCTCCTGAGGTTCAGTGGCCAAATTGAGTGGACCGAGTCGTGATCGGCTATGCAAGTCCTCAGATTGGAGCGAGTCCGATCCAAGCATAGTTGTTGTAGCACGGGGTGGAGTCGCGTTGAAAACGGACTCCTCCTCGATCTTCCTGGTGGAGCCATGGGTCAATAAGTCATTGAGATTGTCGACAAACTCGTCGAGCTCGCTATGAAAACTTGCTGCGGGAGTTTTCGGCTTCATGATGTCGATGGTGAGTTGACGAAAATCGCCCGCGCCGTCTGCGACTGTGACACTCAGGTAATTAGCTTGGTCACACATTAGAGTTTTGGTATGCTTGTATGTTCAAAGTATGGCAAATGTGTGTTTTATGTATGCAATGTTATGAAAGAAGTGATGTTTATGTAATTAATATTAACTAAAGGTCCTTTTATGCAAAATGGGTGGAAATAGAGGGAAAAGTTTAAAAGCATAAGGGTTATTTTGCAAAAAGTGATATCTGTGGTTAAATTGCAAAAATATATGAAATTACCATAGGGTATATGTGTAAAAGTAATCTTACTCATGGGATTTACATAAAATGTGAAATTATTACTAAGTCTACAATATTTTCAAAACTGTTGCTCAAATGTAGATGAACCTTAAAGAGAAGTTGTAGAGTTTGAAAAACCATGCACTTTTGCTTTTTGGACCAGCTTCATTTGAGCACTAGTTTAAAAGTTGCAAGCCCTTTACAGTAAGGTCCCTGCTTTTCTCTGAATTCACAGATCAGTCCTCGGTTCAGTTCCTCCACCTTCTTCCTCCTGGCGCCACTGCCTCCTCTGCTCTGTTTCCCCTCTGCTCCGTCGCTGATGCAGCTCCCTCGGCCGCCGCTCTGCGCCTTCTGCGCCCGCTCCACGTGTTGAGCTCCTCTTCCTCCCACCGCCCTCGGTGCCTGCGCTGGCCGTCTCTCCTCTCTCCACGTCGGGCAGGGGCCCTGAACGGCCGCCACGCCGCTCTGGCCGACCCGCCGGCGCCGCCTCTCCATTCTGTGCCCGGCCGTGCGCTCTCCCTTATCCTTCTTCCAGTGGAGCCGTGCGTGCCCTTCAAGATCCAGCTGTGCTCCTCCCTCTGTGGAATTTCCCTCTCCTCCTCCCGGCGAACCACAGCACCGAAGCGCCGCTGCTCTGTTGCCGCCAGGAATTCCCCTTACCCGCACCATCCCACTCCGATTCCACCAGCCTAGAGCCTCCCCACCTTCTCCCCTAGCCCCGCGACTTGATCTAGTCCAGCCCCGGCCGTTCCCCTCGCCGGATTTGCTCCACCCCGAGCCGCCCCTCCATTGGCGCCGCCGAGCTCGGCTCCACCGTCGACAGCCCGTCTCGCCACCTCTCCAACTGAGCCACGTATGGAAATAGTTCCCCCGTGCTCCTGTGATGCTCGTGCGTGTGTTGCTTCTTCGTGTTCGCCGGCCGTTCATCGGGAACGGCGTCGCGCCGCCACGGCCGCCGCCCCTCCTCGCCGTCGGCGGGATTTTCTTTCTGCCATTTGAGTCCATCTTGGTCCTTTGTGCTCCTCACCTCCTAATGGTCGTGCTTGACCGGCCCTTCACCACCGGCGACCTCGCCGCCGGTGGGAACGCACCGGAGGCCGGGCTTCCAGCCGTGTCGAGATCGGGCAAGGGCCTGTTCGTGAGAAGAAAACTTCTTTTAGGGACCCCAGTGCAAAATATCCAAACCCCCCCCCCTAGTGTGTCTATTATTTCATGTGTGTGTGTTTGCTGCTTTGTAAAATCCGTAACAATTCAAAGAAAAATCCAAAAATGACAAAACTAGTTTTGTTAGAAACTAGATTTCAAACTCTATGACTTTTGTTAATAAAGTTTAGTTTGAAACAAAATACTTTTGTCTTTATTTTAAACCTAAGCTTAAGGAAAGTTTATGCTTAACTCTAGGATTTCATGCTTTGTTGTTTATGAAGTTTGGTAAAGATACTCTATAAACTCTAAGTACCTTTATGCAAAGTTTCGAACTTAAATTTGATCTTAACTTAACCTCTTGTATTTTGAAACTTTCAAATTTGAAATAAACCAAATGAATAGCCCTCTCTAATTAAAATCTTTTATCATTCTTTAATGTGATATTTTATAATGTTTAATATATAATCAAATTTTTAAAACCTATAATCTTTTATTTAAAAGTTTTGAATTCAAAACTTAGTTCATTTAAAATTAATTTAAATGTTTTAGTTCTTATTGCAATAAACTCCACCATATCTTTATAAATAGTGTTTCCAATCTAAACCCTCTTTATTTTATGCATGCTTGTGTGTTATTTAGATGAGTTACAATATTTGAAATGTGTTATTTAATTATTGCATCTCATATAGAATCAACGACACTCGATGACGGGGACTACGACGAGAATCCCACGGACAACCTTGTGTGGCCAACATCCGTTCCGTTTGGCTGGTCCGTGGAGTGGGACCCGTCCCCGGCCGGCACTGACCCTCCGGAGTGACACCAAGCCCTGGGCTAAGCTTGGTGTTCGCCTTCGCGACGTGTGTAGTCGCGTCAAACTTTTTCTTCCGCTGTGAGTTGGACAAGCTGTTATGCTTGTCAGTTGAACATGGTTTTGTATAAGTTTACTTATCTTAAAACTCAGTTTGTAATAATGTATGTATGGCTGTAAATTAAAAGTTGATGAGCTATTTTGTGATGTGAACTCGCCTTCGTGCGAGGTAAACCTGCTTCGATCCTGCTGAACCATGGTTGTATCAGGCGGAGACCCGATAGACCAAAGGATTGTTCCGTTTGAAGTGCGTTAGTCTGATTACGGTAGTACGGCGATCAATAGCGCACTTGAGCCGGAATAATTCGAGCGGTTCTGCCACAGCTGGTATCAGAGCTGTAGGTTTACCTTTACATCCGGAAAAGCCCTTAAAAAGTGTTTTCTGGATAAAAGTTTGCCAACAAATGAATTTACAAAGTACGTTGGATCCGTTAAGGTTGGTGATTAGAACGTAAAGCCCTAGGGGTTTATATGGGAAAGTATCAGGTGGCTATTAGTATCTATATATATAAATCTGACTTGCAGCACTACTTTCTGTCAAAACTTAAATTCTTGCACAATCCAATTTTACTTTCAGTAACAACATCTACGAACGGAGGTAAGAAGGTAAGGATCCTCAGGCAACTGAGGGAGCTTGGCCTTCCCGTCGGTGATGCGAACCGAACGCTGTTTCTCAAGCAGTGGCCTACTTGAGATGCTGCCAATATACCAACTTAGGTTGATTATATTGGGAGTATATGGTTCGGCGCAGGGTATGGTGATCGCTGTTCATACCCCCGCATTTTGCTTTACCCCCCGTGAATACGTTGTTTCGATAACGTATGTTAATGTTGTCTGTACGGCGGTAATTGTACAGATGCTATTTCTATAGTGAACAGTAATGTTTGGGGACGCTTTCATGTCGTGCTGCCATGAAAGGTTCATGAGATATACATATATATATCTGTGTATTCTTCTGCAGGTACACTAACTACGTTTACGCTATTAGGATGCGTAGGGTTTATCGACTAGTTATATATAGTGAGAGACGTATGGTTATGCCACCGGAATTAATTACGTAAGTCCGAACATATTCGGCAGTTGTTTTGGTTGTGAGGATGAGTAGTGCGTGCATGCATCATTTGATAACAAAAGGATTTTCATATATGAAGGATAAGTTGTTTGTATTTGGAATGGGCTAATGAAGAGTTAAGGAATGCTTTAGGTTGGGTATCATATATGAAATCTTAGTTTTCCATCTGATTTTCAGCCTTTGCTGTTATCAGAATTGATTATCTTGTTCTGTTTATCTTGTACTCTCTTAACAAGATAAAAAGTTTTACCATTTGCATCCTGGTCGCAGATGGCAGCACCTTCCAATGTCTTCTGGGATCCGGAAGGGCATCTCCACACTAATGCCCTTCATTGGGAGGGTTTTCCCCGCTTGCTATGGGAGTCTTTGCAGGCCTTCCATTATACAGAACCCCCTCAGTATGACGCTGTTGAACATTTGGAAGACGGGATCCATAGGGCCCATGTCAGGAGGATTATACCTCAGCATCCTTTTCGTTCACAATGGCAGCCTATTGAGATCAGCATGATGGGCTACCGAATTGTGGACACTATCGAAGCAGCGGCCCTAGAAGCCATTTATGCCTTTTGCAGTCAACACCCCGAGGAAGTTGTAGGACAACCTATTGGTTTGTTTGCTACAACAGATCCTGGTGAAGCAGAGCGGGACCTCGGGACAATTCCTGAAAGTCATAGACTGGAAGGTCCACCAGAAGAAGTAGTGCAAGGGATGAGGCGTTTCACGGGCGTGCAGTACCACTATCACATGTTGCTACGCCGTGAGATAGGCCATCTGATTACTGCTGCGCGAAGCCTCCACGGGGAAGCTGCCAGACACATTACCCAGGTAGATCAACTTCGAGCAGTGGTAATTGAGAAGAATGGGATAATTGCTACTCAAAACGAGACTATCCACCATCGGGAAGACCAAATTAATGAGAGTGATCATATAATCACTCAGCGGGATACTGTTATCGAATTCTTACAGACACAAGTTCAAGATCTGATTCTTGCGGTGGATGACGCTCAAGCCCAGATCGAGGAATTGCAGCAGCTTCCGATTCCTCTAGTTGCACCGGCAGCACCTGAAGCTGAAGAGGAAGATCCTGAGGAGATTGAAGGGGTCTCCGAACTTGATTCTGAGCATGGGGACCCTGTCGTCAGTCCCCACCATTCCTCTTCTGGAAGCCAGTCATCAGTGGGCAATTTTGATGACTTTTAGTTATGGTTGACAGGGTGATGGTTTAGATGTAATAAATGTATAAGATGTAACATAAGTAGTGTGTAGATTATCTAGTTATAAAGCCACTTGTTGTATGTGTGGCATGTACTTTTGGGTAAAAGTTTGTAACCATTTGAGTGTGTTGATGTAAGATAGTAGTATCTTTCTAGTAATCCAAATTCTGAGTTTTGGTTATCCTGCTCAATATCTGTGTACCTGTCATAAGTAGATTGAATGGAGCATATGCATTACATTTCAGCTTGATAAATTGCATATTATCTGAAATTGGAGTAAGATTATAGTTGATAATGGATGTCTCCTTTATTTTAGATGGTTGGAGCTACTCGAGGGACCCCGGAAGGATTCCGGGCAGGACAACCTCGTAGTTCCCAGCAACCACCACCACCACCTCTGAGCTTGGCCGAGGTCATGGCCCGGCAAACTGAGCTTCTGAATCAACTTGTGCAAGCTCAAATGGGCCACTTCCAGCAGCAACCTCGAGGCCGAGGTGAACCCTTGTTGGCCAACTATCAGGACTTCCTCAGCACCCAACCTCCTTTATTTCATAAGGCCGATGAGCCTCTGGACGCAGATGCCTGGTTGCGGACTATTGAGTCCAAGTTCGCTTTACTATCAGCCCCATGTTCAGAGGAGAACAAAGTGCTCTTCGCCACCCAGCAACTCCGAGGTCATGCACGTCTTTGGTGGGACCAGTTTCATGCAATGCAACCCGCCGAACACGTGGTCATTTGGGATGAGTTTCGGACTGCCTTCCGAGCACATCATATACCGGCAGGACTCATTGAGCGGAAGCTCAATGAATTTTTGAATTTGACTCAGGGTACCCGCACTGTCACACAGTATGCGCAGGTTTTCAATCACTTGTGCCAGTATGCGGGATCACATGCGAACACTGATGCCCGCAAATGTGATCGCTTCCGTCGAGGCCTAAACACCAAGCTCAAAGAATGGCTGAATTTAGTGAGGGCCAACGATTTCAATGAGTTGGTCAACATGGCCATTACTCAGGAAGATTGCATCGCCGCCCATAGAGCGGAAAAGAAACGAAAAGCACCCACAGGGCCTGCAACTCCACAGTCGCCACGGTATCGGTTAGTTCCAAGCAACGCTCCTCGAGCTCCGCCTCGAGGCAATTTACCTGGCAGATGGGTAGCCCAACCTCCCCAACAAGCACAATTCAACCGACCACCGCTGCCGCAAAATCAACATCCGCTACGACAAGGTCCGCGGCCGAGCTTTCCACCAGCTACTCCAGGAAACAGCAATTATCGTTGTTTCAACTGTGGAAGCCCGTCTCACTTCATCAAGGACTGCCCTCAACCTAAGAAATCATTCCAAGGGCAGACGTCTAATCCCAACCACCAGGGGAAGGGTAAGAGGCAAGTGGTGCAGGTCCGTCAAGGGAGGGTAAATCTCACCACACTCTCCGAACTTCCTGAGGGGACACCAATAATGACGGGTACATTTTCTATCAATCATCATCCGGTTATTGTTCTTTTTGATTCTGGTGCCACCCATAGTTTTATCAGTAAGAATTGTGGAACTAAAGTGGGGTTGGACATTTATTCTATAAAAGAAGCTTATAGAATCACAACTCCGGGTGGTAAAGTTTTATCCAATCAAATTTGTAGAAAGGTACCCATTCAATTAGGAAGTTACCCAATCAAAGCAGACTTGTTAGTGATGGACTTAACGGGAATGGATGTTCTCTTAGGTATGGACTGGATGACCCAGTACCATGTATCCTTGGATATCTCTTCTCGAACCGTGGAGATAAATGCGCCAGAAAATGAGCCTACCATTCTTTATCTTCCACAACCAAAATCCTTTAATTCTTGCACCTATGCTGCATCTAAGGTCAAACTTGAGGATATTCCAGTCGTCTGCGAATATCCAGATGTTTTTCCAGATGATTTACCTGGAATGCCTCCAGATAGAGATATCGAGTTCATTATAGAACTCCAACCTGGTACAGCCCCTATCTCTAAGAGACCTTATCGTATGCCTCCAAATGAGTTGGCTGAATTAAAAACCCAACTCCAAGATCTCTTAGACAAAGGCTTCATTCGTCCAAGTGCATCATCATGGGGTTGTCCAGCTTTATTTGTGAAAAAGAAAGACAATAGCTTGAGGCTATGTGTGGATTATCGTCCTCTCAATGCAGTGACTATCAAAAATAAGTATCCGCTACCCCGCATTGATATCCTCTTTGATCAATTAGCCGGAGCCAAGGTGTTTTCTAAAATAGATCTTCGTTCCGGCTATCATCAAATTAAGATTCGGCCTAGCGATATTCCCAAAACAGCTTTTTCTACCAGATATGGTCTATATGAGTATCTGGTTATGTCGTTTGGTCTCACTAATGCTCCAGCATATTTCATGTACCTTATGAACTCTGTCTTCATGCAAGAACTCGACAAATTTGTCGTAGTTTTTATTGATGACATCTTGATCTACTCTAAAAACTCAGAAGATCATGCTCAACATCTCCATGTCATCCTTCAGCGATTAAGAGACCACCACCTGTATGCCAAATTCTCTAAATGTGAATTTTGGCTAGATACAGTCAAATTCCTGGGCCATACCATTTCTGGTGACGGAATATCCATCAATCCCAGTAAAGTACAAGAAGTGATGGATTGGAAACCCCCGACCTCCGTCCATCAAATTCGTAGCTTTCTCGGTTTAGCTGGCTATTATCGCCGTTTTATTCCTGACTTCTCCAGAATAGCCAAACCTATGACCGAACTACTAAAGAAAGGTGTGAAATTCTCCTGGGATCAAAAATGCGAAAATGCATTTCATATTCTCAGAGATCATCTTACGACTGCACCAGTCTTAGCTCAACCAGATGTCTCAAAACCTTTTGACATCTACTGTGATGCATCGGGAACTGGACTTGGTTGTGTACTTATGCAAGACAGCCGAGTAATTGCATATGCATCACGAGCACTTAGGGTTCATGAACAAAATTACCCTACCCATGATCTCGAACTCGCAGCTGTTATCCATGCCCTAAAGATCTGGAGACATCATCTGATGGGTACGAAATGTCACATTTATACTGATCATAAAAGCCTCAAGTATATCTTTACCCAGGCAGATCTAAATATGAGGCAAAGGCGCTGGCTAGAACTTATCAAAGATTATGATCTGGAAGTACATTATCATCCAGGCAAGGCCAATGTCGTTGCGGATGCTCTTAGTCGCAAAGCGCATTGTTCTTGCCTATCTATTAAAGCATTCGATGAAACTCTCTGTTGGGAAATGAGTAAGCTCAACCTAGAGATCATTTCCCAAGGTGACTTAAACCATCTTTCAGTTGAAGCCATGCTCAGAGATAGCATTGTTCTAGCACAACAGCGTAATAAAGGAGTTAAAATCATTAAACAGAAGCTAATGCAAGGAGAAGGGAAGTATAAATGCTTCCGAATAGATCCTGAAGGAGTATTATGGTTCAACGAGCGTATTGTTGTACCGAAGGACCATAAACTCCGAAAACAAATAATGGATGAGGCCCATCTATCCAAATTCTCTATACATCCTGGCAGTACAAAGATATATCAGGATCTGAAACAGAACTTTTGGTGGACTCGTATGAGATGAGAAATAGCCAAATATGTGTCGGAATGTGATATCTGCCAAAGAGTCAAAGCCAGTCATTTGAAGACTGCTGGTATCCTTCAACCTCTACCCATTCCCTCGTGGAAGTGGGAGGATATCAGCATGGACTTTATTGTTGGCCTGCCCAACACTTCTCGGAGGCATGACTCTATTTGGGTAATCGTTGATCGATTAACCAAGACTGCACATTTTCTTCCCGTGCATACCACGTATATTGCTAGGAAGTATGCCGAGATCTATTTAGATCAAATTATTCGTCTTCATGGAGTACCTAAAACGATCATTTCTGATCGTGGAGCACAATTTGTTGCTAGGTTCTGGGAGCAGCTTCATGATGCTCTTGGGACTAAATTAATTCGAAGCTCTGCCTATCATCCTCAGACAGATGGGCAAACTGAACGAATAAACCAGATTCTGGAAGATATGCTCAGAGCTTGTGTACTCCAATTTGACAAAAATTGGGATAAATACTTTTCACTAGCAGAATTTTCTTACAATAATAGCTATCAGACAAGTATTAAGATGGCCCCCTTTGAAGCATTATATGGTCGCCGATGCCTAACTCCTTTGAATTGGTCACAAACCGGCGAGCGTAAAAATTTTGGACCCGATCTAGTTATGGAAGCAGAGGATAAAGTTAGGCTTATCCAGAACAATCTAAAGGCCGCCCAATCTCGACAGAAAAGCTACGCTGATATACGAAGAAGACCATTACAGTTTCAAGTCGGAGACTTCGTATATCTTCGAATATCTCCCACCCGAGGTGTTCAAAGATTCGGTGTAAAAGGGAAACTTGCTCCTCGATACATCGGACCCTTTGAAATCCTTGAAATCTGTGGACCTGTAGCTTACCGTCTCCAACTTCCTCCCCAATTAGCAGCTATCCATAACATCTTTCATGTATCCCAACTCAGAAAGTGTGTTAAGATCCCTACCGAAATCATCGATACCCAAGCTATCGAAATCGAACCAGATTTGACCTATACAGAGCATCCAATCAGAATCCTCGACACTAAAGAGAGAAGTACCAGAAGAGAAACCACCAGAATGTACAAGATTCAATGGAACCATCATACAGAAAAAGAAGCAACATGGGAAACTGAATCTTATCTCCAGCATAACTTCCCTGACTTTTTCCGAGCCAACTTCTAAACTTGATCATTCCATTCTACTATGTTTCGGAATCTTGAGACGAGATTCTTTTTAGGGGGGAAGGCTGTGACACTCAGGTAATTAGCTTGGTCACACATTAGAGTTTTGGTATGCTTGTATGTTCAAAGTATGGCAAATGTGTGTTTTATGTATGCAATGTTATGAAAGAAGTGATGTTTATGTAATTAATATTAACTAAAGGTCCTTTTATGCAAAATGGGTGGAAATAGAGGGAAAAGTTTAAAAGCATAAGGGTTATTTTGCAAAAAGTGATATCTGTGGTTAAATTGCAAAAATATATGAAATTACCATAGGGTATATGTGTAAAAGTAATCTTACTCATGGGATTTACATAAAATGTGAAATTATTACTAAGTCTACAATATTTTCAAAACTGTTGCTCAAATGCAGATGAACCTTAAAGAGAAGTTGTAGAGTTTGAAAAACCATGCACTTTTGCTTTTTGGATCATCTTCATTTGAGCACTGGTTTAAAAGTTGCAAGCCCTTTACAGTAAGGTCCCTGCTTTTCTCTGAATTCACAGATCAGTCCTCGGTTCAGTTCCTCCCCCTTCTTCCTCCTGGCGCCACTGCCTCCTCTGCTCTGTTTCCCCTCTGCTCCGTCGCTGATGCAGCTCCCTCGGCCGCCGCTCTGCGCCTTCTGCGCCCGCTCCACGTGTTGAGCTCCTCTTCCTCCCACCGCCCTCGGTGCCTGCGCTGGCCGTCTCTCCTCTCTCCACGTTGGGCAGGGGCCCTGAACGGCCGCCACGCCGCTCTGGCCGACCCGCCGGTGCCGCCTCTCCATTCTGTGCCCGGCCGTGCGCTCTCCCTTATCCTTCTTCTAGTGGAGCCGTGCGTGCCCTTCAAGATCCAGCTGTGCTCCTCCCTCTGTGGAATTTCCCTCTCCTCCTCCCGGCGAACCACAGCACCGAAGCGCCGCCGCTCTGTTGCCGCCAGGAATTCCCCTTACCCGCACCATCCCACTCCGATTCCACCAGCCTAGAGCCTCCCCACCTTCTCCCCTAGCCCCGTGACTTGATCTAGTCCAGCCCCGGCCGTTCCCCTCGCCGGATTTGCTCCACCCCGAGCCGCCCCTCCATTGGCGCCGCCGAGCTCGGCTCCACCGTCGACAGCCCGTCTCGCCACCTCTCCGACTGAGCCACGTATGGAAATAGTTCCCCCGTGCTCCTGTGATGCTCGTGCGTGTGTTGCTTCTTCGTGTTCGCCGGCCGTTCATCGGGAATGGCGTCGCGCCGCCACGGCCGCCGCCCCTCCTCGCCGTCAGCGGGATTTTCTTTCTGCCATTTGAGTCCTTCTTGGTCCTTTGTGCTCCTCACCTCCTAATGGTCGTGCTTGACCGGCCCTTCACCGTCGGCGACCTCGCCGCCGGTGGGAACGCACCGGAGGCCGGGCTTCCAGCCGTGTCGAGACCGGGCAAGGGCCTATTCGTGAGAAGAAAACTTCTTTTAGGGACCCCAGTGCAAAATATCCAAACCCCCCCCTAGTGTATCTATTACTTCATGTGTGTGTGTTTGCTGCTTTGTAAAATCCGTAACAATTCAAAGAAAAATCCAAAAATGACAAAACTAGTTTTGTTAGAAACTAGATTTCAAACTCTATGACTTTTGTTAATAAAGTTTAGTTTGAAACAAAATACTTTTGTCTTTATTTTAAACCTAAGCTTAAGGAAAGTTTATGCTTAACTCTAGGATTTCATGCTTTGTTGTTTATGAAGTTTGGTAAAGATACTCTATAAACTCTAAGTACCTTTATGCAAAGTTTCGAACTTAAATTTGATCTTAACTTAACCTCTTGTATTTTGAAACTTTCAAATTTGAAATAAACCAAATGAATAGCCCTCTCTAATTAAAATCTTTTATCATTCTTTAATGTGATATTTTATAATGTTTAATATATAATCAAAATTTTAAAACCTATAATCTTTTATTTAAAAGTTTTGAATTCAAAACTTAGTTCATTTCAAATTAATTTAAATGTTTTAGTTCTTATTGCAATAAACTCCACCATATCTTCATAAATAGTGTTTCCAATCTAAACCCTCTTTATTTTATGCATGCTTGTGTGTTATTTAGATGAGTTACAATATTTGAAATGTGAAATTTTAAATTTAAATTTCACCTTATTTAATTTATTGCATCTCATATAGAATCAACGACACTCGACGACGGGGACTACGAACTGGTCTTAGGACAAGACCAAGGCTTTCCAGAAGATCCAGCGCAAGTCGTCGAGGGACTACCTGAAGCTCCGAACCTGAGTTCGGAAACCTCTGACACTCCTGCCCTCACCCCCACTCCAGAAGGCAAGCCCCGGACATATCCCACTACTTTATTTACACTGCAATCTATATCTATCTATATTATATCTTGCATTAAGTCTAGGAATTGAGGTGAAACCCTAGATGCATGAATCCTAGGAATCCAATGTAATGCTCCCGAGTCCTTGTCGGATAGACGCTCCGCTAATAGGACCGGTAGAAGTCGAGTGATTTCCTGTCATTCGCGCGACATAGGAGTTGCATGTTTACATTTCTGCAACCACTATAAGGTCGACGGACAGGGTCATGTGCTGAATCATGACCTGGAAGTTTACCCTGTCTGTTTCGTTAAAAGTTGATAAGGTCGATATGTGTGGTAGTGGTGGCTAAGCGTTTGAACAGTACTAGCCACATGCCGCGAAATATGGTAAAGCGGTAAGCCTAGTAACCAATCGGCCCGGCAAGTGGACATACCTTCCACCACTCGATTTATTTGGTTCTTTTCATGCACCGACCTGTGGGAGTACGTTCTGCATGGCAGACAGGAATATGGGTTTTGTAGTCGCGCTACAGACGTATGTCCTGCACATATAGGGTGTGCGTACGGTCCTGCAAGTCGCTTGTGGTGGCCTGTCCACGAGTCGGAATGAAAGGCAAACGGTTGCTTCGGAACACCCTGTTGGTATTCCAAGCGTGTGAGTTAGGTTTACCTTGCAAGGTTGAATCTCGATTCAGGAATCGTCCGCCTCTCACGATGCATGAGACTGCTTATCCCTTTTACCACATTGAGTAAGAAATGGAACTAATGATGGGTAATTTTGATGGATGATAATCACTACCTTGCTTGCTTAGTGTAGGTGCTAATCGAGAATAAACACTCAACTAGAAGATGAAAGCTAAAACTTGAAAGTAGTTCATACTCTTTGTTGCTTTTCAGCTGAAAATAAACCCAGAGCCTTTACAATGCCTTCATGAGTTTAGTTATGGGCTAAAGTATACCCAGCCCCGGGTAAGCCTTGCTGAGTATCAGTATACTCAGCCTTGCCAATGTCTATTTCAGGTATAACCTACGAGAATCCCACGGACAACCTTGTGTGGCCAACGTCCGTTCCGTTTGGCTGGTCCGTGGAGTGGGACCCGTCCCCGGCCGGCACTGACCCTCCGGAGTGACACCAAGCCCTGGGCTAAGCTTGGTGTTCGCCTTCGCGACGTGTGTAGTCGCGTCAAACTTTTTCTTCCGCTGTGAGTTGGACAAGCTGTTATGCTTGTCAGTTGAACATGGTTTTGTATCAGTTTACTTATCTTAAAACTCAGTTTGTAATAATGTATGTATGGCTGTAAATTAAAAGTTGATGAGCTATTCTGTGATGTGAACTCGCCTTCGTGCGAGGTAAACCTGCTTCGATCCTGCTGAACCGTGGTTGTATCGGGCGGAGACCCGACAGACCAAAGGATTGTTCCGTTTGAAGTGCGTTAGTCTGATTACGGTAGTACGGCGATCAATAGCGCACTTGAGCCGGAATAATTCGATCGGTTCTGCCACAGCGACGCAGACCCATGAGCCAAAAACGAGCGTCGTGCCCTCGGGGAGCACAACTGGTGAACTTGAATGATGCCATCGAGTTCGCCGGTGGATCTTCGATGCGCAACCCTACCTGGCGCGCTAGCTGTTGGTGTTTTACCGCCTGCCCACCGAGGGGTATACCTGAGGTGGTGAGTTTTAGGTAGGGTGTCACCGAGATCAGGAACTCGAAGGTGCAAGCAACACGAGGTTTAGACAGATTCGGACCGTGATGTGCGTAATACCCTACATCCTGTTTGGTGGTTTGTATTGCCTTGGGGGTTGATGTATTTTGACGGGGTCCCTGCCTGCCCTTATATATCCAGGAGGATAGGGTTACATGAATCCTAATCCGACACTAGCTTAGGAATCTTACTCGAGTACAACTCCAGTAGCTTCCTTCTGTATCGACTAGTTCTACTTAAATGTATCAACTTAAATGTGTTTTAGTTATAATTTGTTTAGTCCAGCACGAACCATAAAGTTCGACGTTTAGATGCTCTCACCGGTTTCTTTTCTAATTAATTGTTTAATTAGGATATTTTCTACATAGACAATTATATATAAAATTTGATTAAGTTGTACCTCATCTTTATAAATGCAAATATAATATGAGTTAATTATAATTAGGGATATTCTCTTTTGAATATCTTTTAAATTAGTTTTCTAAATTAAAATAAATGAAATTCTATAGTTCTTTTATTTCTTTTTTAACACAAATCTTCCGATAGTTATTTCTTTTCAACTCTAGCTCCGTTTTCCGTGTTTCTTTCGTTCTCGTGACCGTAGCAGCGAGCCTTATCCTTTTGTACACTCTTTTAAAGCTTTTCTTTTGTTTGCTGTATTCGTTCTTAGTTGTTCTTGTTTGTTTGCTTGCTTGTATGCTTCGGCCCGATGCTTGTGTGACGTTAGAAGGAGCGTGATCGAAGAGTTTTGAAGATTTAGAGTTTCAAGAACAAGAGTTGAAGACTCTGAGCAGCTATTCTCTAAAAGAAAAGCAAGTGTTTCCTAGATCATTCTTTTATCCTAATAATCACAGTAAATATAACTTTTCTATATGCATGCATGTGTCATAATTTTGATGAATCCTAATTAAGGATATGCCTAGTCTTTATGATTATTCCTTGTCAACCTGGGTTTTACCTTATTGTTGCGTAGCTATTGCTTAGTTGCTATAACTAGTTCTAGTTTGGGAATAATATATAACCATGATGACAACAATGATGATGTTACACCTGTTTTATCCATGTTCATGCTATTTGTGTTGTTAATCACAAGAGAATATGTCTTAATCAGAACATGAAGAACCACCCAAGAAAATAGTGCAATCACAGTACTATATGGCTCTGGTCTTTGCTAATTAATTAGAAACTCTAGCTTGTGATGATCTGAAGCGTCCCCCCCCCATCAGGGAAGACTTAAAAGTGTTACTTTATCAGTCCCAGGAGGCTGATAACACTTTTATTACATCAGATGGTACATCACCGTACAACTCTACGTGGTAATGGGCAGTGAAACGCCACTATCGCGAGGATTACAACTAAAACCCACACTACTACACTGGCTACGAAGAGGGGGTCATCAGAGTCTTGCGCCATGCAGAACTCCGGTGGTGGCCCTAACCACAGGCAAGGCTGGGTGCAGGACGAAACCCTACTCGACGTCTTCGGGGAGGTAATCTGGATCTTCTGCTGTAAGAAATAAGAGTGGGGTGAGTACAAACGTACTCAGCAGGTCCAATCACACCCACGAGGGGGGGGGTATATCAGAAATCAATGCACAGGACAGTCCAAGGATAAGGTTAGGGTTCATTTACGAAAAACTCGGTTATATGCAAAGGTTCGTTTAAAACAATTTTCAAAATAAGTTTTTTTTAAGTATTAAGGAGCACGTGGTGTTGATCCACACAGGATCCAAGTTTTAAGCTGCTACCGGACTCCTCGTCCGCCGTAGCACACGGCACAACTGCCGGACACTTTCCAAACAACCCACACCAGTCCAACCATTCCCAGAGAGAAACACTAGTTATGTGACCACACCATAACTTGCCCAATACCGTGGGCACGGCTATTCGAATAGATTTTAACTCTGCAGAGGTGTGCAACTTTACCCACAGGTGGGGTACCACAGCACGAACACTTTAGTGTCGGTGCAGATCCCAACAAAGCCATCACCCACCTTAGCTAGACTTGACTAGCCACCACGGGATCCATCAAGGGGTCATTCGACCTATCTCCGAGGTTTAACCGGGGCGGAAGTCACACAGAGCTTATCCCTTCTCCTTGATCACCCATTGCTCTCAGCCCTCCTGATGGCTATCAGACTAACTAGTGGGATTTATGCTAAGCCGTTGCCCATACAACGGTCAAGTGGTTTGCACGACAGGAAGCTAGGTGAGACGACACATCAACTCGGTCCTTAGGAGTGACAAGATGGATATCTCCCTTCTTCGCTCTACCACACAGGTACGAGCACACCCATGGCAATTCACACAGAAATGCCATCCATCCCGTCTGACTCGCCTTTCAAAACCACATTTTATTCCTTCCCACACACACACTTTCTTTCTTAAACCAGGTGGTCAAGGTATGGTTATCACAAACAAGGGTGGCTATCCTACCATGTTTTCAGCAAGCAAAGCCATGCAATTTTATAAAACGGCCACTAGGTTGTGTTTATAAAAACTAGGACAGAAATATGGATCAAAGGGCGAGATTGAACTTGCCATCATCAAACCCTTGCGGGAGGTCCTGATCGAAGCACTGTCCCTCGGGCTTGGGGTTGCAAAACTGGTCCTCGTTCACTTGGTCACAGTCGGGACCCTCCTCGTTCACTCCGTGTCCTACGATGCAAGCAAACAAACACACAATCAAGCGAAAGAACTAAAAGCTTTTATCGTTGGGCTTGAATCGGAAATAATTTAGTTATAGAGATAGGGGTAATATTTTTGGGCAGTTTCTTAATGACACGGTTGGAACTATACTAGAAATGGCGTGGTAAAGTTTCAGGTCGATCGGAGGTCATTTGGCGCATAAAATAATGAGTTAAAGGGGGTTCGAGGGTTAAACAGGGGTCCAGGGGTTTATTCGTAATTATCTGGAGGGAGTAAGGGCCTATTTGCGAACCCTAGAAATACTCAGGGCATGCTAATGATGTCAAGTATATCTAGGTTTATGTAATGGGGGGTCTGATTTGAAATAACGGAAAGAGCAGGGCTTCTTTTGCAAAAGGGAGTAGATAGGGGGGGGGTTCCTTTGGGGAAAACAGGAAAAAGGGGGGGGCTTTGGGCAAAAGCCCCTTCTTCCTCCTCTCCCCCTCGTGACCGAAACAGAGGAGGGGAGTGGGGGCGGCGGTGGCAGCCTCGCTGGCCGGCCAGGGCCAAGGGCAGCCCGGGGCAAGGGGGATGAGGGAGAGGGGGGGCACGGGGATCCGGTTCCCGGGCTCACCTCGGGCCGGGGTGGCGCGTGGAGGTGGGACGACGGGGCGGGCGGCGGCGGCCTCGGGAGTATGGCGGGGGCAGCGTTAGGGTGGTGGAGGCGAGGGGCTGGGCGTGCGGCGGCGGTCGTGGGGTGCCGGGGGTGCCCCTCGGCCCTATTAATAGGCGGCCGAGGCGGTGAGGTGGGGAGTTCGGCCGGCGCCGGTCGCGGGCGGCCATTAATGGCATTTGGCCATTCGCGGCCGTCGTGCCGCGACGAGGTGGTGAGGGCGCCGAGGTGTCGTACGTGGGGACTGTGCCGGCACAGTGGCGGGGACGTGACGGCGTGCGCGGCGGGGTGGAGCGCCAGCGACGGGCGGTGCGGCATGCGCGGGACCGGGCGCGTGCGTGCGCGCACGGCGCGGCAAGGCGCGGGCCAGAGCGGGGGCGCGAGCGGCCACCGGCACGGCGCGGCGCGCGGCCACGTGCAGCGCGTGCGCGTGCATCACGGCACAGCCGGGGCAAGGCCCGCGCGCGTGGGCACAGGCGGCCGAGCCCAGGGGTGTACGTCCGCGCGAGGGGAGGGAGGTGGCCGTGGCTCGGGAGCCAGGCGGTGCTCGGGAGCAGGGGAAGGGGAAAAGAGAAGGGAGGAGAAGGGAGGGGGGAAAGAAAAAGGGGAGAAGAAAGGGAAAACGAAAAAGGGGAAAAGAAATGGGAAAAGAAAAAGGGATAGAAAAGGAGATGGAGAAAGAAAAGGAAATGGGGAAAAGAAAAGGAAAGAAAAGAAAATGGAAAAATGACGCGTGCCGGCGGGATTCGCGGCGGTGACCGTGGCCGGTCGGCCACGCGCGCGACGCTCGCACGTTGCGCGAGGAGGACGAGGAGCAGGGCTGCGGCCGGATTCGGTGTTGGCTCAGGGATTAGGGTTTCGACGAAAACGTTTTAGCGTGTGATTTCTTTAGCAAATTTTTGGGATGTCACAAACCTACCCCACTTAAAAATGAATCTCGTCCTCGAGATTCGGCTGGCTCCTAAATAGGTGGGGAAACTCCTTCTTTAGAGCCTCTTCGTTCCCATGTCGCTTCTTCTACTCCATGTCTGCTCCATTGAACCCTGCATATCCGTACCTCAGAGTTTCTTGTCCTCTTAGTGACAGTGTCCAGAATTTTGATCGGTACTTCCTGGTATCGCAGATTCGGCTGTAGATCTATTGTTTCCATCGGCACGTGTTCTTGCTCGGGTACTCTCAAACACCTTCTTAATTGCGAGACATGAAACACTGGATGTATATCCGATATTTCTTCTGGTAACTCCAGTCGGTATGCCACTGCTCCGACTCTCTTTAGAACCTGATACGGTTCAACGTATCGAGGGGCCAATTTTCCTTGTACTTGAAATCTTCGCGTCCCCGAATAGGCAAGACCTTGAGATAAGCAAAATCTCCTGGGTTGAAACTTATTTCTCGCCTTTTCTTGTCTGCGTAGCTCTTTTGTCGGGACTGAGCTGCTTTCAATTTCTCGCGGATCTCCGCTACTTTTTCTTCTGCTTGTTTTATGAGTGCGGGTCCTACTAGGGCACGTTCTCCAACTTCTGACCACATTAGGGGAGTTTTGCACTTCCTTCCATAGAGAGCTTCGAATGGTGACATGCCCAAGCTAGCTTGGTAACTATTGTTGTACGAGAATTCTGCATAAGGCAGACTCTGCTTCCAATCCTTTCCATAGGTCAGGACGCATGCTCTCAGCATATCTTCCATAATCTGGTTTACCCTTTCGGTTTGACCATCCGTCTGTGGGTGAGATGCGGGGCTGAAATCTAACTTGGTGCCCATGGCTTGATGCAAGCTTTTCCAAAACCTAGAGGTGAATTGGGTTCCTCTATCTGAGATGATTCTGCTAGGCACTCCATGTAACTTTACTATGTTTTCCACATAAAGTCTTGCCAGCTTTTCTCCACCATAATTAGTCCTTACTGGTATGGAATGAGCTGATTTAGTGAGTCGGTCCACTATTACCCATATAGAATCGTGTCCCTTCTGTGTTCTAGGTAGACCCACTACAAAGTCCATCCCTATCTCATCCCATTTCCAAACCGGAATAGGTAGGGGTTGGAGTAATCCTGCTGGCTTTTGGTGTTCAGCCTTGATCCTTTGACAAGTATCACAATGGGCCACAAATCGTGCAATATCCGCCTTCATTCCATTCCACCAATATTTTTGCCTTATGTCCATATACATCTTGGTGGATCCTGGGTGGATGGAGTAGGCTGAGTTGTGGGCTTCGTCCATGATTATTTGCCGGAAGTCTCCATTCTGGGGTATACAAATCCTATTCTCGTACCATAGCGTTCCCTTATCGTCTACTCTGAAACCCGGTGCCTTGTTTTCTCCAGTTTGTTTGCCGATCTTTATTAACTCCTGATCCGAGCTTTGAGCCTCTCTAATTCTATCCTCTAGTGTTGATTGGACGTTCAACACATGGCTGGAGCCTCGAGGAACAATGTGCACATTTAATCGTGCCATTTCCTCACGCAGATGGTCAGCTTTGGGTCCATAGGATTTCCGACTTAAGGCATCAGTTACTACGTTCGCTTTTCCGGGGTGATAATGAATTTCCAAATTGTAGTCCTTAACCAACTCCAACCATCTTCTTTGCCTTAAGTTCAAATCCGGCTGGGTGAAGATATACTTCAGACTCTTATGGTCGGTGTAAATCTCACACTTATTTCCAATCAAGTAATGTCTCCAAATCTTAAGGGCATGCACTACGGCTGCAAATTCCAAATCATGGGTCGGATAGTTCTGCTCATGAGCCCTAAGTTGGCGGGAGGCATATGCAACGACTTTCCCGTCTTGCATCAGCACACACCCTAATCCTTGCCGGGATGCGTCACAATAAATGACAAAATCCCGATGAATGTCTGGCAGGGTCAGCACTGGGGCGGTTGTCAACCTTTGCTTCAACTCTTGAAAACTTCTTTCACAAGATTCTGTCTAGGCGAACTTCTTCTCTTTCTTAAGAAGTTCCGTCATGGGTCGGGCTATCTTGGAGAATCTCTCGATAAATCTCCGATAGTACCCAGCTAATCCAAGAAAACTTCTAATTTCACTAACATTAGTCGGTCGCTTCCAGTTGGAAACTGCTTCGACCTTCTCTGGGTCCACTGCTATGCCTTCTGCGGTCAGAATGTGACCAAGGAAAGCTACTCTCTCCAACCAGAATTCACACTTGCTAAATTTGCATATAGCCTATGTATTATCAGCTTTTCCAATACTACCCACAGGTGTTGCTCATGTTCCTGAATACTCTTGGAGTAGACAAGTATGTCGTCGATAAAGACTACCACAAACTTACCTAGCTCGTCCATGAATACTTTGTTCATGAGGTTCATAAAATAGGCAGGGGCATTGGTTAGTCCGAAGGACATTACGGTAAACTCGAACTGCCCATAACGGGTGACAAAGGCTGTCTTAGGGATGTCACTTTCTCTAATCTTGAGCTGAAAATATCCTGACCTTAGGTCGATCTTGGAAAAGTACTTGGCTCCTTTTAGCTGATCGAAAAGGTCATCAATCCTGGGGAGGGAGTACTTATTCTTAATGGTAACCTCGTTCAGTGCCCGGTAATCTACACACAACCTCATACTCCCATCTTTCTTCCTGACAAACAGAACTGGGGCTCCCCATGGTGACGAGCTCGGTCTGATGAAGCCAATTCATTGCAGTTCTTCTAGTTGCTTCTTTAA
This sequence comes from Panicum hallii, assembly GCF_002211085.1. Taxonomy (NCBI): domain Eukaryota; kingdom Viridiplantae; phylum Streptophyta; class Magnoliopsida; order Poales; family Poaceae; genus Panicum; species Panicum hallii. Next base: position 20,540,318 of record NC_038048.1, on the reverse strand, counting down.
CTCTGTCAACTCAGAGGCTGCCATCCTATAGGGTCTCTTGGCTATGGGGGAGGTCCCAGGGATAAGGTCAATGACGAACTCTATATCCCTGTCCGGTGGCATACCGGGAAGTTCTTCGGGGAAGACATCTGGGTATTCATTTACTACCGGGACTCTTTCTAAGGGCTCGGCTTCTAAGGTAAACACCATCGGGTTAACCTCTCTTTCCTGGGTATGGCAGATTACTCGTATTCCTTCGGGGTTTGTTAGGTGTACCACCTTGTCAGTGCAGCCTATGAGACCATTGTGTCGGCTTAACCAGTCCATTCCAAGGATCACATCTATTCCTCCAGATTTAAGCATTACCAAGTCTGCTAGAAATTCTACCCCACTTAAATTGATCCTTACCCGTGGACAACCTAATCGACAATTGATGTCGCCCCCAGGCGTCCGGGTTAATAGGGGTGTTTTTAGTAGTACTGTAGGTATTTTGTGTTTCTCCACAAAGCTTGAGGATATAAACGAGTGCGATGCTCCAGAATCAAATAGTACTATTGCCAGAGCTGAGTTGACTAGGCACTCACCGAGAACTACGCCCTGAGCTTCTTGAGCCTCCTGCGCGTCGATGTGATTGACGCGGGCGCGTCCAAATGATTGCTGGGGCTGCTTCACCTGTTGACTGTTGTCGTTGTTGCGGATGGGCACTCGATTGGCACCGGTCAGGGCTGGTCTGGGTCCATTCACCGTGTTGGAGAAGGCCGATGTAGCCGGCTTATTCTTGGCATAAGGGCAATTGGCGATGTAATGCCCTGTCTCACGGCAGTTAAAATAGGCCCTAACATTGTTGTTGTCGGAGGCGACCAGACTTGTATTGCTCTGCGGGGCCCTCATGGTATTCTGGCTCCTAGGCTGTGTGTCTGGGGCCCGTGGTCCTGTCACTTGAGACTGAGTCCTATATTGCATTGGGGCCTGAGATCTTGGTGCAGTGTAGCTAAAGTTCCTCGGCTTTTGGAATCGGTCCTGTTGGCGGGCCTTACTTTCCAGGAATGTGCGTTTGTTATCCTTCCTCTCTTCAGTTTTGGCCCTTTCTGTAAGGATAGCCTTGTTCATCAGGGTATTGAAGTCAGGGTAGATCTGAGGGGTAAGCAAGGTCCGGAGTTCTGGGTTTAGCCCTTTCTTGAACATGTCTTGTTTCTTGTCATCGTCGTTCACTTCCTCCGGTGCATATCGGGCCAACTCTATGAACTGGTGGGTGTACTCTTCCACCATCATGCTTCCTTGCTGCAGTGCGCGGAACTCATCCGCCTTGCGCTTCATGGTGGCCGAAGGGATGTGATAACGGGCGGAACTCCCTCACGAATTCCTCCCAAGTGATGGTAGAGGCATCCTCGGCTGCGGCACAGTAATTCTCCCACCAAGCTAATGCGGTTCCGGTGAGTTGGTGGGCCGCCAGAAGGACTTTGTCTCGGTCCTGGCATTCAAACAGTTCGAGTTTCCTCTGAATGACTCGTAACCAGTCATCTGCATCCAAGGGGTTGCAGGACCCGGCAAAGGTGGGCGGCTTGGTCCTTAGGAAGGCTGTCAGCTTGTCGTTCATGTTCTGCCCTCGTGGTTGCCGGTTAATGAGGGCATTGGCTAGTGTTTCCAGTATAAGGGTCTGATTGTGGATTATCTGTGCCAAGTCTCCGAGAGGTGGCGGTGGTGGTAGTTGCTCTCCTCCTTGATTTTCTCCTCGGTTCTGGCTTACTTCCTGTTCTCCCTGAGGAAGATCTTGTTCAACGGGCTGTGCTCCGGCACCAGCGGTTGCGGGGTTCCGGCTACGGGAGGCCCTCGCGATGTTCCGGGGAGTCACCTGTTGATTGGGTAGATTGGGGTTATGATTATGTGATGTTTAGGTTGTTTAATTCGTATATAAGGCAGAATCTACCTCCTGCCGGTAATCACATGAACAGCACACAACAAACCAGCACACATCATCACAACAAGCACAAACAACTTTATTACTGCAAGGGGGGGTACAGCTTGGGGTAACGCTAGGTCTCGTACTACTCGTCCGGGATCATGCTTAAGGGCACGTCTTAAGCGAAGGAGGCTGGGGGAGGTACACCGCTAGGGAGGCGTCGGTTGTTTTACTCGCAGGGCATGCCTGCCTCCAGGGTGGGGAGTGTGAGCAATCCTTGCTCGCCGTTCTCTGAGTTCCCATCTGTCAAGGGTTGCGCTGCTGTATCCCTTTCGACTGCAGCAGCAGAACTATCAGGGTTCTCGTGTGGGGCTTGTGTGTTTCCAAAGAGTGGTCCCCATCCTATGACGGGCGTCCCGAGTAAAACATGGTCTTCTCCGATTGCCGGGACTGGTGTTCCACTTTGGGTCCACTCTTGCATACGCCGGTCTCGGGCCTGCCTGAGGCTCTCTTGGGTGACTGCTTCGCTGCTGACCGCGGCTGCGGCTCTTGCCTCGACTTGGGCTGCTCGGATCTGCTGCAGCCTTACTTCGAGCTCTGCTTGCTCGGCTCGATGGGTCTGTTCCCTCAAAAGGTTGGCTTGCTCATCGAAGAGTTGGTCCAAGGCAGCTAGATAAGTAGCCACTTGGTACAGAGGGCCTTCTTCCTGGCGACGATGTTCCAGGCTTCTCATGCGTGCTTCCCAGACTGGGGTTCTGATGGCCGGCGGGAAGAACCTTACTGGTGTGGCGGCAAGGTGTCCTTCAAAAATCCGGCATAAGTAACGGAGTGCTTTTCTGATAGTCAAGGGGTAGGTGTCTTGATGCCTAAACCCTGTGGCGGTCACTCGCCAAGGCTGGATGTCAGGGTAGCGGTTACTCCTGGCGATGACCAGGATCACCCTACAGCGGAGGGTACCATGGTGTTCGTACTCTCTGCTGTAGTACCTTGGGCGTTCCGTAACGCCAAGGCTTTCTAGGGCGTTGATCAAAAGGCTGGGAAAGCCAGGTGCAGCTTGGCAATTGCCTGGGTCCATCCTTCAACAGCCATCTGAAACAAAGATAGGGTAAACGATCTTGCACAGGTACACAAGGGAGTAGGTAACATTTATTATTGCAACATGGAGGGGGTACAGTTCCCATAGGTACGTGGTTATTAGGGTAGGGTTCTAGCTTGGAGTGCTACTCCTATCATGGGGATTCTTCCCCGATTCTGATAGGGCGCTTCTTCAATGGGAGGTACCGATCCATCACCTCGTCCTCGGTCTGTGTACCTTTATCCCAATGGGTTTCCTCGGGTTCCTCTTCTTCCTCCATCCATCCACTTATTTCTCCACGGTTTTCATATTCCTGCATCTGGGCTTGGAGGGTGGCTACGGAATACTCAGCTCGTGCGGCCCTTATCCGTTGTTCTTCCAGTTCTTGCGTTGCTTTTTCTGCCCTATGGATTTGTTGCTTCAGTTGCGCCGCTTGTTCGCGGTAGAGTTCATCCAAGCCGGTAAGGTAGATGGATAGGTGGGAGACCGTGTCTTCTAGGTCTTCTTCTTCTCTTCTGAGCCCTCTCATTCGGGCAATCCTAGTGCGTCCTCTTCCTTCAGTAGGTGGGAAAAATCCCATGGGAGTCCGCTGAAGGTGGTGCTTGTAGATCACACGCAGTCATCGTAGGGCTTTACGGGCGGCCTTACGGTAGGTGTCAGGGAAGCGAAAGCCAGAGGTGGAGATGAACCAGGGGTCCACATCAGGGTAGCGAGTGCTTTTTCCCACAAAGACCATCATGTCGCACCGAAGGATGCCCTTGGAGGTGTATTCTCGGTAGGCATACTCCGGTGGTTCCATAACTCCGATGCGTTCCAGGCTGAGTATCAATAACTTAGGAAGGCCGGGCTCTGCGTGGCAGATTCCGTCAATCCATCCATTGTCAGCCATCTGGAACAGGGCAAGAACCAGTGGTGAGTGTCTGTGTAAGAAAAGAACTAAGTCAGAACATGTCCTAGGGTCTGGAAAAAGGGTCTCGCTCCTAGGGTCGCGTCCTACGGCCAGCCTATGGCTCTGATACCACCTGAAGCGTCCCCCCTATCAGGAAAGACTTAAAAGTGTTACTTTATCAGTCCTAGGAGGCTGATAACACTTTTATTACATCAGATGGTACATCACCGTACAACTCTACGCGGTAATGGGCAGTGAAACGCCACTATCGCGAGGATTACAACTAAAACCCACACTACTACACTGGCTATGAAGAGGGGGTCATCAGAGTCTTGCGCCATGCGGAACTCCGGCGGTGGCCCTAACCACAGGCAAGGCTGGGTGCAGGACGAAACCCTACTCGACGTCTTCGGGGAGGTAATCTGGATCTTCTGCTGTAAGAAATAAGAGTGGGGTGAGTACAAACGTACTCAACAAGTCCAATCACACCCACGGGGGGGGGGGGGGTATATCAGAAATCAATGCACAGGACAGTCCAAGGATAAGGTTAGGGTTCATTTACGGAAAACTCGGTTATATGCAAAGGTTCCTTTAAAACAATTTTAAAAACAAGTTTTTTTAAGTATTAAGGAGCACGTGGTGTTGATCCACACAGGATCCAAGTTTTAAGCTGCTACCGGACTCCCCGTCCGCCGTAGCACACGGCACAACTGCCGGACACTTTCCAAACAACCCACACCAGTCCAACCATTCCCAGAGAGAAACACTAGTTATGTGACCACACCATAACTTGGCCAATACCGTGGGCACGGCTATTCAAATAGATTTTAACTCTGTAGAGGTATGCAACTTTACCCACAGGTGGGGTACCACAGCACGAACACTTTAGTGTCGGTGCAGATCCCAACAAAGCCATCACCCACCTTAGCTAGACTTGACTAGCCACCACGGGATCCATCAAGGGGTCATTCGACCTATCTCCGAGGTTTAACCGGGGCAGAAGTCACATAGAGCTTATCCCTTCTCCTTGATCACCCGTTGCTCTCAGCCCTCCTGATGGCTATCAGACTAAATAGTGGGATTTATGTAACACCCTGAGGTAATTTCTTTAAATTTTAATGAATTTATTTTGGGTTCAAATAAAATTTTCGGAGTTTCTCCCTAATTTATCTTGCATTTAAGGTAGTTTTATAACGCAAGTAATTAAAATTTATCATAGGATTAAAGTGTTTGTGCATTCATGCCGCAGCATTATTTTTTTTTGTGTTGAAATTATAAGGTTTGAATTCAAACTTATTTGGATTCAAATAGTTTGTTTGAATGGTTTTAGAGAAGAAAAGAAAAGAAGAAAAGAAGGGGAAAGGAAAGAAGTCCAGCAGCCGGCCTGCTCTCTCTTCCTTGGCCCGGCCCAGCGCTGCTCTCCCCTCTTTCCCTCTCGGGCCTTCCCTCTCCTTCTCCCGCATGGGCCACGGCGGCCCAGCTCCTCTCTTTTCCCCCCCTCGGGTCCCTCTCTCTCTCCCTTTCCCCCACATGGGCCGCGCCCCGACCCATCTCTTTTCCCAGCCCAGCGTCTCTCTCTCCTTTCTCCCGCAGCCCAGCCCGAGCCGTGCTCGCTCTCCTCTTCTCTCCCCTCTCCCGCGTGGGCCGTGCTAGCCCAGCGCACCGCTCCTCCGCTCAGCCCACCCGCGCAGCGCTCCTCTCTTTCGCTGACGAACCGGGCCCGCCTGTCATCTCCCTCCTCCCGCGCTCCTCCCGCAACGGCCGCGCCGCAGCACGGCCGAAATCCCCGGTCTCTCCCCGCCGCAACCGCACCCGAGACCCCTGGCCTGCCCTTCTTATCCCCGGTGCCCTCCCCTGGACCCATTTCCCCCAGCGCAGCCTCCAGCAAACCCTAATCGCGCCGCCGCCCCGCCTCCGCTCGGGACAGAGCTTCGCCGCCGCGGGTGCGCCGCTCCCCTGCACCCTAGCTTCGACCGGGTCTCGCAGGAGTTTCACCCGACCTCCAGGAACCTCCCCGCGGCCGCCTTCTTCGACTCCGGCCCACGTAGCGGTCGATCGACGGAGCTCGCCGCCGGTCCTGTTTTCCGCCGCGCGCCGGTCAATTCCGGCCTCGGTGAGCTGCCCCCCTACCTTTCCTCTCTGTGACCTGCTTGTCCCGACCCGTTGCACGCCCGTAGGCCTGGGCGCAGCCCGGCCAGCTTCGCCGCCGCGCATGCCGGGAATTCGCCGTGGTAGTGCCTGGGTAGCACGGCATGTTTTCCCCTCCCCCGCGAGTTAGACCGGCTCGGCCTCACGCTGCACAGGTGCGAAGGGGATTAGGTCGATCCGGGAGTGGTTCAGAACCGTAGGATTCAGATCCAACAGTCTTAATCGCAGGATACCGGTTCAGCTCACTCATTTTGCTAAAGAGTCCCCGCCTTTTTGAGGAATCAACCCGAGGTCTACTTTAGTTCAATAGTTTTTACAGTTAGGCCCTGTTTTATTCGTTTAAGCCCCTGTTTTTCCTGGAAATTGAACCCGCAGTCCAGCTTAGGGTTTTTAGCTAGCTAGTCCCGGTATCTAGGGTTTAATTACGTTTAAGTCCTCGGGTTTTGTGCAGAAGCCCCTGCAAGTCATGTTTTTCTCGCAAATAGGTCCCCGGATCTTGTTTTAAGCGTAGTTTTCGCGTTTTAGCTTCGTTTTAAGCGTTCTTTATATCCACGCGATCGTTGTAACGCGAAGAATAGCTTTAGACTAGTTTTGTGTGCGGTTTCTATGTAATGTTGTACTGTTTTCTTATAGTTTGCTATTATTTGTGCATGTGTGTATGTATGGACTATGTTTGATGATCGTGAGTAGACGCGGAGCCTTTGGACGAGTACCAGGAGCAGCCATCTTCCGAGCAGTTCGAGCAGCAGCCGGGAGAGTACGAGGAAGGCAAGTATAACATGAACCTCCTATCACTTTTAAATACAATTTCATACTGCATTTTATTTCTGTATACCTATAAGGACTTCCTAGCCACCTTTATACCCTTATATATATATCCTTTGGGTTGCATTTTGGTTAGTTGTACTAGGTTGCTGCGCTATAACATATCGTGGTCCTTTTTAATTAATTTGATTAATGGTCTTATGCAACTTAATCCTGAGAGTGGCCCTCTGTGCTGTGTGCTTGAGTGGTTCACGTCTCCTTAAAAGATGTTTTTGATAGAAACATGGTTTAGGGGGCCAGCACGGTGCTTAGTGCTTGGTTGGCCACTCTCCATAAGGACCGGTTCATAGATGTCACACCCGATTTATAAGAACATAAATCGAGCAATCATATATGCGCCAGGATCAAGTCACGCATATATACAACAGATCATCAAGATATCACAACACATGTCAGGAATAACATTAATATAAATCGTAAACGAATCATAAATGAATTATTTTATTACAACCGAATCAAGAATCGGTTCAAGAGTTGCGGAAGCGTAAAAGGAATACATGAAGAGCTGGGCGCCACAGGGACGTCGACTGGGAGACAAACGCCTAGAAGTCGTCGAAGCCGCTGACGTAGTCCTCCACGTTGCTGGGCACTGAGCAGCAGTCGAAGATAGCCGAAATAGAACAGAAGAGTAGAGAGGCAAGTGTGAGTACAAAACTAGTACTGAACAAGTATAACACGAGTATGAGGCTCTAAGGTTAGCTGACTCAACTGCATTAGCTTTTAGTCTTGGCAAATTTTATTAAAGCTAATTACTACAAGTGGATGAATTACCATGAGCCCAATTGCATAATAAATTAATCAATATTAATTAAGAACTACTGAGAACCATCCAAACCAAAACCACCCGGGGAATCTCCCTCGTCAAAGGTTGATAACCCCACTAATCAGACGGAGGATCTGGGCTGCTCATGACTGTGAGCACAGCTGATATATCAGTTTTACACTCTCGAGAGGTTGCACAACTTTACCCACAAGTCGTGAGCTAAGCTAGTTGTTCATCACACTTCCTTAGGTGAGATGGCTAGCAAGCACACTACGAGACCGTTACAAAGGATCACGTTGGTAAGGTGTAACCGCTAAGGATTCTGGATCAGCGATGATGGGGCCCACCTCCGGGGGTACAAGACACACAGCACAGACCAAGCCGGAGGAGCAGGGACCATCGAAGCTTACCACCCCTCTTGCCCACGCGGGTAAGTTACTCCCGAACCAAAATGACCTAATTAGTAAGTCAAGACCGTCCCATTCCAGTCTTGTGGTTGCGCGGTTGTCCCAGGTTGTCGCTCTATGAACCGGTCCTTATGGAGAGTGGCCAACCAAGCACTAAGCACCGTGCCGGCCCCCTAAACCATGTTTCTAACAAAACATCTTTTAAGGACGCACAAACCACTCAAGCACACAGCACAGAGGGTCGGCTCCAGAATTAAGTTGCATAAGACCATTAATCAAATTAATTAAAAAGGATCCAGATGTGTTATAGCGCAGCAACCTAGCACAACTAACCAAAATGCAACCCAAAGGATATATAAAGGATATAAAGGTGGCTAGGAAATCCTTATAGGTATACAGAATTAAAATGCAGTATGAAATTGTATTTAAAAAGTGATAGGAGGTTCATGTTATACTTGCCTTCCTCGTACTCTCCCGGCTGCTGCTCGAACTGCTCGGAAGATGGCTGCTCCTGGTACTGCTCCAAAGGTTCCGCGTCTACTCACGATCATCAAACATAGCCCACACATACACACATGCATAACAAGAACAAACTATAAGAAAATAGTACACCATTACAACAGAACAGCACATGAAACTAGCCTAGAACTAATCTATGCGTTACAACGATCGCGTGCATATAAAGAACACCTAAAACGGAGCTAAAACGTGAAGACTACGCTTAAAACAGGATCCAGGGACTTATTTGTAAGAAAACTGGAGCTTCCAGGGGTTTCTGTGCAAAAACTGAGGGCTAAAACCTAATTAAAGGTTAGACACAGGGGCTAGCCTGCAAAAGCTCCAAGACTAGGGCTGAGAAAACAATTTCTAGAGAGCTCGGGGGGTCAAACAGGAAGAAAAGGACTTGTTTGCAATTATCTTTGACTCACGGGGTGGACTGCGGGTTGATTCCAGGAAAACCCGGGGGTTCTTTAGCAAAAGAAGTGGGCTGAAGCGGTACCTTCTGTTCTGGATCGTTGGATCAAAATCGGGCGGCTCAGATTAGATCTGTCTCGCGAAGGGGTACGCGCGACTGTCAACCGTCGGATCCAGATCCGACGCTCCCGACTCTCTCTTCTCTCAGATCTAATGCGGCGCGCCGGATCTGAGATAGGCGGCTCGGATTTAAAACGGGGGCGAACCGGTACGCGCGGACGTGGTCGCTCGGATCAGAATCTTACGGTTCGCATCAAAGGAGGCCACGATCTAATCAGGGACGCTGGCTATTGATCCGACGGCCCGTGAGAATTGGGGCTCGGCCGGCGGCGATTGCTCGCCGGAGCTCGTCTCCGCGGCGGCGCCTCGCCGGCTTAGGCCGATCTCGGCCGTCCGGCCTCCATCCAGGACGGGATCAAGTCCTGGAGAACGCTGGTGTGGCAGAACCAACCTGAATTATACCGGCTCAAGTACGCGAGTCCACTTCCGAGGGCTTCAGCGTGCTTCAAACGGTATAATCCCTTGGCCTGTCGGGTAACGTCCCGATAAACCACCGATACGCAGGATCAAATAAGGTTACCTCACACGAAGGTGAGTCCAGAGATACAATCACCATCACGATTTACATAATAGAGAATTACATTATAAGAATTTCCAAAAAGAAGTATGAAGTTTCAAATTTAGAGAAAAGATTACAAACTGTAAAGCTAGGGTTAAAAGCAGCGGAAAACATACGCGAAGATTTACAACACGTCGTCAAGGTGGATGTCATGCTAAGCCCGGGCACGACATCACTCGATATCATCAGTGTTGGCCGGGGACGGATCCCATTCCTCGGACCAATCTTCTGGAAGAGCACAGGGCCATGACAGGAAAAGAGTAGGATCTTCAAAGGCTTTGCCTGAAAAACATAAAACTAGCAAGGCTGAGTATACTAATACTCAGCAAGGCTTACCCGGGATTGGGTATACTTTAGCCCATAACTAGACTCATGAAAGCATGGTAAAGGCTCTGGGTTTATTTTCAGCTGAAAAGCAACAAAGAGTATGAACTACTTTCAAGTTTTAGCTTTCATCTTCTAGTTGAGTAATTATTCTAGATTAGCACCTACACTAAGCAAGCAAGGTAGTGATTATCATCCATCAAGATTATCCCATCAACAATTACACTTATTACTCAATGTGGTAAAAGGGATAAGCAGTCTCAAGCATCGTGAGAGGCGGACGATTCGAATCGAATTTTAACCTTGCAAGGTAAACCTAACACACACGCTTGGGATTACCGGCAGGGCTTTCCGAAGCAACCGTTTACCTTTCATTCCGACTCGTGGGCAGGCCACCTCAAGCGACTTGCAGGACCGTACGCACATCACTCGTGCAGGACATACGTCTGTAGCGCGACTACAAAACCCGTATTCCTGTCTGCCATGCAGAACGTACTCCCACAGGTCGGTGCGTGAAAAGAACCAAATAGATCAAGTGGTGGAAATATACCCACTTGCCGGGCCGATCGGTTACTAGGCTTACCGCTTTACCATATTTCACGGCATGTGGCTAGTACTGTTCAAACGCTTAGCCACCACTACCATACATTTCGGCCTTAAAACTTTTATCAAAACAGACAGGGTAAACTTTCAGGTCATGATACAGCACATGACCCTGTCCGTTATCCTTATAGTGGTTGCAGAAATGTAAACATGAAACTCCTATATCGCGCGAGTGACAGGAAATCACCCGACTTCTACCGGTCCTATTAGCGGAGCATCTATCCGATAAGGACTCGGGAGCATTACATTGGATTCCTAGGATTCATGCATCTAGGGTTTCACCTCAATTCCTAAACCTAATGCAAGATATAATATAGATAGATATAGATTGCAGTGTAAATAAAGTAGTGGGATATGTCCGGGGCTTGCCTTTACTGGTGGGACTGAAGTCAGAAATGTCAATATCTTCCGAACTTTGGTTCGGAGCTTCAGTCAGTTCCTTGGTGACGTTCACTTGATCTTCAGGAATATCCTCCGCAGACTCCTGGGAGATTCGTAGGTACCGTTTGTAGAAGTAGTCGTATCTACATGCAATGCAACATTACATTCAAATATGCACACAAAACTATTTTACTTCACAATAAAGTTGCAATCCAACATTCATGTAACATACTACTCATATAACAACCAAAAAGATTGAAACTACACTTAGATAGAGCTTCAAGAGGACATCTAATTAGGATCGGCTACTTGTTGAAGATTACCGCAGAGCCGATTGGAAACAACAGAGGTTTAGCCGATGGAAAGGTGCATCGGTTTCCTGGATGATCGATGAAAGCATCGATTACCTTAGCAGAAGGATGATTTCTAAAGCAGTTGTCTTAACTGAGATGTGCTTAAGTGATATTCTAGTTAACTAGGTGTGGTTATATCGACTCGATTACGTCAGCACAACAATTGAGTGACGTATAGCCGATTGGAGTGTGGTTAAGGGTATATGGCCGATAGATATATAGCCGATCTCTCAGTCGATAAATCGGCTGATAGAGGTGTGCGGATAAAGATGGGAAAACTAAGGATTGATCGGCCATAACTGATATGGAGAGCAACTAAAATCGGCCTGGGTCGGCTGATGGCAAGAACCCTAAGATTGTGGGTGCATCTTCGATGCATCGACTATGTGCAGCCGATGTAGGACAGAACAAAAGAGTTGCTTCAGCAGTAGCTGATACTAGAAAGGTAACAATCGTATCAGCTAACCAGCCGATGGTAGAAGCATCGACTGACAGTTGTTACACAGAAACATTCTAGACTCAAGGGAAACGGATGCTTAGCGGCTGAACTGATAGCCAACGCTGAAGCATAACCGCAGAGGGGTAAAAGCTAAGCAGCAGAAACACATAAACTAACAGGGATTCTTTTATGAAAAGGATCTTAAGGAAACGGCAATCAAGACAAGGATAACATCTTGACGGCAAGGATATAAGCACCAGGGTGATAAGATCAACTAGATATCACACTCTATAATTTGTCTTCTAGCTATATCACATGTATACAATACAAGGTATAATAAAGCACTCATTTCCTAAGATTTAACTTAGCTCACAATCCAAAGACTTTCAATTCAAAATCACAACATAAAACTTGTAGAGTTTGACTTAGGGTTTCAAACAAAACTGTTTTCGTAATTTTATGAACTTCTTACGAAAACCTATGAAATATAGAAGTTCACCGATTTGAAATACAAACAGCTTTGGAAATTTTATAAAGAACACCCTAGAACTTCCTAAAACATAGCAATCAAGCCCCTGGTTCGAGAGAACAGATAACAGGAAGTTAACAACGATATTCCGGCAAAGGAATTGCCGGCCTTAGAAAGATTCAAAGAATCAGGGCAGACCTTGGTTGTGGAAAAGAACGGACGGAAAGTGAAGTCCCGTGGCGATAGGATCGGCGAAGAGAAAAACTCGACGACGACGAGACTTCATGGATGACGAAGGAGTTTGCCGGGAGGAGTTGTCGTGGGTGGAAGATGGCCTTTTGCCTTGTATATGCACGCGCTTGCTGAATTGAGTCGAGCCGGACACTGGCAAAATACTTCCGCTTGCACTCACGAACGCGCCGGTTCAATTCCGCTCGGACCTCCGGGTCTTGCAATTCCGCCGCCTTCTTCACCTGTTGCGACGCCATTAAGGCCGGTCTACCACCGCCGCCGGTCTTGCGCTGTGCGTCGAACCCGCGATATGTTGCTCCTGCCTCGACTTCCGCACAGATGAAGGGAGCTCGCCGTGTGTGGCTCCTCCGAACTCGTTGCATCCGGTCGCCACCTCCGCTTTGCCGCCTTTCCTTTCGGCTCGCCGCTTCTCGTGCATCTCATGAGCGAGCAAGCTCGCATCCTTCCTTTCAATTCGTCGGCCTTCGTCGGGCGTGCTCCATTGATGGCGGTGCCCCAGACTGGCGACCGCCTCCTTCCCGTGCTTGCTCGCATCGACGCCGGCCTGAAGATTGGGTTCCCGTCCTGCACGCTGTGCAGCTGCTCCTCCGCTTTCTGCTGTCGAACCCATGTTCGCTCGGCCTTGCCGCGTCACTCCCGCGCTCGCACATGCGTGTTCGCGCCACCTGGGGCCTACTCCTGCCCCGGCCGAGCCTACTCGCACGCCGCGCCTCCTCCCGCGTTCACTGTTGCCTGCGCTGCACCCTTGGTCCATTCATGCCGCACTCCAGTGCTGCCCGCGCTACGCCGGCTCACGCGTGCCGCTCCGCTCCTGCACGCCACCGGTCCCGTGCGCCGCTCATGCCGCGCACCTCGCACCAGTGCTTGCCACCAGCGCCCGCGTGCTCCTGTGTTTGCATGCCCACGCCGCCGCTCCGGTTCCCGCATCAGCACCTGCACCGAGCCGCGTACGCGCCTGCGCCCGAGCCGTTCCCGCTCCGCGCGCCAGCGCCCAAGCCCCGAGCCACGCCTGGCCGCGCCCGGCCAGCGCCACGCCTACGCGCCCGCACCTCTGCGGCCGCCGCTCGCCCGCGCCTGGCCCACCAGCCCGCGCGCCTAGCCCTGCCACGGCCGCCGCCCTGGCTTCCGCGCGCCGAGCCACGCGCCGCTCCAGTCCCGGGCCGCCTGCTTCCGCCTGCGCCGCTGGCCCGCTGCTGCCTGGGCCGGCCTCCGTCCGAGCCGGCGCCGCTCGCTCGGCTCCGCCCGGCGCCGCTTGGGCTCTGGCCCCGCCGCGCGCCGCGCCCTGCGAGCCAGCGCTCGCGCGCCTGCACCTAGGAGCCGCGCTCCGCCTGCCCGCACCCACGCGCGCGGCCGCCCTGCCGGGGCCCACATGCGCCGCCGCCTGGCCTGGGCTGCTCGCCCAGCGCCCCGCACTGCCATGAGCTGAAGGAAGAAAGGGGAAAAGCAGGGAAGAAAAAGATACAGCCGCCAGTGAAGGATAAGGCAAGACAGAGAGAGGTAAAACAGAGGAGGAAGGGAACTAGGATTTCCCAAGGACTTATGTGTAATTTCCGAAAACTGCAGGGACCTGTCTGTAAAACAAAATTTTCTGTTGATTTAACATCCAAATGAAGAAATGCCCAAAACGAAAGTTGGAGAGTTTTTCAAACTCTACAACATTGCTTAAGGGCTCAAGTTCAAAAACTCAAAATTTACATTTTTACACGTGAACCTTTGAACAAAAGTCGGATTTGAATTGCTTTTGTCCTTAAAGTGTAATTTTATAAAATTCAGGACTTAAATACAAGCATTTATGACATGTCATGATGACAGGATAGAATCGTCATAATGATTGGATAGACATGTCATGATGACTTGCACTTTTACACTTTAGCCCTGAGTAAATTTGAAAGTTACTTTTGTAAATCAAACATTTGCATAAAAGGACTTGTACTTTTATAAAATTGCACAAATACCCTTATTTTTACCATTTTACCCAAAATTTTTACTCACTTCAACATACATATCTCAATTGAAACTTTTGGATAAATAAATAAATATATGTTTTTACAAGGGATAAAATAAGGAAAACATGTTTACAAAACCACCTTTCACTTATTTTGAAGTTACCCTAATCCAAATACATTTTGCAAAAATAACCCTAGGTTTTTCTGTAATTACAAAAATACCCTTTTTACTTGCACTTTAAAATTTCAAAAACTTCCCACAAACAAACACAAGCTTTACACTTAACAAACACATATTTTTACACTAACAAAATATATATCTAGCATTACAAATACACGAACTGTCACAGCCCTCCCCCCTAAAAAAGAATCTCGTCCCGAGATTCGGACGAAAGGCTCTGAGGGGAAGAGAAGTGAATCACACACCAAAAGTGACAAAAGCAATCACACCAGAGAAGATTGAGGTTGATGACGAGAGCATGACGAGATGAGCATAACGAGAGCATGAAGAAATGGTACATAGATGAGTTTAACAGGATAAGAGAGGAAAAGGTGATCGAGTTCTCACAGAGTTACGATCACAACAGGAGGACGATAAATGTCAGCGACATTCATCACAAAACTTTGTGGATAGCAAGTAAGGATAGTTGTAACACCCTAAGGTAAATTTCTCATATTCTAATTAATTTATTTGGACTTGAATAAATTTTCCAGGGTTTTCTCTAATTTATCTCGTATTTAAAGCAATTTTATAACGCAAGTAATTTAAAATTTACTATAAGTCAACTTGTTTGTGCATTCATGCCGCAGCATTGTTTTATTGGTGTTGAGTTCCTAGATTTGAATTCAAATTGTATTTGAATTCAAATGGTTTTGTTTGAATTGGTGGAGTGTAGAAAAAGAAAAGGAATAGAAAGGGCCCAGCCAGCCGGCCCACTTCTCTCTCTTTTCCCCACCCGTGGGCTCTCTCTCTCTCTCTCAGCCCGGCCCACTCCCCTCTCTCTCTCTTCCCCCCCCCCTCGGGCCCTCTCTTCCCCAACCCGAGGCCCAGCACCCTCTCTTTCTCATTTTCCCTCGCGTGGGCCACGACCCCGGCCCACCCTTCTCTCTTAGCCGAGCCAGCGCCCTCCCCGCTCCCCGCTCCCCCTCTGTCAGCCGGGACCCACGCGTCAGAGCCACCCCCTCCTCCTTCTCTCCCTTCCCTTCCTCTGTTTTGCCCCGGCGCCCAACCAACTCCGAACCCGCCGGCGATTTTTTCCCCTCTGGACCGCACGCCGAGGCCCGACGTCCGCCCTTAAGTGGCCCCTGCGCCCTCATCTCCCTACCCGTGCCCTAACCCCGCCGCCGCCTCCAACCCTACGCCTCTCCACCGACCCCGGATTGGAGCCGTCGCCGCCGCGGGTAAGTTCCTCCGCCTCCGCAGTTGCTCGCCGCCGGCGATCCTCACGCCCCCTTGACCCCCCTGCCATCTCCACAGGACTACCTGGAGTTGATCTACCCCAGCTAAGGGCCCCGGCCACCCCTGCGGCACCTTTCCCCGCGAGCGCCGTCGTCCTGCTGCCGCCAGTCGCCGTCGTTGCACCTCCTCCGCCACACTCCGGGCACCGTAGCCCCCTCGGTGAGTCCCCCTTCGCGCTCTGGTCCTTTTGCACCAGCTGCGATAGCCTTTAGCCACCTGTAACACCCGGAACGCGAGCGCCGCCGGCGTGACCGCCGCCCCGAGCCGCCCTTGCCGCGGGAACCACCTACCCGAACCCTATCTCGCCTCCTGGAGCGCCTAGATGGTTTCCCCGCATCGTGCTCTACCCCCTAGGCCTGGTCTCGTCGTGAACTGCCCCCGGGAACGCTTGATTGCGTGTCGCCGGCGAGGCGCCGCCGCGGAGACAAGCTCCGGCGACCAGCGCCGCCGCCCGAGCGACCGAGAGTCCTCAACCATCCGATCTAGAGGCCACGCCCAAGATTAGATCGTGCCGGGGTAGATCTGAGCCGTGCGATTCAGATCCGAGGGACCCGAGCAGCGCGTACCGGTTCGCCGGAATTTTAAATCTCAGCCGTCCAATTCAAATCCGGTGGATCGCGCTAGTTGTAACCCTGGATCCGTTCCGACCGTCCGATCTCGATCCAAAGGCTGAGATCGTCCCGTACCCCTTCGAGTGTGGATTCTAATCTGGGCCGCACAGATCCGATCCGAGGGCCCAGAACAGATCATACCGCTTCAGCCCGCTTCTTTTGCTAAAGAACCCCCGGGTTTTCTAGGAATCAACCCGCGGTCCGTGTGTAGTTCAAAAGAAATTACGGATAAGTCCTGTTTCATGCGTTTAGACCCCTAGCCTTTCTGGAAATCTAACCCGCAGTCCATGTGTGGTGTTTTCACGCGCTAGCCCCTGTGTCTAGCCTTTAATTACGTTTTAGTCCTCGGTTTTTGTCCAGAAGCCCTGGAAGTCCTGTTTTTCCTACAATTAGGTCCCTGGATCCTGTTTTAGGCGCAGTTTTCGCGTTTTAGCTCCGTTTTAGGTGTTCTTTATATGCACGCGATCGTTGTAACGCGTAGATTAGTTCTAGGCTAGTTTCATGTGCTGTTTCTATGTACTGTTGTACTGTTTTCTTATAGTTTGTTCTTGCTATGCATGTGTGTATGTATGGGCTATGTTTGATGATCGTGAGTAGACGCGGAGCCTTTGGAGCAGTACCAGGAGCAGCCGTCTTCCGAGCAGTTTGAGCAGCAGCCGGGAGAGTACGAGGAAGGCAAGTATAACATGAACCTCCTATCACTTTTAAATACAATTTCATACTGCATTTTAATACTGTATACCTATAAGGACTTCCTAGCCACTTTTATACCTTTATATATATCCTATGGGTTGCATTTTTGGTTAGTTGTGCTAGGTTGCTGCGCTATAACGTATCTGGGTCCTTTTTAATTAATTTGATTAATGGTCTTATGCAACTTAATTCTGGAGCCGACCCTCTGTGCTGTGTGCTTGAGTGGTTTGTGCGTCCTTAAAAGATGTTTTTGTTAGAAACATGGGTTAGGGGGCCAGCACGGTGCTTAGTGCTTGGTTGGCCACTCTCCATAAGGACCGGTTCATAGAGCGACAACCTGGGACAACCGCGCAACCACAAGACTGGTATGGGACGGTCTTGACTCATTAATTAGGTCATTTTGGTTCGGGAGTAACTTACCTGCGTGGGCAAGAGGGGTGGTAAGCTTCAATGGTCCCTGCTCCTCCGGCTTGGTCTGTGCTGTGTGTCTTGTACCCCCGGAGGTGGGCCCCATCGTCGCTGATCCAGAATCCTTAGCAGTTACACCTTACCAACGTGTCCTTTGTAACGGTCTCGTAGTGCGCTTGCTAGCCATCTCACCTAAGGAAGTGTGATGAACAACTAGCGTAGCTCACGACTTGTGGGTAAGTTGTGCAACCTCTCGAGAGTGTAAAACTGATATATCAGCTGTGCTCGCAGTCATGAGCGGCCCAGATCCTCCGTCTGATTAGTGGGGTTATCAACCTTTGACGAGGGCGATTCCCCGGGTGGTTTGGGTTTGGATGGTTCTCAGTAGTTCTTAATTAATATTGATTAATTCTTATGCAATTGGGTTTATGGTAATCATCCACTCGTAGTAATTAGCTTTAATAAAATTTGTCAAGATTAAAAGCTAATGCAGTCGAGTCAGCTAACCTTAGAGCCTCATGCTCGTGTTATACTTGTTGAGTACGAGTTTGTACTCACACTTGCCTCTCTACTCTTCTGTTCTATTTTGGGATATCTTCGACTGCTGCTCAGTGCCCGGCAACGTGGAGGACTACGTCAGCGGCTTCGACGACTTCTAGGCGTTTGTCTCCCAGTCGACGTCCCTGTGGCGCCCAGCTCTTCATGTATCTCTTTTACGCTTCCGCAACTCTTGAACCGATTCTTGATTCGGTTGTAATAAAATAATTCATTTATTGATTCGTTTACGATTTATATTAATGTTATTCGTGACATGTGTTGTGATATCTTGAGGATCTGTTGTATATATGCGTGACTTGATCCTGGCGCATATATGATTGCTCGATTTATGTTCTTATAAATCGGGTGTGACAGATTGGTATCAGAGCCGTGTCGACTGTAGGACGAAGCCTAGGTAGAATTGGTCGAGTTTAGGACTTCTTTTCTCTTGCTCGCCTCCGCAAATCCTCAACCATCATTTTTCTGCCCCCATTCCTTGAGTCTTAAGCTTGAGTTTTCCGTAGACGTTGGCCTGAGTCGCCTAATCTTGTAAGTTATAAGTTTAAGTTGTCCCGATAAAAATACGCTAGAACGAGTGTGTTGGTCGAGTAGTGTGGAAGACTCGACTAAGTTGTGAGTATTGAATGTTTGTTATTGTGCAAATGTTTGATTTGGATTTTTGGTTGATTGCATAGGCTAGTAGTGAAACTTGTTCATGCAAATCGACCTAACCCAACTTGAACTAAATAATAAAATTGAGTTAGAACGTTGGGGGTAAAACCTATATTCCTTTCTCTCTGTTATATCTTTCCGAAGTTTCGTTTCCGCAGCTGCACGACATCTTATTCTCATAAATTTTGTTTGTTGCAATCAGATGGTGAACACCAGGCGCACCGGTTCCGGTCCTGACCAGCAGGAGCAGAACGACCAGGGTACTGGTCAGCCGCTGCCGATGCCGCCACCACTGACCCCGGAGCAGTTCTTCCAGCTCCAGATGCAGATGATGGCTACCCTGAACAACACCGTTCAGGCTCTGCAGCAGATCCATGCTCAGCCACCGCCTCCTCCGCCGCCTCAGCCCCGTGACAGGCGTGCGGACTTCCTGAGAGGTCATCCGCCGACCTTCTCTCACGCCACGGACCCACTCCAGGCGGACGACTGGCTTCGTTCGGTGGAGCGCCAGCTGGTTGTTGCGCAGTGCGACGACCGAGAGCGGGTTCTGTACGCAGCAGGGCAGCTGCGAGGTTCCGCTCTTGACTGGTGGGAGTCCTACCCAGCTCGAGATCGTGAGGCTCTCACGTGGGACCAGTTCCGTGAGCGTTTCAGGAACCATCACATTCCTGAGGGCATCATGAAGATGAAGCAGAAGGAGTTCCGTGCTCTTAAGCAGGTAAAATTTAACGGAATTCCCTACCATTCCTTTTGAGCTTGATCCATCCTTGATTTCTTTTGTAACCTGACCAATTGAGCGATTTCTATCCTTGTTATCTGTGTCCGTTATTTCAGGGATCGATGACGGTGACGGAGTACCGTGACCGCTTCCTTCAGCTTGCCCGCTACGCCCCTGCTGACGTCGCTCGTGATAGCGATAAGCAGGAGTACTTCAAGGAGGGACTGGATGATCACATCCAGTATGCGCTGCTGAACCACCGCTTCGACAACTTCAATCAGCTGGTTGATGCGGCCCTCAACACCGAGCGCAAGCGCCGTGAGATCGAGGACAAGAAGAGGAAGATGGCTCCATGCTCTTCGGGCAGCAACACCCGTCCCCGCTACCAGTACCCTCCACAGCAGCAGCAGCAGAGGCCGCCCCAGCAGTACCAGCAGCGGCAGCAGTTTCCGCCTCGTCCTCAGCAGCAGCAGCAGGCGGGACCGGGTCAGAGGCTTCCGGCGCCTCCGGCTCCACCAGCTCAGAGGCAGGGGGCACCCACTCCTCCTCCTGGGCAGCAGGCCGTGGCATTTCCTCGAGTGTGCTTCCACTGCGGCGAGCCAGGGCACTACGCCAACGTCTGCCCCCGGAAGGCGCAGGCAGGACAGCAGGGACGTGCAGCACCGCCCAAGGCCCCAGCTCAGGGCAGGGTGAACCACGTGACGGCCGAGTCAGCGGCCGAGGCTCCCAACGTGGTTATTGGTACGTTCATGGTTAATGCCCATCCTGCTACAGTGCTTTTTGATACCGGTGCTACACATTCTTTCATCACCCAGTCTTTTGTTGAGCATCATGGTATTCCTACTAGCACATTAAAGAGGTGCATGATAGTATCTTCACCGGGAGGGCAGTTGAGGTCTCATGTCTTCTGTCCCAGAGTCAGTGTGGCTATAAGGGGGGTAGATTTCAGTGCAAATCTGATGGTGCTGGACTCCAAGGGTATTGATGTGATCCTTGGGATGGAGACTCTTGCTAAGTGGGGAGTCCGGATAGATTGTGCTCAGAGGACGGTTCTTCTGTCGGCACCGGATGGTCAGGAGGTTACTGTTGGAGCTACGGAGCCCTCTGGATTTCTTCATCAGATGGAGGCTAGACCCACGGATGGTATTCGCGTGGTGTCTGAATTCCCGGATGTCTTTCCGGATGATTTGCCAGGTATGCCGCCTGATCGCGACATTGAGTTTTCTATTGATCTCTTGCCTGGCACAGCTCCTATTGCTAAGAGGCCCTATCGTATGGCTCCTGTCGAGCATGAGGAGGTTAAGAAGACTGTCGACGAGTTGCTAGCTAAGGGTTATATCCGTCGCAGTTTCTCTCCTTGGGCTTTTCCTGTATTGCTTGTAGAGAAGAAGGATGGCGCGAAGAGAATGTGCGTCGATTATCGGGATCTGAATGCGGTCACTATCAAGAACAAGCATCCACTGCCCCGTATTGAGGATCTCTTTGATCAGCTCCAGGGTGCTTGTGTATTCTCGAAGATTGATCTGCGTTCGGGTTATCATCAGCTGAAGATTCGACTTGAGGATATTCAGAAGACGGCATTCACCTGCAAGTATGGGTTATACGAGTATACGGTCATGTCCTTCGGCTTGACTAATGCTCCGGCTTTCTTCATGCATCTGATGAACAAGGTTTTCATGGATTATCTGGACACCTTCGTGGTGATATTTATTGATGATATCCTGATATATTCCAAGTCAGAAGCGGAGCATGAGAAGCATCTGAGGCTGGTGTTGCAGAGGCTCAGAGAGCACAAGCTGTATGCCAAGCTCAGCAAGTGCGAGTTCTGGATTGACGAGGTTCCATTCCTCGGTCATGTTATCTCCAAGGGAGGTATTGCTGTGGACCCCGGGAAGGTGAAGGATGTGCTTGACTGGGTTGTACCACAGACGGTGAAGGAAGTCCGCTCTTTTCTGGGCTTAGCAGGTTATTATCGGAGATTCATTGAGAATTTCTCCAAGATTGCGAAGCCTTTGACTTCCTTACTGGAGAAGGACGTGGGTTTCTCTTGGACTGATGAGCGTCAGAAGGCCTTCGAGGAGTTGAAGAAGAAGCTGACTACGGCGCCAGTCCTTACTCTGCCAGACCAGAGCAAGAGGTTCACAGTGTATTGTGATGCTTCAAGGGATGGTCTTGGTTGCGTTCTGATGCAGGAAGGCAGAGTGATAGCTTATGCTTCGCGGCAGTTGCGCCGGCACGAGCTGAATTATCCCACTCATGATCTGGAGTTAGCCGCAGTTGTGCATGCTCTGAAGATATGGAGGCATTACTTGTTTGGGCAGAGGTGTGATATTTACACCGATCACAAGAGCCTCAAGTATATTTTCACTCAGAGTGAGCTGAATATGCGGCAGAGAAGATGGCTAGAGTTGGTCAAGGATTATGACCTGGAGATTCACTATCATCCGGGCAAGGCCAACGTTGTAGCAGATGCTCTGAGCAGGAAGAGCTATGTTAACATGGCCGTGGCTTTTCAGATGCCTCAGGAGTTATGCGAGGAGTTTGAGCGGTTGAGTCTGGGTTTCTTGCATCATACCTCGGGTACATCGTTCGAGGCAGAGCCCACTCTAGAGGCAGAGATCAGGCAGCATCAGAAGGAAGATCAGAAGTTGCAGGAGATTCGTGAGTTGCTCAAGATTGGCAAGGCTCCTCATTTCAGGGAGGATGATCAGGGTACCCTGTGGTACAAGGGTCGGATATGTGTGCCGGATGTAGCAGATCTCAGGAAGTTGATTCTGAGTGAGGCTCATGATACAGCATATTCTATCCATCCAGGCAGCACGAAGATGTATTACGACCTGAAGGAACGAATCTGGTGGTCTGGAATGAAGCGTTCCGTTGCGGAGTACGTGGCTATCTGCGACACTTGTCAGCGTGTCAAGGCAGAGCATCAGAGGCCAGCAGGGTTATTGCAGCCGTTGAAGATTCCAGAGTGGAAATGGGAGGAAATCACTATGGACTTCATCGTTGGCTTGCCTCGTACTCAGAAAGGGTACAACTCCATATGGGTAGTAGTGGACCGGTTGACGAAGGTGGCTCATTTCATTCCGGTGAACACTACTTACTCCGGTGCTAGACTCGCAGAGTTGTACATCTCCAGGATTGTCTGTCTGCATGGTGTTCCTAAGAAGATTATATCTGATCGAGGATCTCAGTTTACTTCACGGTTCTGGGAGCAGTTGCACGATTCGTTGGATACGAAGCTGCGCTTCAGTACTGCTTATCATCCTCAGACAGATGGACAGACAGAGAGAACCAACCAAGTGTTGGAGGATATGCTTCGAGCATGTGCTATTCAGTATGGTACCAGCTGGGATAAATGCCTGCCGTATGCAGAGTTTTCTTATAACAACAGCTATCAAGCCAGTCTGAAGAAGTCCCCGTTTGAGGCTCTATATGGTCGGAAATGCAGGACTCCGCTGTATTGGGATCAGATTGGTGAGAGGCAGGTATTTGGTCCGGATATTGTTGAGGAGGCCGAACAGTTGGTACAGCAGGTGCGAGAGAATCTGAGGGTCGCTCAGACTCGTCAGAAGAGTTATGCGGATGTTCGTCGTCGGGAGTTGACCTTCGCAGTGGGTGATCATGTATATCTGAAGGTCTCACCGATGAGAGGAATCCGCAGGTTTAATGTAAGAGGGAAGCTAGCTCCTCGGTACATTGGTCCGTTCAAGGTGTTGGAACGGAAAGGTGAGGTGGCATATCGTCTGGAGTTGCCACTCAATCTCTCAGGAGTGCACGATGTGTTTCACGTATCGCAGCTGAAGAAGTGCTTGAGAGTGCCAGAAGAGCAAGCACCGATAGAAGGGTTGGATGTGCAGGAGGATCTGACCTATGTTGAGCATCCGGTAAGGATTCTGGAGACATCTGAGAGAGTTACTAGAAACAAGAAGGTCAAGATGTGCCGTGTTCAGTGGAGTCATCACACGGAGGATGAGGCTACTTGGGAGCGAGAAGATGAGCTGAGGAAGACATATCCCGATCTCTTTGCTAGCTAGCCTATCCGAATCTCGGGACGAGATTCCTGTAAGGGGGGTAGGTTTGTAACACCCTAAGGTAAATTTCTCATATTCTAATTAATTTATTTGGGCTTGAATAAATTTTCCAGGGTTTTCTCTAATTTATCTCGTATTTAAAGCAATTTTATAACGCAAGTAATTTAAAATTTACTATAAGTCAACTTGTTTGTGCATTCATGCCGCAGCATTGTTTTATTGGTGTTGAGTTCCTAGATTTGAATTCAAATTGTATTTGAATTCAAATGGTTTTGTTTGAATTGGTGGAGTGTAGAAAAAGAAAAGGAATAGAAAGGGCCCAGCCAGCCGGCCCACTTCTCTCTCTTTTCCCCACCCGTGGGCTCTCTCTCTCTCTCTCAGCCCGGCCCTCTCCCCTCTCTCTCTCTTTCCCCCCCTCGGGCCCTCTCTTCCCCAACCCGAGGCCCAGCACCCTCTCTTTCTCATTTTCCCTCGCGTGGGCCACGACCCCGGCCCACCCTTCTCTCTTAGCTGAGCCAGCGCCCTCCCCGCTCCCCGCTCCCCCTCTGTCAGCCGGGACCCGCGCGTCAGAGCCACCCCCTCCTCCTTCTCTCCCTTCCCTTCCTCTGTTTTGCCCCGGCGCCCAACCAACTCCGAACCCGCCGGCGATTTTTTCCCCTCTGGACCGCACGTCGAGGCCCGACGTCCGCCCTTAAGTGGCCCCTGCGCCCTCATCTCCCTACCCGTGCCCTAACCCCGCCGCCGCCTCCAACCCTACGCCTCTCCACCGACCCCGGATTGGAGCCGTCGCCGCCGCGGGTAAGTTCCTCCGCCTCCGCAGTTGCTCGCCGCCGGCGATCCTCACGCCCCCTTGACCCCCCTGCCATCTCCGCAGGACTACCTGGAGTTGATCTACCCCAGCTAAGGGCCCCGGCCACCCCTGCGGCACCTTTCCCCGCGAGCGCCGTCGTCCTGCTGCCGCCAGTCGCCGTCGTTGCACCTCCTCCGCCACACTCCGGGCACCGTAGCCCCCTCGGTGAGTCCCCCTTCGTGCTCTGGTCCTTTTGCACCAGCTGCGATAGCCTTTAGCCACCTGTAACACCCGGAACGCGAGCGCCGCCGGCGTGACCGCCGCCCCGAGCCGCCCTTGCCGCGGGAACCACCTACCCGAACCCTATCTCGCCTCCTGGAGCGCCTAGATGGTTTCCCCGCATCGTGCTCTACCCCCTAGGCCTGGTCTCGTCGTGAACTGCCCCCGGGAACGCTTGATTGCGTGTCGCCGGCGAGGCGCCGCCGCGGAGACAAGCTCCGGCGACCAGCGCCGCCGCCCGAGCGATCGAGAGTCCTCAACCATCCGATCTAGAGGCCACGCCCAAGATTAGATCGTGCCGGGGTAGATCTGAGCCGTGCGATTCAGATCCGAGGGACCCGAGCAGCGCGTACCGGTTCGCCGGAATTTTAAATCTCAGCCGTCCAATTAAAATCCGGTGGATCGCGCTAGTTGTAACCCTGGATCCGTTCCGACCGTCCGATCTCGATCCAAAGGCTGAGATCGTCCCGTACCCCTTCGAGTGTGGATTCTAATCTGGGCCGCACAGATCCGATCCGAGGGCCCAGAACAGATCATACCGCTTCAGCCCGCTTCTTTTGCTAAAGAACCCCCGGGTTTTCTAGGAATCAACCCGCGGTCCGTGTGTAGTTCAAAAGAAATTACGGATAAGTCCTGTTTCATGCGTTTAGACCCCTAGCCTTTCTGGAAATCTAACCCGCAGTCCATGTGTGGTGTTTTCACGCGCTAGCCCCTGTGTCTAGCCTTTAATTACGTTTTAGTCCTCGGTTTTTGTCCAGAAGCCCTGGAAGTCCTATTTTTCCTACAATTAGGTCCCTGGATTCTGTTTTAGGCGCAGTTTTCGCGTTTTAGCTCCGTTTTAGGTGTTCTTTATATGCACGCGATCGTTGTAACGTGTAGATTAGTTCTAGGCTAGTTTCATGTGCTGTTTCTATGTACTGTTGTACTGTTTTCTTATAGTTTGTTCTTGCTATGCATGTGTGTATGTATGGGCTATGTTTGATGATCGTGAGTAGACGCGGAGCCTTTGGAGCAGTACCAGGAGCAGCCGTCTTCCGAGCAGTTTGAGCAGCAGCCGGGAGAGTACGAGGAAGGCAAGTATAACATGAACCTCCTATCACTTTTAAATACAATTTCATACTGCATTTTAATACTGTATACCTATAAGGACTTCCTAGCCACTTTTATACCTTTATATATATCCTATGGGTTGCATTTTTGGTTAGTTGTGCTAGGTTGCTGCGCTATAACGTATCTGGGTCCTTTTTAATTAATTTGATTAATGGTCTTATGCAACTTAATTCTGGAGCCGACCCTCTGTGCTGTGTGCTTGAGTGGTTTGTGCGTCCTTAAAAGATGTTTTTGTTAGAAACATGGGTTAGGGGGCCAGCACGGTGCTTAGTGCTTGGTTGGCCACTCTCCATAAGGACCGGTTCATAGAGCGACAACCTGGGACAACCGCGCAACCACAAGACTGGTATGGGACGGTCTTGACTCATTAATTAGGTCATTTTGGTTCGGGAGTAACTTACCTGCGTGGGCAAGAGGGGTGGTAAGCTTCAATGGTCCCTGCTCCTCCGGCTTGGTCTGTGCTGTGTGTCTTGTACCCCCGGAGGTGGGCCCCATCGTCGCTGATCCAGAATCCTTAGCAGTTACACCTTACCAACGTGTCCTTTGTAACGGTCTCGTAGTGCGCTTGCTAGCCATCTCACCTAAGGAAGTGTGATGAACAACTAGCGTAGCTCACGACTTGTGGGTAAAGTTGTGCAACCTCTCGAGAGTGTAAAACTGATATATCAGCTGTGCTCGCAGTCATGAGCGGCCCAGATCCTCCGTCTGATTAGTGGGGTTATCAACCTTTGACGAGGGCGATTCCCCGGGTGGTTTGGGTTTGGATGGTTCTCAGTAGTTCTTAATTAATATTGATTAATTCTTATGCAATTGGGTTTATGGTAATCATCCACTCGTAGTAATTAGCTTTAATAAAATTTGTCAAGATTAAAAGCTAATGCAGTCGAGTCAGCTAACCTTAGAGCCTCATGCTCGTGTTATACTTGTTGAGTACGAGTTTGTACTCACACTTGCCTCTCTACTCTTCTGTTCTATTTTGGGATATCTTCGACTGCTGCTCAGTGCCCGGCAACGTGGAGGACTACGTCAGCGGCTTCGACGACTTCTAGGCGTTTGTCTCCCAGTCGACGTCCCTGTGGCGCCCAGCTCTTCATGTATCTCTTTTACGCTTCCGCAACTCTTGAACCGATTCTTGATTCGGTTGTAATAAAATAATTCATTTATTGATTCGTTTACGATTTATATTAATGTTATTCGTGACATGTGTTGTGATATCTTGAGGATCTGTTGTATATATGCGTGACTTGATCCTGGCGCATATATGATTGCTCGATTTATGTTCTTATAAATCGGGTGTGACAATAGTATAAAGGATTGACAAAGTGATGTTTGAGATATTCTTGCTCAGAGTTTGCTACCTGAATAATTTTAGATGATGTTATTGCAAAACATGCCTATTTAGGCCGATGCAATCAAGGAATAATGACAAAATGCTCTACTCCGAGTGCAATGCTCGATATATAACCATGAATGTGATGCATTGTTGTAATATATGATTGCAATGATGGTGCAACATGAGGATGGAGGATTTCATGCATGATCGAAATGGTGCATATGACATAATGCCATTACCATGATGCTGACCAAATGATGCATACATTATGATGCAAGGATGATGATACTTGCAATGTATGCACATATGAAATGCATGAAGTATGATGCATACCCTCATGAGTTGATGATGCATATGCCTCGCATCCTACAACCGTTCTCTCGGAACTAACACCTGGGTAGTCCTATATCCTTAGACAAAGATTAGAAGTTAGGACACTAGTAAGGTTGCATAAGAAGAGTTTGCAGTGTTGTTACGTCACATGTACCTAGTCACCAGTGCGCTCCTAATGGCTCAATCATGTGACTGCAGTGCACATGAGGCCTTAGGTTCCGACACGGCATCATGGTCATGTGATTAAACACCACCACAAAAGAGGAATAGCAACCCTATAGTGTCAACAGCAACAAGGTAGGTCTTAAGAGACCCAAGATAACCTGAAGTTATATCGGAGGCACACTCGTTAGTTAGTCTACGGGTTGTCGATGACGATGCAACACCATGCACTGACCAAAGATGGTATGTATTATGATGCATGACCGTTGCCATAAGTCTTTTTATTTTACTCAAGGTCATCTGAGCAAAAATTGAAAGTGTAACTTTCAGGTGTTGTAACCAGATTAGTCAACAATATAAGGTACAACACCTAGACAGGATAGATAGATCACTAGATAATGGATTGAAGAGTTTGATGACAATCATCAAGGTTTAACCATTAAAGGAGAAGTTCAATGGTTCTGCCGAAACAGATTTAAAGCAAAATCAAGGATTTGATTTGGCTGTCAAGCTAAGATCGATGATAGGGTTCAAAGATAACCCAATCCACTTGATTCACAAAAGACTTTCTTAACTCTAAGATAGCCCAGCAGATTACATTAACTCCTACAACACAAAGTCAGAACAGGCATTCAAATACAAGCACATATTTCAGTACATCAACGTAACAACCAAGGCAATCAGATCAATCCAAGATGTCATGATGTATGCACGTTCTACATGTTCTCACAAATAAAAATAACTGCCAAGTAACCTTGGTCTTACGTGGTTAGTTACGGTGGCACAATATAGATACGTCTCTCTCTATAATAACTAGTCGATATTCCTAACCGTTCAAAACCTATCGAATCGTGGTTAGCATTCCTGCAGGAAACACAATATGTATATTGGACCTTTCATGCCAGCATGTCATGAAAGCGTCCCCAATCATTACTGTTCACTATAGAAACAGCATCTGTACAATTACCGTCGTACAGACAACGTTAACATACGTTATCGAGATAACGTATTCACAGGGGTACCGCAAAATGCGGGGATGTTGCTGTTCATACCCCCTTACCTAACTATATACTCCCAATGTAGTCAACCGAAGTTGGTACATTGGCAGCATCTCAAGTAGGCCACTGCTTGAGAAACAGCGTTCGGTTCGCATCACCGACGGGAAGGCCAAGCTCCCTCAGTTGGCTGAGGATCCTTACCTTCTTACCTCATCGTCGAAGGTGTCTGTAACACCCTAAGGTAAATTTCTCATATTTTAATTAATTTATTTGGGCTTGAATAAATTTTCCAGGGTTTTCTCTAAATTATCTCGTATTTAAAGTAATTTTATAACACAAGTAATTAAAATTTATCATAGGATTAAATTGTTGGTGCATTCATGCTGGAGCATTATTTTTCTTGTGTGGAATTTATAGGGTTTGAATTCAAATTTATTTGAATTCAAATGAGTTGTTTGGTTGGTTTGAGTATAGGAAAGAAAAGGAAAGAAGAAAAAGGAAAAGAAAGGGCAGCCATTTCCTCTCCTTGGCCCAGCTCCCCTCTCCCCTCTCCCTCCCGCATGGGCCACGGCGGCCCAGCTCTTCTTTCCCCGCGGGCCCTCTCTCCCTCTCTTCCTTTCCCCAGCCCGAGGCCCAGCACCCCCCTTCCCTCTTTCTTCTCTCTCCGCGTGGGCCACGACCCCGGCCCGGTTCCCCCTCAGCCCCGCGCTCCCCTCTCTCTTCTCTCCCTCTGCTAGCCGGGCCCCACGTGTCGGCTCCCTCCCCCTTCTTTCTTTCCCCCTCCTTTGTTTTCTCCCCGCCGGCCGGCCCTTCGGCCGCTGGCCGTGGACCCGCTGCCGCGCTCCTGGGCCCTTTGCCCCGAGCTGCACCCGAGCCCGTGCCCTGGCCAGCCCTCGAGTTTTCCCTTGCTTCTAGAAACCACAGCGCCTGGATTTGGTCAAGCCGCAACGACTCCGGGAAGGGCGGAGTTCCGGTGCTCGATTGACCCGCACGCCGAGGCTGTCACGCCCTTTTTCTGAGCCCAGGCGCTCCCTCGTGCTCTCCTCAGCCGCCTGTGTTTTCCCAAACCTTCCCCTGTGCCCTAGCTCGGCCGTGTCACCGTGCGGACCAAGGACGGTGCCGCCCCTGCGCCGCCGCGACTGCATCACCGGCACCGCCAATTCTCCTCCGCCAGCGGTCGTTGCAGCTCCCAGGGGAGGTAAGGAACACGTCGAGTCCCTCTTCCCTCCCTTTTTCCTTCTGTGCTTGCCCGTTCCTCTTGTCACCGAGAGCCCGTGCCGCCTCCGTCGCGGGAAGCCCCAACCCGAGCCCCAATCCACCACGTTAATCGCTCAGGTGAATTACCCGTGCCGTCGCCGTTCTCCAGAGCTTGACCTCGTCCTGAACGGAGGCCGGACGGCCGAGATCGGCCTAAGCCGGCGAGGCGCCACCGCGGGGACGAGCTCCGGCGAGCAATCGCCGCCACCTGCGTCCCCAATTTCCCCCGGCCGTTGGATCGGTAGCCCACGTCCCAGATTAGATCGGGATCCCGTGAAATCGTGACCTTTGGATCTGGATCCAGTGGATCAAATCCACCCATACCGGTTCACCCTTGCTCGAATCTGAGCCGTCCGTTCCTGATCCGGCGCGTGAGATTTGATTTCCATTATGATAGGCCCTGGCGCGTTAGATCCCGATCGGACGGACGAAAACCGCGCATACCCCTTCGCGTAGCAGATCTAATCTGAGCCGCCCGACATTGATCCAACGATCCAGATTAAAACGTACCCTTTCAGCCTCGTCTTTTTGCTAAAGAGCCCTCGGGTTTTAAGGAAATCAACCCGCCGTCCAACCCTAGCTCAAAAATAATTACAAACAGGCCCTTTTCTTCCCTTTTAAACCCTGAGCTTTCTGGAATTTGAACCCGCAGTCCATGTGTGGTGTTTTCACGCGCTAGCCCCTGTGTCTAGCCTTTAATTAGGTTTTAGTCCTCGGTTTTTGTGCAGAAGCCCCTGGAAGTCCTGTTTTTCTTACAATTAGGTCCCTGGATCCTGTTTTAAGCGCAGTTTTCGCGTTTTAGCTCCGTTTTAAGTGTTCTTTATATGCACGCGATCGTTGTAACGCGTAGAATAGCTTTAGACTAGTTTTGTATGCTGTTTCTATGTGATGTTGTACTGTTTTCTTATAGTTTGTTCTTGTTATGCATGTGTGTATGTGTGGGCTATGTTTGATGATCGTGAGTAGACGCGGAGCCTTTGGAGCAGTACCAGGAGCAGCCGTCTTCCGAGCAGTTCGAGCAGCAGCCGGGAGAGTACGAGGAAGGCAAGTATAACATGAACCTCCTATCACTGTTAAATACAATTTCATACTGCATTTCAATTCTTTATACCTATAAGGACTTCCTAGCCACTTTTATATCCTTATATATATCCTATGGGTTGCATTTTGGTTAGTTGTGCTAGGTTGCTGCGCTATAACAAACCTTGGTCCTTTTTAATTAATTTGATTAATGGTCTTATGCAACTTAATTCTGGAGCCGACCCTCTGTGCTGTGTGCTTGAGTGGTTTGTGCGTCCTTAAAAGATGTTTTTGTTAGAAACATGGTTTAGGGGGCCAGCACGGTGCTTAGTGCTTGGTTGGCCACTCTCCATAAGGACCGGTTCATAGAGCGACAACCTGGGACAACCGCGCAACCACAAGACTGGTATGGGACGGTCTTGACTTACTAATTAGGTCATTTTGGTTCGGGAGTAACTTACCTGCGTGGGCAAGAGGGGTGGTAAGCTTCAATGGTCCCTGCTCCTCCGGCTTGGTCTGTGCTGTGTGTCTTGTACCCCCGGAGGTGGGCCCCATCGTCGCTGATCCAGAATCCTTAGCGGTTACACCTTACCAACGTGATCCTTTGTAACGGTCTCGTAGTGTGCTTGCTAGCCATCTCACCTAAGGAAGTGTGATGAACAACTAGCGTAGCTCACGACTTGTGGGTAAAGTTGTGCAACCTCTCGAGAGTGTAAAACTGATATATCAGCTGTGCTCACGGTCATGAGCGGCCCAGATCCTCCGTCTGATTAGTGGGGTTATCAACCTTTGATTAGGGAGATTCCCCGGGTGGTTTTGGTTGGATGGTTCTCAGTAGTTTTTAATTAATATTGATTAATTTATTATGCAATTGGGTTTATGGTAATTCATCCACTTGTAGTAGTTAGCTTTAATAAAATTTGCCAAGACTAAAAGCTAATGCAGTTGAGTCAGCTAACCTTAGAGCCTCATGCTCGTGTTATACTTGTTGAGTACGAGTTTGTACTCACACTTGTCTCTCTACTCTTCTGTTCTATTTCGGCTATCTTCGACTGCTGCTCAGTGCCCGGCAACGTGGAGGACTACGTCAGCGGCTTCGACGACTTCTAGGCGTTTGTCTCCCAGTCGACGTCCCTGTGGCGCCCAGCTCTTCATGTATTCTCTTTTACGCTTCCGCAACTCTTGAACCGATTCTTGATTCGGTTGTAATAAAATAATTCATTTATGATTCATTTACGATTTATATTAATGTTATTCGTGACATGTGTTGTGATATCTTGAGGATCTGTTGTATATATGCGTGACTTGATCCTGGCGCATATATGATTGCTCGATTTATGTTCTTATAAATCGGGTGTGACAGATTGGTATCAGAGCCGTGTTGACTGTAGGACGAAGCCTAGGTAGAATTGGTCGAGTTTAGGACTTCTGTTCTCTTGCTTGCCTCCACAAATCCTAAACCATCATTGTTTCTGCTCCTATTCCTTGAGTCTTAAGCCCTAGATTGGCCAGCTCCCCCGTCTTTTCTGAGAATTAGCTTGAGTTTTCCGTAGACGTTGGCCTGAGTCGCCTAATCTCATAAGTTATAAGTTTAGGTTGTCTCGATAAAATACGCTAGAACGAGTGTGTTGGTCGAGTAGTGTGGAAAACTCGACTAATTTGTGGATATTGAATGTTTGTTATTGTGCAAAGGTTTGATTTGGATTTTTGGTTGATTGCATAGGCTAGTAGTTAAACTTGTTCATGCAAATCGACCTAACCCAACTTGAACTAAATAATAAAAAATTGAGTTAGAACGTTGGGGGTAAAACCTATATTCCTTTCTTTCTGTCATATCCTTCCGAAGTTTCATTTCCGCAGCTGCACGATATCTTATTCTCATAAATTTCGTTTGTTGCAATCAGATGGTGAACACCAGGCGCACCGGTTCCGGTTCTGACCAGCAGGAGCAGAACAACCAGGGTACTGGTCAGCCGCTACCGATGCCACCACCACTGACCCCGGAGCAGTTCTTCCAGCTCCAGATGCAGATGATGG
Organism: Panicum hallii; assembly: GCF_002211085.1. Classification (NCBI taxonomy): domain Eukaryota; kingdom Viridiplantae; phylum Streptophyta; class Magnoliopsida; order Poales; family Poaceae; genus Panicum; species Panicum hallii. The sequence goes on along the minus strand of NC_038048.1, from coordinate 20,507,520 downwards.
CTACCCTGAACAACACCGTTCAGGCTCTGCAGCATATCCATGCTCAGCCACCGCCTCCTCCGCCGCCTCAGCCCCGTGACAGGCGTGCGGACTTCCTGAGAGGTCATCCGCCGACTTTCTCTCACGCCACGGACCCACTTCAGGCGGACGACTGGCTTCGCTCGGTGGAGCGCCAGTTGGTTGTTGCGCAGTGCGACGACCGGGAGCGAGTCCTGTACGCAGCAGGGCAGCTGCGAGGCTCCGCTCTTGACTGGTGGGAGTCCTACCCAGCTCGGGATCGTGAGGCCCTCACGTGGGACCAGTTCCGTGAGCGTTTCAGGAACCATCACATTCCTGAGGGCATCATGAAGATGAAGCAGAAGGAGTTCCGTGCTCTTAAGCAGGTAAAAATTTAACGGAATTCCCTACCATTCCTTTTGAGCTTGATTTATCCTTGATCTCTTTCGTAAAACCTAACCGATTGAGCGATTTCTATCCTTGTTATCTGTGTTCGTTATTTCAGGGATCGATGACGGTGACGGAGTACCGTGACCGTTTCCTTCAGCTTGCCCGCTACGCTCCTGCTGATGTCGCTCGTGATAGCGACAAGCAGGAGTACTTCAAGGAGGGGCTGGATGATCACATCCAGTATGCGCTGCTGAACCACCGCTTCGACAACTTCAACCAGCTGGTTGATGCGGCCCTCAACACCGAGCGCAAGCGCCGGGAGATTGAGGACAAGAAGAGGAAGATGGCTCCATCCTCTTCGGGCAGCAACACCCGTCCCCGCTACCAGTACCCTCCACAGCAGCAGCAGCAGAGGCCGCCCCAGCAGTACCAGCAGCGGCAGCAGTTTCCGCCTCGTCTTCAGCAGCAGCAGCAGGCGGGACAGGGTCAGAGGCTTCCGGCGCCTCCGGCTCCACCAGCTCAGAGGCAGGGAGCGCCCACTCCTCCTCCTGGGCAGCAGGCCGCGGCACTTCCTCGAGTGTGCTTCCACTGCGGCGAGCCAGGGCACTACGCCAACGTCTGCCCCCGGAAGGCGCAGGCGGGACAGCAGGGGCGTGCAGCACCGCCCAAGGCCCCAGCTCAGGGCAGGGTGAACCACGTGACGGCCGAGTCAGCGGCCGAGGCTCCCAACGTGGTTATTGGTACGTTCATGGTTAATGCCCATCCTGCTACAGTGCTTTTTGATACTGGTGCTACACATTCTTTCATCACCCAGTCTTTTGTTGAGCATCATGGTATTCCTACTAGTACATTAAAGAGGTGCATGTTAGTATCTTCACCGGGAGGGCAGTTGAGGTCTCATGTCTTCTGTCCCAGAGTCAGTGTGGCCATAAGGGGGGTAGATTTCAGTGCGAATCTGATGGTGCTTGACTCCAAGGGCATTGATGTGATCCTTGGGATGGAGACTCTTGCTAAATGGGGAGTCCGGATAGATTGTGCTTAGAGGACGGTTCTTCTGTCGGCACCGGATGGTCAGGAGGTTACTGTTGGAGCTACGGAGCCTTCTGGATTTCTTCATCAGATGGAGGCTAGACCCACGGATGGTATTCGCGTGGTGTCGGAATTCCCGGATGTCTTTCCGGATGATCTGCCAGGTATGCCGCCTGATCGCGACATTGAGTTTTCTATTGATCTCTTGCCTGGCACAGCTCCTATTGCTAAGAGGCCCTATCGTATGGCTCCTGTCGAGCATGAGGAGGTTAAGAAGACTGTCGATGAGTTGCTAGCTAAGGGTTATATCCGTCGCAGTTTCTCTCCTTGGGCTTTTCCTGTATTGCTTGTAGAGAAGAAGGATGGCGTGAAGAGAATGTGCGTCGATTATCGGGATCTGAATGCAGTCACTATCAAGAACAAGCATCCATTGCCCCGTATTGAGGATCTCTTTGATCAGCTTCAGGGTGCTTGTGTATTTTCGAAGATTGATCTGCGTTCGGGTTATCATCAGCTGAAGATTCGTCCTGAGGATATTCAGAAGACGGCATTCACCTGCAAGTATGGTTTATACGAGTATACGGTCATGTCCTTCGGCTTGACTAATGCTCCGGCTTTCTTCATGCATCTGATGAACAAGGTTTTCATGGATTATCTGGACACCTTTGTGGTGATATTTATTGATGATATCCTGATATATTCCAAGTCAGAAGCGGAGCATGAGAAGCATCTGAGGCTTGTGTTGCAGAGGCTCAGAGAGCACAAGCTGTATGCCAAGCTCAGCAAGTGCGAGTTCTGGATTGACGAGGTCCCGTTCCTCGGTCATGTTATCTCCAAGGGAGGTATTGCTGTGGACCCCGGGAAGGTGAAGGATGTGCTTGACTGGGTTGTACCACAGACGGTGAAGGAAGTCCGCTCTTTTCTGGGCTTAGCAGGTTATTATCGGAGGTTCATTGAGAATTTCTCCAAGATTGCGAAGCCTTTGACTTCCTTGCTAGAGAAGGACGTGGGCTTTTCTTGGACGGATGAGCGTCAGAGTGCCTTTGAGGAGCTGAAGAAGAGGTTGACTACGGCGCCAGTCCTTACTCTGCCGGACCAGAGCAAGAGGTTCACAGTGTATTGTGATGCTTCGAGGGATGGTCTTGGTTGTGTTCTGATGCAGGAAGGCAGAGTGATAGCTTATGCTTCGCGGCAGTTACGCCGGCACGAGCTGAATTATCCCACTCATGATCTGGAGTTAGCCGCAGTGGTGCATGCTCTGAAGATATGGAGGCATTACTTGTTTGGGCAGAGGTGTGATATTTACACCGATCACAAGAGCCTCAAGTATATTTTCACTCAGAGTGAGCTGAATATGCGGCAGAGAAGATGGCTAGAGTTGGTCAAGGATTACGACCTGGAGATTTACTATCATCCGGGCAAGGCCAATGTTGTAGCAGATGCTCTGAGCAGGAAGAGCTATGTTAACATGGCCGTGGCTTTTCAGATGCCTCAGGAGTTATGTGAGGAGTTCGAGCAGTTGAGTCTGGGTTTCTTGCATCATACCTCGGGTACGTCGTTCGAGGCGGAACCCACTCTAGAGGCAGAGATCAGGCAGCATCAGAAGGAAGATCAGAAGCTGCAGGAGATTCGTGAGTTGCTCAAGATTGGCAAGGCCCCTCATTTCAGAGAGGATGATCAGGGTACCTTGTGGTACAAGGGTCGTATATGTGTGCCGGATGTAGCAGATCTCAGGAAGTTGATTCTGAGTGAGGCTCATGATACAGCGTATTCTATCCATCCAGGCAGCACGAAGATGTATTACGACCTGAAGGAACGATTCTGGTGGTTTGGAATGAAGCGTTCCGTAGCGGAGTACGTGGCTATCTGCGACACTTGTCAGCGTGTCAAGGCAGAGCATCAGCGGCCAGCAGGGTTATTGCAGCCGTTGAAGATTCCAGAGTGGAAATGGGAGGAAATCACTATGGACTTCATTGTTGGCTTGCCTCGTACTCAGAAAGGGTACAACTCCATATGGGTAGTAGTGGATCGGTTGACGAAGGTTGCTCACTTCATCCCGGTGAACACTACTTACTCCGGTGCTAGACTCGCAGAGTTGTACATCTCCAGGATTGTCTGTCTGCATGGTGTTCCTAAGAAGATTATATCTGATCGAGGATCTCAGTTCACTTCACGGTTCTGGGAGCAGTTGCATGACTCGTTGGATACGAAGCTGCGCTTCAGTACTGCTTATCATCCTCAGACAGATGGACAGACAGAGAGAACCAACCAAGTGTTGGAGGATATGCTTCGAGCCTGTGCTATTCAGTATGGTACCAGCTGGGATAAATGCCTGCCGTATGCAGAGTTTTCTTATAACAACAGCTATCAGGCCAGTCTGAAGAAATCCCCGTTTGAAGCTCTGTATGGTCGGAAATGCAGGACTCCGTTGTATTGGGATCAGATTGGTGAGAAGCAGGTATTTGGTCCAGATATTGTTGAAGAGGCAGAGCAGTTGGTACAGCAGGTGCGAGAAAATCTGAGGGTTGCTCAGACTCGTCAGAAGAGTTATGCAGATGTGCGTCGTCGAGATTTGACCTTTGCAGTAGGTGACCATGTGTATCTGAAGGTCTCGCCGATGAGAGGAATCCGCAGGTTTAATGTACGAGGGAAGCTAGCTCCTCGGTACATTGGTCCGTTCAAGGTGCTGGAACGGAAAGGAGAGGTGGCATATCGTCTGGAGTTGCCACTCAATCTCTCAGGAGTGCACGATGTGTTTCACGTGTCTCAGCTGAAGAAGTGCTTGAGAGTGCCAGAAGAGCAAGCACCGATAGAAGGGTTGGATGTGCAGGAGGATCTGACCTATGTCGAGCATCCAGTGAAGATTTTGGAGACATCTGAGAGAGTCACCCGAAACAAGAAGATCAAGATGTGCCTTGTTCAGTGGAGTCATCACACGGAGGATGAGGCTACTTGGGAGCGAGAAGACGAGCTGAGGAAGACGTATCCCGATCTCTTTGCTACCTAGCCTATCCGAATCTCGGGACGAGATTCCTGTAAGGGGGGTAGGTTTGTAACACCCTAAGGTAAATTTCTCATATTTTAATTAATTTATTTGGGCTTGAATAAATTTTCCAGGGTTTTCTCTAAATTATCTCGTATTTAAAGTAATTTTATAACACAAGTAATTAAAATTTATCATAGGATTAAATTGTTGGTGCATTCATGCTGGAGCATTATTTTTCTTGTGTGGAATTTATAGGGTTTGAATTCAAATTTATTTGAATTCAAATGAGTTGTTTGGTTGGTTTGAGTATAGGAAAGAAAAGGAAAGAAGAAAAAGGAAAAGAAAGGGCAGCCATTTCCTCTCCTTGGCCCAGCTCCCCTCTCCCCTCTCCCTCCCGCATGGGCCACGGCGGCCCAGCTCTTCTTTCCCCGCGGGCCCTCTCTCCCTCTCTTCCTTTCCCCAGCCCGAGGCCCAGCACCCCCCTTCCCTCTTTCTTCTCTCTCCGCGTGGGCCACGACCCCGGCCCGGTTCCCCCTCAGCCCCGCGCTCCCCTCTCTCTTCTCTCCCTCTGCCAGCCGGGCCCCACGTGTCGGCTCCCTCCCCCTTCTTTCTTTCCCCCTCCTCTGTTTTCTCCCCGCCGGCCGGCCCTTCGGCCGCTGGCCGTGGACCCGCTGCCGCGCTCCTGGGCCCTTTGCCCCGAGCTGCACCCGAGCCCGTGCCCTGGCCAGCCCTCGAGTTTTCCCTTGCTTCTAGAAACCACAGCGCCTGGATTTGGTCAAGCCGCAAGGACTCCGGGAAGGGCGGAGTTCTGGTGCTCGATTGACCCGCACGCCGAGGCCGTCACGCCCTTTTTCTGAGCCCAGGCGCTCCCTCGTGCTCTCCTCAGCCGCCTCTGTTTTCCCAAACCTTCCCCTGTGCCCTAGCTCGGCCGTGTCACCGTGCGGACCAAGGACGGTGCCGCCCCTGCGCCGCCGCGACTGCATCACCGGCACCGCCAATTCTCCTCCGCCAGCGGTCGTTGCAGCTCCCAGGGGAGGTAAGGAACACGTCGAGTCCCTCTTCCCTCCCTTTTTCCTTCTGTGCTTGCCCGTTCCTCTTGTCACCGAGAGCCCGTGCCGCCTCCGTCGCGGGAAGCCCCAACCCGAGCCCCAATCCGCCACGTTAATCGCTCAGGTGAATTACCCGTGCCGTCGCCGTTCTCCAGAGCTTGACCTCGTCCTGAACGGAGGCCGGACGGCCGAGATCGGCCTAAGCCGGCGAGGCGCCGCCGCGGGGACGAGCTCCGGCGAGCAATCGCCGCCACCTGCGTCCCCAATTTCCCCCGGCCGTTGGATCGGTAGCCCACGTCCCAGATTAGATCGGGATCCCGTGAAATCGTGACCTTTGGATCTGGATCCAGTGGATCAAATCCACCCATACCGGTTCACCCTTGCTCGAATCTGAGCCGTCCGTTCCTGATCCGGCGCGTGAGATTTGATTTCCATTATGATAGGCCCTGGCGCGTTAGATCCCGATCGGACGGACGAAAACCGCGCATACCCCTTCGCGTAGCAGATCTAATCTGAGCCGCCCGACATTGATCCAACGATCCAGATTAAAACGTACCCTTTCAGCCTCGTCTTTTTGCTAAAGAGCCCTCGGGTTTTAAGGAAATCAACCCGCCGTCCAACCCTAGCTCAAAAATAATTACAAACAGGCCCTTTTCTTCCCTTTTAAACCCTGAGCTTTCTGGAATTTGAACCCGCAGTCCATGTGTGGTGTTTTCACGCGCTAGCCCCTGTGTCTAGCCTTTAATTAGGTTTTAGTCCTCGGTTTTTGTGCAGAAGCCCCTGGAAGTCCTGTTTTTCTTACAATTAGGTCCCTGGATCCTGTTTTAAGCGCAGTTTTCGCGTTTTAGCTCCGTTTTAAGTGTTCTTTATATGCACGCGATCGTTGTAACGCGTAGAATAGCTTTAGACTAGTTTTGTATGCTGTTTCTATGTGATGTTGTACTGTTTTCTTATAGTTTGTTCTTGTTATGCATGTGTGTATGTGTGGGCTATGTTTGATGATCGTGAGTAGACGCGGAGCCTTTGGAGCAGTACCAGGAGCAGCCGTCTTCCGAGCAGTTCGAGCAGCAGCCGGGAGAGTACGAGGAAGGCAATTATAACATGAACCTCCTATCACTGTTAAATACAATTTCATACTGCATTTCAATTCTGTATACCTATAAGGACTTCCTAGCCACTTTTATATCCTTATATATATCCTATGGGTTGCATTTTGGTTAGTTGTGCTAGGTTGCTGCGCTATAACAAACCTTGGTCCTTTTTAATTAATTTGATTAATGGTCTTATGCAACTTAATTCTGGAGCCGACCCTCTGTGCTGTGTGCTTGAGTGGTTTGTGCGTCCTTAAAAGATGTTTTTGTTAGAAACATGGTTTAGGGGGCCAGCACGGTGCTTAGTGCTTGGTTGGCCACTCTCCATAAGGACCGGTTCATAGAGCGACAACCTGGGACAACCGCGCAACCACAAGACTGGTATGGGACGGTCTTGACTTACTAATTAGGTCATTTTGGTTCGGGAGTAACTTACCTGCGTGGGCAAGAGGGGTGGTAAGCTTCAATGGTCCCTGCTCCTCCGGCTTGGTCTGTGCTGTGTGTCTTGTACCCCCGGAGGTGGGCCCCATCGTCGCTGATCCAGAATCCTTAGCGGTTACACCTTACCAACGTGATCCTTTGTAACGGTCTCGTAGTGTGCTTGCTAGCCATCTCACCTAAGGAAGTGTGATGAACAACTAGCGTAGCTCACGACTTGTGGGTAAAGTTGTGCAACCTCTCGAGAGTGTAAAACTGATATATCAGCTGTGCTCACAGTCATGAGCGGCCCAGATCCTCCGTCTGATTAGTGGGGTTATCAACCTTTGATTAGGGAGATTCCCCGGGTGGTTTTGGTTGGATGGTTCTCAGTAGTTTTTAATTAATATTGATTAATTTATTATGCAATTGGGTTTATGGTAATTCATCCACTTGTAGTAATTAGCTTTAATAAAATTTGCCAAGACTAAAAGCTAATGCAGTTGAGTCAGCTAACCTTAGAGCCTCATGCTCGTGTTATACTTGTTGAGTACGAGTTTGTACTCACACTTGTCTCTCTACTCTTCTGTTCTATTTCGGCTATCTTCGACTGCTGCTCAGTGCCCGGCAACGTGGAGGACTACGTCAGCGGCTTCGACGACTTCTAGGCGTTTGTCTCCCAGTCGACGTCCCTGTGGCGCCCAGCTCTTCATGTATTCTCTTTTACGCTTCCGCAACTCTTGAACCGATTCTTGATTCGGTTGTAATAAAATAATTCATTTATGATTCATTTACGATTTATATTAATGTTATTCGTGACATGTGTTGTGATATCTTGATGATCTGTTGTATATATGCGTGACTTGATCCTGGCGCATATATGATTGCTCGATTTATGTTCTTATAAATCGGGTGTGACAGTGTCGTTACAGAATATAAGGTTGAGTTGTGCATAAATTTAAGTTTTGACAGAAAAGTAATGCTGGTAGTTAGGATTATATATATATATAGCCACCTCTATTTCCCTTATAAACATTACCCTAGGGCTTTACGTACTATACATAATCCTTAACGGATCCAACGCGGCTTTACCAAACATTTTGTTGGTCAAACTTTTATATTGAAAGCATTTTTAAGGTAAAATGTATCTCCAGAGTAACCTTATAGCTCTGATACCAGCTGTGGCAGAACCAACCTGAATTATACCGGCTCAAGTACGCGAGTCCACTTCCGAAGGCTTCAGCGTGCTTCAAACGGTATAATCCCTTGGCCTGTCGGGTAACGTCCCGATAAACCACCGATACGCAGGATCAAATAAGGTTACCTCACACGAAGGTGAGTCCAGAGATACAATCACCATCACGATTTACATAATAGAGAATTACATTATAAGAATTTCCAAAAAGAAGTATGAAGTTTCAAATTTAGAGAAAAGATTACAAACTGTAAAGCTAGGGTTAAAAGCAGCGGAAAACATACGCGAAGATTTACAACACGTCGTCAAGGTGGATGTCATGCTAAGCCCGGGCACGACATCACTCGATATCATCAGTGTTGGCCGGGGACGGATCCCATTCCTCGGACCAATCTTCTGGAAGAGCACAGGGCCATGACAGGAAAAGAGTAGGATCTTCAAAGGCTTTGCCTGAAAAACATAAAACTAGCAAGGCTGAGTATACTAATACTCAGCAAGGCTTACCCGGGATTGGGTATACTTTAGCTCATAACTAGACTCATGAAAGCATGGTAAAGGCTCTGGGTTTATTTTCAGCTGAAAAGCAACAAAGAGTATGAACTACTTTCAAGTTTTAGCTTTCATCTTCTAGTTGAGTAATTATTCTAGATTAGCACCTACACTAAGCAAGCAAGGTAGTGATTATCATCCATCAAGATTATCCCATCAACAATTACACTTATTACTCAATGTGGTAAAAGGGATAAGCAGTCTCAAGCATCGTGAGAGGCGGACGATTCGAATCGAATTTTAACCTTGCAAGGTAAACCTAACACACACGCTTGGGATTACCGGTAGGGCTTTCCGAAGCAACCGTTTACCTTTCATTCCGACTCGTGGGCAGGCCACCTCAAGCGACTTGCAGGACCGTACGCACATCACTCATGCAGGACATACGTCTGTAGCGCGACTACAAAACCCGTATTCCTGTCTGCCATGCAGAACGTACTCCCACAGGTCGGTGCGTGAAAAGAACCAAATAGATCGAGTGGTGGAAATATACCCACTTGCCGGGCCGATCGGTTACTAGGCTTACCGCTTTACCATATTTCGCGGCATGTGGCTAGTACTGTTCAAACGCTTAGCCACCACTACCATACATTTCGGCCTTAAAACTTTTATCAAAACAGACAGGGTAAACTTTCAGGTCATGATACAGCACATGACCCTGTCCGTTATCCTTATAGTGGTTGCAGAAATGTAAACATGAAACTCCTATATCGCGCGAGTGACAGGAAATCACCCGACTTCTACCGGTCCTATTAGCGGAGCATCTATCCGATAAGGACTCGGGAGCATTACATTGGATTCCTAGGATTCATGCATCTAGGGTTTCACCTCAATTCCTAAACCTAATGCAAGATATAATATAGATAGATATAGATTGCAGTGTAAATAAAGTAGTGGGATATGTCCGGGGCTTGCCTTTACTGGTGGGACTGAAGTCAGAAATGTCAATATCTTCCGAACTTTGGTTCGGAGCTTCAGTCAGTTCCTTGGTGACGTTCACTTGATCTTCAGGAATATCCTCCGCAGACTCCTGGGAGATTCGTAGGTACCGTTTGTAGAAGTAGTCGTATCTACATGCAATGCAACATTACATTCAAATATGCACACAAAACTATTTTACTTCACAATAAAGTTGCAATCCAACATTCATGTAACATACTACTCATATAACAACCAAAAAGATTGAAACTACACTTAGATAGAGCTTCAAGAGGACATCTAATTAGGATCGGCTACTTGTTGAAGATTACCGCAGAGCCGATTGGAAACAACAGAGGTTTAGCCGATGGAAAGGTGCATCGGTTTCCTGGATGATCGATGAAAGCATCGATTACCTTAGCAGAAGGATGATTTCTAAAGCAGTTGTCTTAACTGAGATGTGCTTAAGTGATATTCTAGTTAACTAGGTGTGGTTATATCGACTCGATTACGTCAGCACAACAATTGAGTGACGTATAGCCGATTGGAGTGTGGTTAAGGGTATATGGCCGATAGATATATAGCCGATCTCTCAGTCGATAAATCGGCTGATAGAGGTGTGCGGATAAAGATGGGAAAACTAAGGATTGATCGGCCATAACTGATATGGAGAGCAACTAAAATCGGCCTGGGTCGGCCGATGGCAAGAACCCTAAGATTGTGGGTGCATCTTCGATGCATCGACTATGTGCAGCCGATGTAGGACAGAACAAAAGAGTTGCTTCAGCAGTAGCTGATACTAGAAAGGTAACAATCGTATCAGCTAACCAGCCGATGGTAGAAGCATCGACTGACAGTTGTTACACAGAAACATTCTAGACTCAAGGGAAACGGATGCTTAGCGGCTGAACTGATAGCCAACGCTGAAGCATAACCGCAGAGGGGTAAAAGCTAAGCAGCAGAAACACATAAACTAACAGGGATTCTTTTATGAAAAGGATCTTAAGGAAACGGCAATCAAGACAAGGATAACATCTTGACGGCAAGGATATAAGCACCAGGGTGATAAGATCAACTAGATATCACACTCTATAATTTGTCTTCTAGCTATATCACATGTATACAATACAAGGTATAATAAAGCACTCATTTCCTAAGATTTAACTTAGCTCACAATCCAAAGACTTTCAATTCAAAATCACAACATAAAACTTGTAGAGTTTGACTTAGGGTTTCAAACAAAACTGTTTTCGTAATTTTATGAACTTCTTACGAAAACCTATGAAATATAGAAGTTCACCGATTTGAAATACAAACAGCTTTGGAAATTTTATAAAGAACACCCTAGAACTTCCTAAAACATAGCAATCAAGCCCCTGGTTCGAGAGAACAGATAACAGGAAGTTAACAACGATATTCCGGCAAAGGAATTGCCGGCCTTAGAAAGATTCAAAGAATCAGGGCAGACCTTGGTTGTGGAAAAGAACGGACGGAAAGTGAAGTCCCGTGGCGATAGGATCGGCGAAGAGAAAAACTCGACGACGACGAGACTTCATGGATGACGAAGGAGTTTGCCGGGAGGAGTTGTCGTGGGTGGAAGATGGCCTTTTGCCTTGTATATGCACGCGCTTGCTGAATTGAGTCGAGCCGGACACTGGCAAAATACTTCCGCTTGCACTCACGAACGCGCCGGTTCAATTCCGCTCGGACCTCCGGGTCTTGCAATTCCGCCGCCTTCTTCACCTGTTGCGACGCCATTAAGGCCGGTCTACCACCGCCGCCGGTCTTGCGCTGTGCGTCGAACCCGCGATATGTTGCTCCTGCCTCGACTTCCGCACAGATGAAGGGAGCTCGCCGTGTGTGGCTCCTCCGAACTCGTTGCATCCGGTCGCCACCTCCGCTTTGCCGCCTTTCCTTTCGGCTCGCCGCTTCTCGTGCATCTCATGAGCGAGCAAGCTCGCATCCTTCCTTTCAATTCGTCGGCCTTCGTCGGGCGTGCTCCATTGATGGCGGTGCCCCAGACTGGCGACCGCCTCCTTCCCGTGCTTGCTCGCATCGACGCCGGCCTGAAGATTGGGTTCCCGTCCTGCACGCCGTGCAGCTGCTCCTCCGCTTTCTGCTGTCGAACCCATGTTCGCTCGGCCTTGCCGCGTCACTCCCGCGCTCGCACATGCGTGTTCGCGCCACCTGGGGCCTACTCCTGCCCCGGCCGAGCCTACTCGCACGCCGCGCCTCCTCCCGCGTTCACTGTCGCCTGCGCTGCACCCTTGGTCCATTCATGCCGCACTCCAGTGCTGCCCGCGCTACGCCGGCTCACGCGTGCCGCTCCGCTCCTGCACGCCACCGGTCCCGTGCGCCGCTCATGCCGCGCACCTCGCACCAGTGCTTGCCACCAGCGCCCGCGTGCTCCTGTGCTCGCATGCCCACGCCGCCGCTCCGGTTCCCGCATCAGCACCTGCACCGAGCCGCGTACGCGCCTGCGCCCGAGCCGTTCCCGCTCCGCGCGCCAGCGCCCAAGCCCCGAGCCACGCCTGGCCGCGCCCGGCCAGCGCCACGCCTACGCGCCCGCACCTCTGCGGCCACCGCTCGCCCGCGCCTGGCCCACCAGCCCGCGCGCCTAGCCCTGCCGCGGCCGCCGCCCTGGCTTCCGCGCGCCGAGCCACGCGCCGCTCCAGTCCCGGGCCGCCTGCTTCCGCCTGCGCCGCTGGCCCGCTGCTGCCTGGGCCGGCCTCCGTCCGAGCCGGCGCCGCTCGCTCGGCTCCGCCCGGCGCCGCTTGGGCTCTGGCCCCGCCGCGCGCCGCGCCCTGCGAGCCAGCGCTCGCGCGCTTGCACCTAGGAGCCGCGCTCCGCCTGCCCGCACCCACGTGCGCGGCCGCCCTGCCGGGGCCCACATGCGCCGCCGCCTGGCCTGGGCTGCTCGCCCAGCGCCCCGCACTGCCATGAGCTGAAGGAAGAAAGGGGAAAAGCAGGGAAGAAAAAGATACAGCCGCCAGTGAAGGATAAGGCAAGACAGAGAGAGGTAAAACAGAGGAGGAAGGGAACTAGGATTTCCCAAGGACTTATGTGTAATTTCCGAAAACTGCAGGGACCTGTCTGTAAAAAAAAATTTTCTGTTGATTTAACATCCAAATGAAGAAATGCCCAAAACGAAAGTTGGAGAGTTTTTCAAACTCTACAACATTGCTTAAGGGCTCAAGTTCAAAAACTCAAAATTTACATTTTTACACGTGAACCTTTGAACAAAAGTCGGATTTGAATTGCTTTTGTCCTTAAAGTGTAATTTTATAAAATTCAGGACTTAAATACAAGCATTTATGACATGTCATGATGACAGGATAGAATCGTCATAATGATTGGATAGACATGTCATGATGACTTGCACTTTTACACTTTAGCCCTGAGTAAATTTGAAAGTTACTTTTGTAAATCAAACATTTGCATAAAAGGACTTGTACTTTTATAAAATTGCACAAATACCCTTATTTTTACCATTTTACCCAAAATTTTTACTCACTTCAACATACATATCTCAATTGAAACTTTTGGATAAATAAATAAATATATGTTTTTACAAGGGATAAAATAAGGAAAACATGTTTACAAAACCACCTTTCACTTATTTTGAAGTTACCCTAATCCAAATACATTTTGCAAAAATAACCCTAGGTTTTTCTGTAATTACAAAAATACCCTTTTTACTTGCACTTTAAAATTTCAAAAACTTTCCACAAACAAACACAAGCTTTACACTTAACAAACACATATTTTTACACTAACAAAATATATATCTAGCATTACAAATACACGAACTGTCACAGCTGGCTGCACGCGTAACCCATCTAGGCGATCAGCACGGCGGATTGGAGCTCGGGGCGGTGCTCCCCGCGGCGGAGGCGGCTCGGGGTCACTGGGTCAAGGGGAACACGCACGCAGAGGGGGAGAGAGGAGCTAGGAACGAGTGCAGCGTGTTCCTTACCACTCCGGGGTACTGCAACGGCAGTTGGAGGCCGGGGATCGAGGCGTCGGGGAAGAGTCGCGGTAGCGCAGAGGCTCGGTCGATGGCGGCGGCTCCAATCCGAGGGCGGTGCAGTGGCGTAGGGTCACGGGGAACAGGAGTGGGGGAAAGAGACGCGGCTGAGGGAGAACGTGAGGAAGCGGCTGGGTCTAAGAAAGGGGAAGAAGGGCGGCCTCGGCGTGCGGGTCACACGCAACGGACCCCGAGCTTCCCGCGGTCCCGTTACGGCTCGATCTAATCCGATCGCGGCCAGGTTTCTAGAAGGGTCCGGGTGGGGGCACGGGTTCGGCGTGCGGCTCGGGAAAGGGCCCAGATGCACGGAGGGGAGGGGCCACGGCCAGCGGCCAAGGGGAAAGTCCGGCGGGGCGAAACAGAGGAGGTCGCGAGGGGGGAACGAAACACCTGACCGGTGGGACCGGTCTGGCAGCGGAAGAGAAGAGGGGAGAACGGCTGTGGGCTGCTCGCGTGGGAGGGAGGAGCGCTGGCTCGGGCTGGGCCGCAGGAGGAAGAAATGGGTCGGGCGCGGCCCATGCGGGGAAAGAGAGGGGAAAAGGGGTGCTGGGCCTCGGGCTGGGGAAAGAAAGAGAGGGAGAGAGGTTTGGGCCGGCTGGCTGGGCTCCTTTCTATTCCTTTTCTTTATCTACACCCCACTAATTCAAACAATTCTAATTGAATTCAAATGAATTTGAATTCAAACTCTATAAACTAAACACAAATAAAACAATGCTGCAGCATGAATGCACAAACATTTCAATCCTATGATAAATTTTTATTTTCTTGCATTATAAATTGCTTTAAATGCCATAAAAATTAAAGAAAAGCCTGGAAAATTTATTTAAGCCCAAATAAATTCGTTAAAATTTAAGGAAATTACCTTAGGGTGTTACAAACCTACCCCCCTTACAGGAATCTCGTCCCGAGATTCGGATAGGCTAGCTAGCAAAGAGATCAGGATATGTCTTCCTCAGCTCATCTTCTTGCTCCCAGGTAGCCTCATCCTCCGTATGATGACTCCACTGAATACGGCACATCTTGATCTTCTTGTTTCTAGTAACTCTCTCAGATGTCTCCAGAATCTTCACCGGGTGCTCGATGTAGGTCAGATCTTCCTGCACATCCAACCCTTCTATCGGTGCTTGCTCTTCTGGCACTCTCAAGCACTTCTTCAGCTGAGATACGTGAAACACATCGTGCACTCCTGAGAGATTGAGTGGCAACTCCAGACGATATGCCACCTCACCTTTCCGTTCCAGCACCTTGAACGGACCAATGTACCGAGGAGCTAGCTTCCCTCGTACATTAAACCTGCGGATTCCTCTCATCGGCGAGACCTTCAGGTACACATGGTCACCTACTGCAAAGGTCAAATCTCGACGACGCACATCCGCATAACTCTTCTGACGAGTCTGGGCGACCCTCAGATTCTCTCGCACCTGCTGTACCAGCTGTTCGGCCTCCTCAACAATATCCGGACCAAACACCTGCCTCTCACCAATCTGATCCCAATACAGCGGAGTCCTGCATTTTCGACCATACAAGGCCTCGAAAGGGGATTTCTTCAGACTGGCCTGATAACTGTTGTTATAAGAAAACTCTGCATACGGCAGGCATTTATCCCAGCTGGTACCATACTGAATAGCACAGGCTCGAAGCATATCCTCCAACACTTGGTTGGTTCTCTCGGTCTGCCCATCTGTCTGAGGATGATAAGCAGTACTGAAACGCAGCTTCGTATCCAACGAATCATGCAACTGCTCCCAGAACCGTGAAGTGAACTGAGATCCTCGATCAGATATAATCTTCTTTGGAACTCCATGCAGACAGACAATCCTGGAGATGTACAACTCTGCAAGTCTAGCACCGGAGTAAGTAGTGTTCACCGGAATAAAATGAGCAACCTTCATCAACCGGTCCACTACTACCCATATGGAGTTGTACCCTTTCTGAGTACGAGGCAAGCCAACAATGAAATCCATAGTGATTTCCTCCCATTTCCACTCTGGAATCTTCAACGGCTGCAATAACCCTGCTGGCCTCTGATGCTCTGCCTTGACACGCTGACAAGTGTCGCAGATAGCCACGTACTCCGCAACGGAACGCTTCATTCCATACCACCAGAATCGTTCCTTCAGGTCGTAATACATCTTCGTGCTGCCTGGATGGATAGAATACGCTGTATCATGGGCCTCACTCAGAATCAACTTCCTGAGATCATTCACATCCGGCACACATATACGACCCTTGTACCACAAGGTACCCTGATCATCCTCTCTGAAATGAGGGGCTTTGCCAATCTTGAGCAACTCACGAATCTCCTGCAGCTTCTGATCCTCCTTCTGGTACTGCCTGATCTCAGCCTCTAGAGTGGGTTCCGCCTCGAACGATGTACCCGAGGTATGATGCAAGAAACCCAGACTTAACTGCTCGAACTCCACACATAACTCCTGAGGCATCTGAAAAGCCACGGCCATGTTAACATAGCTCTTCCTGCTCAGAGCATCTGCTACAACATTAGCCTTGCCCGGATGATAGTGAATCTCCAGGTCGTAATCCTTGACCAACTCTAGCCATCTTCTCTGCCGCATATTCAGCTCACTCTGAGTGAAAATATACTTGAGGCTCTTGTGATCGGTGTAAATATCACACCTCTGCCCAAACAAGTAATGCCTCCATATCTTCAGAGCATGCACAACTGCGGCTAACTCCAGATCATGAGTGGGATAATTCAGCTCGTGCCGGCGCAACTGCCGCGAGGCATAAGCTATCACTCTGCCTTCCTGCATCAGAACGCAACCAAGACCATCTCTCGAAGCATCACAATACACTGTGAACCTCTTGCTCTGGTCTGGCAGAGTAAGGACTGGCGCCGTAGTCAACTTCTTCTTCAACTCCTCGAAGGCCTTCTGACGCTCATCAGTCCAAGAGAAACCCACGTCCTTCTCCAGCAAGGAAGTCAAAGGCTTCGCAATCTTGGAGAAATTCTCAATGAACCTCCGATAGTAACCTGTTAAGCCCAGAAAAGAGCGGACTTCCTTCACCGTCTGTGGTACAACCCAGTCAAGCACATCCTTCACCTTTCCGGGGTCCACAGCAATACCTCCCTTGGAGATAACATGACCGAGGAACGGAACCTCGTCAATCCAGAACTCGCACTTGCTGAGCTTGGCATACAGCTTGTGCTCTCTGAGCCTCTGCAACACAAGCCTCAGATGCTTCTCATGCTCCGCTTCTGACTTGGAATATATCAGGATATCATCAATAAATATCACCACAAAGGTGTCCAGATAATCCATGAAAACCTTGTTCATCAGATGCATGAAGAAAGCCGGAGCATTAGTCAAGCCGAAGGACATGACCGTATACTCGTATAACCCATACTTGCAGGTGAATGCCGTCTTCTGAATATCCTCAGGACGAATCTTCAGCTGATGATAACCCGAACGCAGATCAATCTTCGAGAATACACAAGCACCCTGAAGCTGATCAAAGAGATCCTCAATACGGGGCAATGGATGCTTGTTCTTGATAGTAACTGCATTCAGATCCCGATAATCGACGCACATTCTCTTCGCGCCATCCTTCTTCTCTACAAGCAATACAGGAAAAGCCCAAGGAGAGAAACTGCGACGGATATAACCCTTAGCTAGCAACTCGTCGACAGTCTTCTTAACCTCCTCATGCTCGACAGGAGCCATACGATAGGGCCTCTTAGCAATAGGAGCTGTGCCAGGCAAGAGATCAATAGAAAACTCGATGTCGCGATCAGGCGGCATACCTGGCAAATCATCCGGAAAGACATCCGGGAATTCAGACACCACGCGAATACCATCCGTGGGTCTAGCCTCCATCTGATGAAGAAATCCAGAAGGCTCCGTAGCTCCAACAGTAACCTCCTGACCATCCGGTGCTGACAGAAGAACCGTCCTCTAAGCACAATCTATCCGGACTCCCCATTTAGCAAGAGTCTCCATCCCGAGGATCACATCAATGCCCTTGGAGTCAAGCACCATCAGATTCGCACTGAAATCTACCCCCCTTATAGCCACACTAACTCTGGGACAGAAGACATGAGACCTCAACTGCCCTCCCGGTGAAGATACTAACATGCCCCTCTTTAACGTGCTAGTAGGAATGCCATGATGCTCAACAAAAGACTGGGTGATGAAAGAATGTGTAGCACCAGTATCAAAAAGCACTGTAGCAGGATGGGCATTAACCATGAACGTACCAATGACCACGTTGGGAGCCTCGGCCGCTGACTCGGCCGTCACGTGGTTCACCCTGCCCTGAGCTGGGGCCTTGGGCGGTGCTGCACGCCCCTGCTGTCCTGCCTGCGCCTTCCGAGGGCAGACGTTGGCGTAGTGCCCTGGCTCGCCGCAGTGGAAGCACACTCGAGGAAGTGCAGCGGCCTGCTGCCCAGGAGGCGGAGTAGGCGCTCCCTGCCTCTGAGCTGGTGGAGCCGGAGGCGCCGGGAGCCTCTGACCCTGTCCCGCCTGCTGCTGCTGCTGAGGACGAGGCGGGTATTGCTGCCGCTGCTGGTACTGCTGGGGCGGCCTCTGCTGCTGCTGCTGTGGAAGGTACTGGTAGCGGGGACGGGTGTTGCTGCCCGAAGAGGATGGAGCCATCTTCCTCTTCTTGTCCTCAATCTCCCGGCGCTTGCGCTCGGTGTTGAGGGCCGCATCAACCAGCTGGTTGAAGTTGTCGAAGCGGTGGTTCAGCAGCGCATACTGGATGTGATCATCCAGTCCCTCCTTGAAGTACTCCTGCTTGTCGCTATCACGAGCGACGTCAGCAGGAGCGTAGCGGGCAAGCTGAAGGAAACGGTCACGATACTCTGTCACCGTCATCGATCCCTGAAATAACGAACACAGATAACAAGGATAGAAATCGCTCAATTGGTCAGGTTTACAAAAGAAATCAAGGATGGATCAAGCTCAAAAGGAATGGTAGGGAATTCCGTTAAAATTTTTTTACCTGCTTAAGGGCACGGAACTCCTTCTGCTTCATCTTCATGATGCCCTCAGGAATGTGATGGTTCCTGAAACACTCACGGAACTGGTCCCACGTGAGAGCCTCACGATCTCGAGCTGGGTAGGACTCCCACCAGTCAAGAGCGGAGCCTCGCAGCTGCCCTGCTGCGTAAAGGACTCGCTCCCGGTCGTCGCACTGCGCAACAACCAACTGGCGCTCTACCGAACGAAGCCAGTCGTCCGCCTGGAGTGGGTCCGTGGCGTGAGAGAAGGTCGGCGGGTGACCTCTCAAGAAGTCCGCACGCCTATCACGGGGCTGAGGCGGCGGTGGAGGCGGTGGCTGAGCGTGGATCTGCTGCAGAGCCTGAACGGTGTTGTTCAGGGTAGCCATCATCTGCATCTGGAGCTGGAAGAACTGCTCCGGGGTCAGTGGTGGCGGCATCAGCAGCGGCTGACCAGTACCCTGGTTGTTCTGCTCCTGCTGGTCAGAACCGGAACTGGTGCGCCTGGTGTTCACCATCTGATTGCAACAAACGAAATTTATGAGAATAAGATATGGTGCAGCTGCGGAAATGAAACTTCGGAAGGATATGACAGAAAGAAAGGAATATAGGTTTTACCCCCAACGTTCTAACTCAATTTTATTATTTAGTTCAAGTTGGGTTAGGTCGATTTGCATGAACAAGTTTAACTACTAGCCTATGCAATCAACCAAAAATCCAAATCAAACATTTGCACAATAACAAACACTCAATATTCACAACTTAGTCGAGTTTATCACACTACTCGACTAACACATTCGTTCTAGCGTATTTTTATCGGGACAACCTAAACTTATAGTTTACAGGGTTAGGCGACTCAGGCCAACGTCTACGGAGAGCTCAAGCTATTTCTCGGGAAAATACAGGAGATATAGCAAATCTAGGGCTTAAGACTCAAGGAATAGGAACAGAAAAAAATGATGGCTGAAGATTTGCGGAGGCAAGCAAGAGAACAGAAGTCCTAAACTCGACCAATTCTATCTAGGCTTCGTCCTACAGTCGACACGGCTCTGATACCAATCTGTCACACCCGATTTATAAGAACATAAATCGAGCAATCATATATGCGCCAGGATCAAGTCACGCATATATACAACAGATCATCAAGATATCACAACACATGTCAGGAATAACATTAATATAAATCGTAAACGAATCATAAATGAATTATTTTATTACAACCGAATCAAGAATCGGTTCAAGAGTTGCGGAAGCGTAAAAGGAATACATGAAGAGCTGGGCGCCACAGGGACGTCGACTGGGAGACAAACGCCTAGAAGTCGTCGAAGCCGCTGACGTAGTCCTCCACGTTGCCGGGCACTGAGCAGCAGTCGAAGATAGCCGAAATAGAACAGAAGAGTAGAGAGGCAAGTGTGAGTACAAAACTAGTACTCAACAAGTATAATACGAGTATGAGGCTCTAAGGTTAGCTGACTCAACTGCATTAGCTTTTAGTCTTGGCAAATTTTATTAAAGCTAATTACTACAAGTGGATGAATTACCATGAGCCCAATTGCATAATAAATTAATCAATATTAATTAAGAACTACTGAGAACCATCCAAACCAAAACCACCCGGGGAATCTCCCTCGTCAAAGGTTGATAACCCCACTAATCAGACGGAGGATCTGGGCCGCTCATGACTGTGAGCACAGCTGATATATCAGTTTTACACTCTCGAGAGGTTGCACAACTTTACCCACAAGTCGTGAGCTAAGCTAGTTGTTCATCACACTTCCTTAGGTGAGATGGCTAGCAAGCACACTACGAGACCGTTACAAAGGATCACGTTGGTAAGGTGTAACCGCTAAGGATTCTGGATCAGCGACGATGGGGCCCACCTCCAGGGGTACAAGACACACAGCACAGACCAAGCCGGAGGAGCAGGGACCATCGAAGCTTACCACCCCTCTTGCCCACGCGGCTAAGTTACTCCCGAACCAAAATGACCTAATTAGTAAGTCAAGACCGTCCCATTCCAGTCTTGTGGTTGCGCGGTTGTCCCAGGTTGTCGCTCTATGAACCGGTCCTTATGGAGAGTGGCCAACCAAGCACTAAGCACCGTGCCGGCCCCCTAAACCATATTTCTAACAAAACATCTTTTAAGGACGCACAAACCACTCAAGCACACAGCACAGAGGGTCGGCTCCAGAATTAAGTTGCATAAGACCATTAATCAAATTAATTAAAAAGGATCCAGATGTGTTATAGCGCAGCAACCTAGCACAACTAACCAAAATGCAACCCAAAGGATATATAAAGGATATAAAGGTGGCTAGGAAATCCTTATAGGTATACAGAATTAAAATGCAGTATGAAATTGTATTTAAAAAGTGATAGGAGGTTCATGTTATACTTGCCTTCCTCGTACTCTCCCGGCTGCTGCTCGAACTGCTCGGAAGACGGCTGCTCCTGGTACTGCTCCAAAGGTTCCGCGTCTACTAACGATCATCAAACATAGCCCACACATACACACATGCATAACAAGAACAAACTATAAGAAAACAGTACACCATTACAACAGAACAGCACATGAAACTAGCCTAGAACTAATCTACGCGTTACAACGATCGCGTGCATATAAAGAACACCTAAAACGGAGCTAAAACGTGAAGACTACGCTTAAAACAGGATCCAGGGACTTATTTGTAAGAAAACTGGAGCTTCCAGGGGTTTCTGTGCAAAAACTGAGGGCTAAAACCTAATTAAAGGTTAGACACAGGGGCTAGCCTGCAAAAGCTCCAAGACTAGGGCTGAGAAAACAATTTCTAGAGAGCTTGGGGGGTCAAACAGGAAGAAAAGGACTTGTTTGCAATTATCTTTGACTCACGGGGTGGACTGCGGGTTGATTACAGGAAAACCCGGGGGTTCTTTAGCAAAAGAAGCGGGCTGAAGCGGTACCTTCTGTTCTGGATCGTTGGATCAAAATCGGGCGGCTCAGATTAGATCTGTCTCGCGAAGGGGTACGCGCGACTGTCAACCGTCGGATCCAGATCCGACGCTCCCGACTCTCTCTTCTCTCAGATCTAATGCGGCGCGCCGGATCTGAGATAGGCGGCTCGGATTTAAAACGGGGGCGAACCGGTACGCGCGGACGTGGTCACTCGGATCAGAATCTTACGGTTCGCATCAAAGGAGGCCACGATCTAATCAGGGACGCTGGCTATTGATCCGACGGCCCGTGAGAATTGGGGCTTGGCCGGCGGCGATTGCTCGCCGGAGCTCGTCTCCGCGGCGGCGCCTCGCCGGCTTAGGCCGATCTCGGCCGTCCGGCCTCCATCTAGGACGGGATCAAGTCCTGGAGAATGCTGGCTGCACGCGTAACCCATCTAGGCGATCAGCACGGCGGATTGGAGCTCGGGGCGGTGCTCCCCACGGCGGAGGCGGCTCGGGGTCACTGGGTCAAGGGGAACACGCACGCAGAGGGGGAGAGAGGAGCCAGGAACGAGTGCAGCGTGTTCCTTACCACTCCGGGGTACTGCAACGGCAGTTGGAGGCCGGGGATCGAGGCGTCGGGGAAGAGTCGCGGTAGCGCAGAGGCTCGATCGATGGCGGCGGCTCCAATCCGAGGGCGGTGCAGTGGCGTAGGGTCACGGGGAACAGGAGTGGGGGAAAGAGACGCGGCTGAGGGAGAACGTGAGGAAGCGGCCGGGTCTAAGAAAGGGGAAGAAGGGCGGCCTTGGCGTGCGGGTCACACGCAACGGACCCCGAGCTTCCCGCGGTCCCGTTACGGCTCGATCTAATCCGATCGCGGCCGGGTTTCTAGAAGGGTCCGGGTGGGGGCACGGGTTCGGCGTGCGGCTCGGGAAAGGGCCCAGATGCGCGGAGGGGAGGGGCCACGGCCAGCGGCCAAGGGGAAAGTCCGGCGGGGCGAAACAGAGGAGGTCGCGAGGGGGGAACGAAACACCTGACCGGTGGGACCGGTCTGGCAGTGGAAGAGAAGAGGGGAGAACGGCCGTGGGCTGCTCGCGTGGGAGGGAGGAGCGCTGGCTCGGGCTGGGCCGCAGGAGGAAGAAATGGGTCGGGCGCGGCCCATGCGGGGAAAGAGAGGGGAAAAGGGGTGCTGGGCCTCGGGCTGGGGAAAGAAAGAGAGGGAGAGAGGTTTGGGCCGGCTGGCTGGGCTCCTTTCTATTCCTTTTCTTTATCTACACCCCACTAATTCAAACAATTCTAATTGAATTCAAATGAATTTGAATTCAAACTCTATAAACTAAACACAAATAAAACAATGCTGCAGCATGAATGCACAAACATTTCAATCCTATGATAAATTTTTATTTTCTTGCGTTATAAATTGCTTTAAATGCCATAAAAATTAAAGAAAAGCCTGGAAAATTTATTTAAGCCCAAATAAATTCGTTAAAATTTAAGGAAATTACCTTAGGGTGTTACAATAGAGCGACAACCTGGGACAACCGTGCAACCACAAGACTGGAATGGGACGGTCTTGACTTACTAATTAGGTCGTGTTGGTTCGGGAGTAACTTACCTGCGTGGGCAAGAGGGGTGGTAAGCTTCAATGGTCCCTGCTCCTCCGGCTTGGTCTGTGCTGTGTGTCTTGTACCCCGGAGGTGGGCCCCATCGTCGCTGATCCAGAATCCTTAGCGGTTACACCTTACCAACGTGATCCTTTGTAACGGTCTCGTAGTGTGCTTGCTAGCCATCTCACCTAAGGAAGTGTGATGAACAACTAGCGTAGCTCACGACTTGTGGGTAAAGTTGTGCAACCTCTCGAGAGTGTAAAACTGATATATCAGCTGTGCTCACAGTCATGAGCGGCCCAGATCCTCCATCTGATTAGTGGGGTTATCAACCTTTGATTAGGGAGATTCCCGGGTGGTTTGGTTTGGATGGTCCTTAGTAGTTCTTAATTAATATTGGTTAATTCTTATGCAATTTGGGTTATGGTAATTCATCCACTTGTAGTAATTAGCTTTAATAAAATTTTGCTAAGATTAAAAGCTAATGCAGTTGAGTCAGCTAACCTTAGAGCCTCATACTCGTGTTATACTTGTTGAGTACTAGTTTGTACTCACACTTGCCTCTCTACTCTTCTGTTCTATTTTGGGATATCTTCGACTGCTGCTCAGTGCCCGGCAACGTGGAGGACTACGTCAGCGGCTTCGACGACTTCTAGGTGTTTGTCTCCCAGTCGACGTCCCTGTGGCGCCCAGCTCTTCATGTATCTCTTTTACGCTTCCGCACTCTTGAACCGATTCTTGATTCGGTTGTAATAAAATAATTCATTTATGATTCGTTTACGATTTATATTAATGTTATTTCCTGACATGTGTTGTGATATCTTGATGATCTATTGTATATATGCGTGACTTGATCCTGGCGCATATATGATTGCTCGATTTATGTTCTTATAAATCGGGTGTGACAGATTGGTATCAGAGCCGTGTCGACTGTAGGACGAAGCCTAGGTAGAATTGGTCGAGTTTAGGACTTCTTTTCTCTTGCTTGCCTCCGCAAATCCTCAACCATCATGTTTCTGCTTCTATTCCTTGAGTCTTAAGCCCTCGATTTGCTATCTTCCCTGCCTTTTCTGAGAAATAGCTTGAGCTTTCCGTAGACGTTGGCCTGAGTCGCCCAATCCTGTAATTTATAAGTTTAGATTGTCCCGATAAAAATACGCTAGAACGAGGGTGTTAGTCGAGTAGTGTGGAAAACTCGACTAAGTTGTGAATATTGAATGTTTGTTATTGTGCAAATGTTTGATTTGGATTTTTGGTTGATTGCATAGGTTAGTAGTTAAACTTGTTCATGCAAATCGATCCTAACCCAACTTGAACTAAATAATAAAATTGAGTTAGAACGTTGGGGGTAAAACCTATATTCCTTTCTTTCTATCATATCCTTCCGAAGTTTCATTTCCGTAGCTGCACAATATCTCGTTCTTATAAATATTGTTTGTTGCAATCAGATGGTGAACACCAGGCGCACCGCTTCCGGTTCTGACCAGCAGGAGCAGAACAACCAGGGTACTGGTCAGCCGCTGCCGATGCCGCCACCACTGACCCCGGAGCAGTTCTTCCAGCTCCAGATGCAGATGATGGCTACCCTGAACAACACCGTTCAGGCTCTACAGCAGATCCATGCTCAGCCACCGCCTCCTCCGCCGCCTCAGCCCGTGACAGGCGTGTGGATTTCCTGAGAGGTCATCCTCCGACCTTCTCTCACGCCACGGACCCACTCCAGGCGGACGACTGGCTTCGTTCGGTGGAGCGCCAGTTGGTTGTTGCGCAGTGCGATGACCGAGAGCGGGTTCTGTACGCAGGAAATCCGCAGGTGAAACCCTCAGCTGCGAGGCTCCGCTCTTGACTGGTGGGAGTCCTACCCAGCTCGGGATCGTGATGCTCTCACGTGGGACCAGTTCCGTGAGCGTTTCAGGAATCATCACATTCCTGAGGGCATTATGAAGATGAAGCAGACGGAGTTCCGTGCCCTTAAGCAGTTAAATTTGAATGGAATTCTCTACAAATTCTTTCGAGCTTGATCTATCCTTGATTTCTTTCATAAACCTGACACATTGAGCAATCTCCATCCTTGTTATCTGTGTTCTTTAATTCAGGGATCTATGACGGTGACGGAATACCGTGACCGCTTCCTTCAGCTTGCCCGCTACGCCCCTGCTGACGTCGCTCGTGATAGCGACAAGCAGGAGTACTTCAAGGAGGGACTGGATGATCACATCCAGTATGCGCTGCTGAACCACCACTTCGACAACTTCAACCAGCTGGTTGATGCGGCCCTCAACACCGAGCGTAAGCGCCGGGAGATTGAGGATAAGAAGAGGAAGATGGCTCCATCCTCTTCGGGCACCAACACTCGTCCCCGATATCAGCATCCACCGCCGCAGCAGCAGCAGAGGCCGCCCCAGCAGTACCAGCAGCGGCAGCAGTACCCGCTTCGTCCTCAGCAGCAGCAGCAGGCGGGACAGGGTCAGAGGCTTCCGGCGCCTCCGGCTCCACCAGCTCAGAGGCAGGGAGCGCCCACTCCTCCTCCTGGGCAGCAGGCCGCTGCACTTCCTCGAGTGTGCTTCCACTGCGGCGAGCCAGGGCACTACGCCAACGTCTGCCCTCGGAAGGTGCAGGCGGGACAGCAGGGGCGTGCAGCACCGCCCAAGGCCCCAGCTCAGGGCAGGGTGAACCACGTGACGGCCGAGTCAGCGGCCGAGGCTCCTAACGTGGTTATTGGTACGTTCATGGTCAACACCCACCCTGCTACCATGCTTTTTGATACTGGTGCTACACATTCTTTCATCACCTAGTCTTTTGTTGAGCATCATGGCATTCCTACTAGCACATTAAAGAGGTGCATGTTAGTATCTTCATCGGGAGGGCAGTTGAGGTCTCATGTCTTCTGTCCCAGAGTCAGTGTGGCCATAAGGGGGATAGATTTCAGTGCAAATCTGATGGTGCTAGACTCCAAGGGCATCGATGTGATCCTCGGTTTGGAGACTCTTGCTAAGTGGGGAGTCCGGATAGATTGTGCTCAGAGGACGGTTCTTCTGTCAGCACCGGATGGTCAGGAGGTTACTGTTGGTGCCACAGAGCCCTCTGGATTTCTTCATCAGATGGAGGCTAGACCTACGGATGGTATTCGCGTGGTGTCTGAATTCCCGGATGTCTTTCCGGATGATTTGCCAGGTATACCGCCTGATCGCGACATTGAATTTTCTATTGATCTCTTGCCTGGCACAGCTCCTATTGCTAAGAGGCCCTATCGTATGGCTCCTGTCGAGCATGAGGAGGTTAAGAAGACTGTCGACGAATTGCTAGCTAAGGGTTATATCCGTCGCAGTTTCTCTCCTTGGGCTTTTCCTGTATTGCTTGTGGAGAAGAAGGATGGCGCGAAGAGGATGTGCGTCGATTATCGGGATCTGAATGTGGTCACTATCAAGAACAAGCATCCATTGCCCCGTATTGAGGATCTTTTCGATCAGCTTCAGGGTGCTTGTGTATTCTCGAAGATTGATCTGCGTTCGGGCTATCATCAGCTGAGGATTCATTCTGAGGATATTCTGAAGACGGCATTCACCTGCAAGTATGGGTTATACGAGTATACGGTCATGTCCTTTGGCTTGACCAATGCTCCGGCTTTCTTCATGCATCTGATGAACAAGGTTTCAATGGATTATCTGGACACCTTTGTGGTGATATTTATTGATGATATCCTGATATATTCCAAGTCAGAAGCGGAGCATGAGAAGCATCTGAGGCTTGTGTTGCAGAGGCTCAGAGAGCACAAGCTGTATGCCAAGCTCAGCAAGTGCGAGTTCTGGATTGACGAGGTTCCGTTCCTCGGTCATGTTATCTCCAAGGGAGGTATTGCTGTGGACCCCGGAAAGGTGAAGGATGTGCTTGACTGGGTTGTACCACAGACGGTGAAGGAAGTCCGCTCTTTTCTGGGCTTAGCAGGTTATTATCGGAGGTTCATTGAGAATTTCTCCAAGATTGCGAAGCCTTTGACTTCCTTGCTAGAGAAGGGTGTGGATTTCTTCTGGACTGATGAGCGTCAGGGTGCCTTCGAGGAGCTGAAGAAGCGGTTGACTACGGCGCCAGTCCTTACTCTGCCAGTCCAGAGCAAGAGGTTCACAGTGTATTGTGATGCTTCGAGGGATGGTCTTGGTTGCGTTCTGATGCAGGAAGGCAGAGTGATAGCTTATGCTTCGCGGCAGTTGCGCCGGCACGAGCTAAATTATCCCACTCATGATCTGGAGTTAGCTGCAGTTGTGCATGCTCTGAAGATATGGAGGCATTACTTGTTTGGGCAAAGGTGTGATATTTACACTGATCACAAGAGCCTCAAGTATATTTTCACTCAGAGTGAGCTGAATATGCGGCAGAGAAGATGGCTAGAGTTGGTCAAGGATTACGACCTGGAGATTCACTATCATCCGGGCAAGGCCAATGTTGTAGCAGATGCTCTGAGCAGGAAGAGCTATGTTAACATGGCTGTGGCTTTTCAGATGCCTCAGGAGTTATGCGAGGAGCTTGAGCAGTTGAGTCTGGGTTTCCTGCATCACACCTCGGGTACATCGTTCGAGGCGGAACCCACTCTAGAGGCAGAGATCAGGCAGCATCAGAAGGAAGATAAGAAGCTGCAGGAGATTCGTGAGTTGCTCAAGATTGGCAAAGCTCCTCATTTCAGAGAGGATGATCAGGGTACCTTGTGGTACAAGGGTCGTATATGTGTGCCGGATGTGAATGACCTCAGAAAGTTGATTCTGAGTGAGGCTCATGATACAGCATATTCTATCCATCCAGGCAGCACGAAGATGTATTACGACCTGAAGGAACGATTCTGGTGGTATGGAATGAAGCGTTCCGTTGCGGAGTACGTGGCTATCTGTGACACTTGTCAGCGTGTCAAGGCAGAGCATCAGAGGCCAGCAGGGTTATTGCAGCCGTTGAAGATTCCAGAGTGGAAATGGGAGGAAATCACTATGGACTTCATTGTTGGCTTGCCTCGTACTCAGAAAGGGTACAACTCCATATGGGTAGTAGTGGATCGGTTGATGAAAGTTGCTCACTTCATTCCGGTGAACACTACTTACTCCGGCGCTAGACTCGCAGAGTTGTACATCTCCAGGATTGTCTGTCTGCATGGTGTTCCGAAGAAGATCATATCTGACCGAGGATCTCAGTTCACTTCACGGTTCTGGGAGCAGTTGCATGATTCGTTGGATACGAAGCTGCGCTTCAGTACTGCTTATCATCCTCAAACAGACGGGCAGACAGAGAGAACCAACCAAGTGTTGGAGGATATGCTTCGCGCCTGTGCTATTCAGTATGGTACCAGCTGGGATAAATGCCTGCCATATGCAGAGTTTTCATACAACAACAGTTATCAAGCCAGTCTGAAGAAATCCCCGTTCGAAGCCCTGTATGGTCGAAAATGCAGGACTCCGCTGTATTGGGATCAGATTGGTGAGAGGCAGGTGTTTGGTCTGGATATTGTTGAGGAGGCCGAACAGCTGGTACAGCAGGTGCGAGAGAATCTGAGGGTTGCTCAGACTCGTCAGAAGAGCTATGCGGATGTTCGTCGCCGAGATTTGACCTTCGCGGTGGGTGATCATGTGTACCTGAAGGTCTCGCCGATGAGAGGAATCCGCAGGTTTAATGTACGAGGGAAGCTCGCTCCTCGATACATTGGTCCGTTCAAGGTGCTGGAACGGAAAGGTGAGGTGGCATATCGTCTGGAGTTGCCACTCAATCTCTCAGGAGTGCACGATGTGTTTCACGTGTCTCAGCTGAAGAAGTGCTTGAGAGTGCCAGAAGAGCAAGCACCGATAGAAGGGTTGGATGTGCAGGAAGATTTGACCTATATCGAGCATCCGGTAAAGATTCTGGAGACGTCTGAGAGAGTTACCAGGAACAAGAAGATCAAGATGTGCCGAGTTTAGTGGAGTCATCACACGGAGGATGAGGCTACTTGGGAGCGAGAAGATGAGCTGAGGAAGACATATCCCGATCTCTTTGCTAGCTAGCCTATCCGAATCTCGGGACGAGATTCCTATAAGGGGGGTAGGTTTGTAACACCCTGAGGTAATTTCTTTAAATTTTAATGAATTTATTTTGGGTTCAAATAAAATTTCCGGAGTTTCCCCCTAATTTATCTTGCATTTAAGGTAGTTTTATAACGCAAGTAATTAAAATTTATCATAGGATTAAAGTGTTTGTGCATTCGTGCCGCAGCATTATTTTTTTTTGTGTTGAAATTATAAGGTTTGAATTCAAACTTATTTGGATTCAAATAGTTTGTTTGAATGGTTATAGAGAAGAAAAGAAAAGAAGAAAAGAAGGGGAAAGGAAAGAAGTCCAGCAGCCGGCCTGCTCTCTCTTCCTTGGCCCGGCCCAGCGCTGCTCTCCCCTCTTTCCCTCTCGAGCCTTCCCTCTCCTTCTCCCGCATGGGCCACGGCGGCCCAGCTCCTCTCTTTTCCCCCCCTCGGGTCCCTCTCTCTCTCCCTTTCCCCCACATGGGCCGCGCCCCGACCCATCTCTTTTCCCAGCCCAGCGTCTCTCTCTCGTTTCTCCCGCAGCCCAGCCCGAGCCGTGCTCGCTCTCCTCTTCTCTCCCCTCTCCCGCGTGGGCCGTGCTAGCCCAGCGCACCGCTCCTCCGCTCAGCCCACCCGCGCAGCGCTCCTCTCTTTCGCTGACGAACCGGGCCCGCCTATCATCTCCCTCCTCCCGCGCTCCTCCCGCAACGGCCGCGCCGCAGCACGGCCTAAATCCCCAGTCTCTCCCCGCCGCAACCGCACCCGAGACCCCTGGCCTGCCCTTCTTATCCCCGGCGCCCTCCCCTGGACCCATTTCCCCCAGCGCAGCCTCCAGCAAACCCTAATCGCGCCGCCGCCCCGCCTCCGCTCGGGACAGAGCTCCGCCGCCGCGGGTGCGCTGCTCCCCTGCGCCCTAGCTTCGACCGGGTCTCGCAGGAGTTTCACCCGACCACCAGGAACCTCCCCGCGGCCGCCTTCTTCGACTCCGGCCCACGTAGCGGTCGATCGACGGAGCTCCCCGCCGGTCCTGTTTTCCGCCGCGCGCCGGTCAATTCCGGCCTCGGTGAGCTGCCCCCCTGCCTTTCCTCTCCGTGACCTGCTTGTCCCGACCCGTTGCACGCCCGTAGGCCTGGGCGTAGCCCGGCCAGCTTCGCCGCCGCGCATGCCGGGAATTCGCCGTGGTAGTGCCTGGGTAGCACGGCAAGTTTTCCCCTCCCCCGCGAGTTAGACCGGCTCGGCCTCACGCTGCACAGGTGCGAAGGGGATTAGGTCGATCCGGGAGTGGTTCAGAACCGTAGGATTCAGATCCAACAGTCTTAATCGCAGGATACCGGTGCAGCTCGCCCATTTTGCTAAAGAGTCCCCGCCTTTTTGAGGAATCAACCCGAGGTCTTCTTTAGTTCAATAGTTTTTACAGTTAGGCCCTGTTTTATTCGTTTAAGCCCCTGTTTTCCTGGAAATTGAACCCGTAGTCCAGCTTAGAGTTTTTAGCTAGCTAGTCCCGGTATCTAGGGTTTAATTACGTTTAAGTCCTCGGGTTTTGTGCAGAAGCCCCTGCAAGTCATGTTTTTCTCGCAAATAGGTCCCCGGATCTTGTTTTAAGCATAGTTTTCGCGTTTTAGCTCCGTTTTAAGCGTTCTTTATATCCACGCGATCGTTGTAACGCGAAGAATAGCTTTAGACTAGTTTTGTGTGCGGTTTCTATGTAATGTTGTACTGTTTTCTTATAGTTTGCTATTATTTGTGCATGTGTGTATGTATGGACTATGTTTGATGATCGTGAGTAGACGCGGAGCCTTTGGACGAGTACCAGGAGCAGCCATCTTCCGAGCAGTTCGAGCAGCAGCCGGGAGAGTACGAGGAAGGCAAGTATAACATGAACCTCCTATCACTTTTAAATACAATTTCATACTGCATTTTAATTCTGTATACCTATAAGGACTTCCTAGCCACCTTTATACCCTTATATATATATATCCTTTGGGTTGCATTTTGGTTAGTTGTACTAGGTTGCTGCGCTATAACATATCGTGGTCCTTTTTAATTAATTTGATTAATGGTCTTATGCAACTTAATCCTGAGAGTGGCCCTCTGTGCTGTGTGCTTGAGTGGTTCACGTCTCCTTAAAAGATGTTTTTGATAGAAACATGGTTTAGGGGGCCAGCACGGTGCTTAGTGCTTGGTTGGCCACTCTCCATAAGGACCAGTTCATAGAGCGACAACCTGGGACAACCGCGCAACCACAAGACTGGAATGGGACGGTCTTGACTTACTAATTAGGTCATGTTGGTTCGGGAGTAACTTACCTGCGTGGGCAAGAGGGGTGGTAAGCTTCAATGGTCCCTGCTCCTCCGGCTTGGTCTGTGCTGTGTGTCTTGTACCCCCGGAGGTGGGCCCCATCGTCGCTGATCCAGAATCCTTAGCGGTTACACCTTACCAACGTGATCCTTTGTAACGGTCTCGTAGTGTGCTTGCTAGCCATCTCACCTAAGGAAGTGTGATGAACAACTAGCGTAGCTCACGACTTGTGGGTAAAGTTGTGCAACCTCTCGAGAGTGTAAAACTGATATATCAGCTGTGCTCACAGTCATGAGCGGCCCAGATCCTCCGTCTGATTAGTGGGGTTATCAACCTTTGATTAGGGAGATTCCCCGGGTGGTTTGGTTTGGATGGTCCTCAGTAGTTCTTAATTAATATTGGTTAATTCTTATGCAATTTGGGTTATGGTAATTCATCCACTTGTAGTAATTAGCTTTAATAAAATTTTGCTAAGATTAAAAGCTAATGCAGTTGAGTCAGCTAACCTTAGAGCCTCATACTCGTGTTATACTTGTTGAGTACTAGTTTGTACTCACACTTGCCTCTCTACTCTTCTGTTCTATTTTGGGATATCTTCGACTGCTGCTCAGTGCCCGGCAACGTGGAGGACTACGTCAGCGGCTTCGACGACTTCTAGGTGTTTGTCTCCCAGTCGACGTCCCTGTGGCACCCAGCTCTTCATGTATCTCTTTTACGCTTCCGCACTCTTGAACCGATTCTTGATTCGGTTGTAATAAAATAATTCATTTATGATTCGTTTACGATTTATATTAATGTTATTTCCTAACATGTGTTGTGATATCTTGATGATCTATTGTATATATGCGTGACTTGATCCTGGCGCATATATGATTGCTCGATTTATGTTCTTATAAATTGGGTGTGACAATTTATGCTAAGCCGTTGCCCATACAACGGTCAAGTGGTTTGCGACAGGAAGCTAGGTGAGACGACACATCAACTCGGTCCTTAGGGGTGACAAGATGGATATCTCCCTTCTTCGCTCTACCACACAGGTACGAGCACACCCACGGCAATTCACACAGAAATGCCATCCATCCCGTCTGACTCGCCTTTCAAAACCACATTTTATCCCTTCCCACACACACACACACTTTCTTTATAAAACCAGGTGGTCAAGGTATGGTTATCATAAACAAGGGTGGCTATCCTACCATGTTTTCAGCAAGCAAAGCCATGCAATTTTATAAAACAGCCACTGGGTTGTGTTTATAAAAACTAGGACAGAAATATGCATCAAAGGGCGGGATTGAACTTGCCATCATCAAACCCTTGCGGGAGGTCCTGATCGAAGCACTGTCCCTCGGGCTCGGGGTCGCAGAACTGGTCCTCGTTCACTTGGTCACAGTTGGGACCCTCCTCGTTCACTCCGTGTCCTATGACGCAAGCAAACAAACACACAATCAAGCGAAAGAACTAAAAGCTTTTATCGTTGGGCTTGAATACGAAATAATTTAGTTATAGAGATAGGGGTAATATTTTTGGGTGGTTTCTTAATGACACGGTTGGAACTATACTAGAAATGGCGTGGTAAAGTTTCAGGTCGATCGGAGGTCGTTTGGCGCCTAAAATAACGAGTTAAAGGGGGTTCGAGGGTTAAACAGGGGTCCAGGGGTTTATTCGTAATTATCTGGAGGGAGTAAGGGCCTATTTGCGAACCCTAGAAATACTCAGGGCATGCTAATGATGTCAAGTATATCTAGGTTTATGTAATGGGGGGTCTGGTTTGAAATAACGGAAAGAGCAGGGCTTCTTTTGCAAAAGGGAGTAGATAGGGGGGGGGGCTTTGGGCAAAAGCCCCTTCTTCCTCCTCTCCCCCTCGTGACCGAAATAGAGGAGGGGAGTGGGGGCGGCGGCGGCAGCCTCGCCGGCCGGCCAGTGTCAGACCCGGGGCCACCGGGCTGGGCACGTTACGTAGTCTAAGAGATTAAGCCCGTCTTATCTCTTATTCATTTTGTTTATCTCTTGTTTATCCCATTTAAATAGGAGATAGAGCTAACCAACACGGAGAGGATCTACTCGAGATGTGTTCTGGTGTGATCCCTCGGCGGGAGTTGGTTAGCATCTTTGTAACTCTGACCTCTCGGATATATAAGGGAGGTTAGGGACCCCCCTCACAACACAAGATCATTAGGTCATTCTACACCAAAGGAATACAAACCACCATACAGGACGTAGGGTGTTACGCTCCGTGCGGCCCGAACCTGTCTAAAGTCTTGTGTTCCTTGCACCTTCGAGTTCCTGATCTCGGCGTCCCCTCACCCAAAACTTACCACCTTGGGTATATCCCTCGGTGGGCAGCCGGTTAAACACCGACAGCTGGCGCCAGGTAGGGGTGCGCGTCGAAGATCCACCGGCGAGCTCGATGGCATCTTTCAATTTCATCAGGTCAGTTCCCTCTCAGGGTACGACGTTCGTTTTTGGCTTGTGGGTTTGCATCACAGATGGTGCGGGCAACTTTCGGCGATTCCTCGTCGACATGAAGCCGAAAACCGTCGCTGCGGATCCTCACAGCGGCCTCGACAAGTTCGTCGACGAGCTCGACAACTTGCCGCTCCATGCTTCCGCGGCACAGATCGAGATGGAATCTATTCCAAGCTCGACTTCTTTTGGTGTCGCGACAACTTCCCCTGGTTTGGACTTGTTCCAATCTAGGGATTCGCATGGTCGGACTCAACCCGGCTTGTGCGAACCGGCCACTAATCTTTAGGAGGCCAACGCATCTGGATCCCTCTCCATGTTAGAGAAGGATCTGGACCTGCTGCTCCGGGATGGAAATCCTGAAGCCACCGCATGTCGAGAGGCTTCAGGTTGTTCTGGTCCCGGTGATTTGGTGATCACCTCCTCGCCGAAGGGGCACATTGTGCATTGGAGTGGCATGATGCTATCCAATCTACTCGAGGCAGAGAGCCGGCTTGTGGCTCACCTCGAGCCATTGCCTTTCCAAGAGGGCAGGCCATTGGCCACCGCGGCGGAGGGGTCGACAGAGCTAGTCGACGAAAGTTCTCATGAGCTTTCCTCCCGCCAGGTGCTAATGGCTGAAGAAGGCGAGGACGGTGGGGACTTTCCCATCGACAACTTTGAAGCAATCTCTGAAGATGAGATCACGGCCAACATCGGTAACGAGAATGATGCTGATCGTGAGGCGCGGAGGGCCAGGAACAGGGCCCGCGCAATCCGGCGGAGGAGAGCCAACGAGCGAAGGCGATCTATGCATCGCGAGCTCGACCCTGAGTTTGCTGCCGCAAGCGAGCGAGGTTTCAGGACTCCGGTGGCCAACATTGCCAGGGTCACGGCCATCCTCGAGCGCAGCCATGATCCGGAAGTACGTCAAGCACTCCTCTACGCGCAGAGGGCTTGGATCCAGCTGGATCAACATAATCCGGCGTCCATCATCCGGGAAGAGTGCGTGGACGAGAGTTGAAGTCAGGCTCGCAGTCGAATGGCTGGTGGTCGTCCTCAACACCAGATCAGCAACGACAACGCACGTGGGAGCCAGGCCCCTGGCGGGAGGCAATAGCCACCGCAAGGGGGTCATCTGCGACAGGCCAGTCGCCGACCTCCTCTGGAGGACCTGCGCCAGGACATCAATGAAGGTCGCGATGCGCGCACCGTGATCTCCTCCAGGCGCAAGACCCGCGAAGAAGTCGAAGCTGAAGGTACTGACTGTAGCGATCGATTTCCTGCTGTCTCTGCTCATTTCAGCAGCTACAAGTACCCAGAGGGCTTCAAGCCGATCGGCTTCACCAAGTACGACGGCAAGCAGGCTCCCCAGCAGTGGCTCCGCTGCTACTCCACGGCCATTGAGGTCGCGGGGGGCTCAAATATCACCAAAGTCGTCTACTTCCCGATGGCTTTGGACCCTGCACCGCTCACTTGGCTGGAGAGCCTCGGCAGCAACTCCATCGACTCCTGGGAACGACTTAAGAAGGTCTTCATCGACAATTTCCAGGGAGCGATTACCTGTGCAGGTACTCGACACGATCTTGCCCAGTGCAAGCAAGAACGTAACGAGCTTCTGCGGTCCTACACGCGTCGCTTTTTCGATGTCCGCGCCACCATCGCGAACATCTCGGAGGAGGACATCATCGACTGTTTCTACAACGGCATCACCGACCCGGGCATATACAGAGACTTCGGGCGGAACAGGCCGAAAACTGTTGCGGGCCTTCATGATATGATGCACGATTGGTCCGAGGAGGAGGAGGAGATGCGGGAACGGTTCCCGTGGCGCCAAGATAGCAATCTGCGGTGTCCAAACGACAACCGCAGCGACAAAGGCCAGCGGGAGTTTTCGGGGCCACCCCGGAAACGAAAGCCAGATGATGTCATCGCGGCTATTGATCGTCCTTCGCGGGGCAAGAAGTCGACAACTCAGGAGGAGTTCGAGAAGCTCCCGCAGAAGAAGTGCCCGTGGCACCCGGGCGCCAACCATACCGCCATCGACTGCTACCACCTTCGGAGGACGTTCAGCAACTCTGGTGGCGGCATGAAAAATGAGAAGCCTGCTGACAAAGAACCCGAGGATGATGATCAGGAGGATCACGAGCGCAACCTGAAATTTCAGGATGCGTCCAAGGTGGTCAACGTCATCTTCTGGGGGGATGAGGATTTCTGTTCCAGGCGGGATCAGAAGCTGCTCCTCCGAGAGATTTTGTCCATCGAGCCGGCGGTACCATGACCACTCCGTTGGTCGGAGGTCCCCATCTCGTTCTCTCGTGATGACCAGTGGATGAGCTTTTCCGAGCTTGGTGAGTTCCCCTTGGTCCTGGATCCTGTGGTGGCGGAGGTCAAGCTTACCAAGGTCCTCATCGATGGCGGAAGTGGGCTCAATCTCATCTTCGTCAGCACTTTGAAGAAGATGGGCCTGGATTTCAAGGATATGCTGGTTCCCAGCAAGTCCCCCTTTTACGGCATCATTCCAGGTAATGCGGCGCACCCACTTGGTACGGTGGTCCTCCCAGTCACCTTCGGCACGCGGGAGAATTATCGTACTAAATTCATCAAGTTCGAAGTGGCTACTTTTGACTCTTCTTACCATGCAATACTGGGTCGACCGGCACTTGCCAAGTTCATGGCAGTGCCGCATTATGTCTATCTGCTTCTTAAGATGCCAGGACTCGGTGGAGTGCTCACCCTCCGCAGCGACTTGAAGAAGTCGTACGACTGCAATCAGGAGGCGATCCAGTACGCTTTGACTACTCGTGTGCCAGATGCTTCGGGAGAAGTACTCGCGGCCGTGCAGCAGTTCTCCCAGACCGGGCTGGAGATTCCTTCCAAGAAGGCCAACAAGTCGAGCATCCAGTCGACTGATGATGTGGCCCTCAAGACGATCCAGCTCCAGGAGGGAGATTCATCCAAGACAGCCGTCATCGGTGCGGGCTTGGGTGACAAATAGGAACTCATGCTCGTCAGCTTTCTTCGGGCTAACCGAGACATATTCGCATGGAAACCAGCGGATATGCCAGGGGTGCCCAGGGAGTTGATCGAGCATGCTTTGAATGTACACCCGAAGGCTACGCCTAAGAAGCAACGCCTGCGGAGGTTTGCCCACGACAAGCGTGAGGCCATTAAACGGGAGATCACTAAACTTCTTGCAGCTGGATTCATTAAAGAAGTAATCGATCCATAGTGGGTAGCGAATCCCATCCTTGTAAAGAAAAAGAACAATGAATGGATAATGTGTGTCGACTACACCGATCTCAACAAGCATTGCCCAAAAGATCATTTTGGGCTGCCGCGCATTGACCAAGTCGTCGATTCGACGGCTGGTTGTGTCCTTCTTTGCTTTCTTGACTGTTACTCAGGATATCATCAGATTGCACTCAAGGAGGAAGACCAAGTCAAGACTGCATTCATCAGCCCATACGGAACTTACGCCTACAAAACAATGTCCTTCGGGTTGAAGAACGCAGGAGCAACATACCAGCGTGCGATCCAGATGTGTTTCGCGGATCAGCTGCACCGGAATGTTGAGGCCTATGTGGATGACGTGGTCATCAAGACCAGGGATTCTGATAACTTGATTGCAGATTTGGAGGAAACATTCAGCAGTCTGCGCAGATTTTGGTGGAAACTTAATCCCACCAAGTGCGTCTTTGGAGTACCTTCAGGGAAATTGCTCGGGTTCATCGTCAGCAACCGGGGCATTGAGGCCAACCCTGTGAAGATCACGGCCATCACTGATATGGAGGCTCCGGCCACAATCAAGGACGTGCAAAAGCTAACAGGTTGTATGGCGGCTCTGAACAGGTTCATCTCCCGGCTCGGGGAGAGGGTCCTACCCTTCTTTAAGCTCCTGAAACGCCAGGATAAGTTCCAATGGACGGCGGAGGCTGATCGGGCCTTGCAAGCTCTGAAACATCATCTGCAGTCACCTCCAATCCTCACAGCACCGTTGCCAGGGGAGGATCTACTACTTTACATCGCGGCAACAACTCATGTCGTCAGCAGTGCTATTGTAGTCAAGCGAGGCGAAGAAGGCCATGCGTTTGGAGTGCAGAGGCCTGTCTACTTCGTCGGCAAGGTCCTCTCCGAATCCAAGGTACGGTATCCTGCTGTTCAAAAGCTTTTGTATGTACTCTTAATCACATCAAGAAAGCTGCGCCATTACTTCGACGAGTATAAGATCACTGTGATCACGGACTTCCCGCTGGCGAATATTCTTCATAATCAAGATGCCACGGGGCGCATATCCAAGTGGGCAGTGGAACTGGGGGCTTTGTCAATAGACTTCAAGCCACGCACTGCAATCAAGTCACAGGCTCCAGTCGACTTCATGGCTGAATGGAGGGAGAATCAAGTCCCAACTCCAGTGGACAAGCCAGAGCACTGGACCATATATTTTGATGGGTCCCTCAAGCTCGACGGCAGTGGTGCTAGGGTTCTGCTTATTTCTCCACGAGGTGAGCAGTTGAAATACGTCCTTCAGATCCTGTGGGCGGTATCCAACAACGAAGCCGAGTATGAAACTTTGCTTCACGGGCTTCGTTTGGCGATATCACTAGGGATCAAGTGACTACTTGTATATGGCAACTCTCTCCTTGTTGTTCAGTAGGTCAACAAGGAATGGGATTGCAACAAGGAGACAATGGATGCTTATGTGCAGGAAGTGCGCAAGTTGGAAAGCAAATTCTCCGGCTTGGAGGTTCATCATGTATTGCGGGAGCACAACGTTGGCGCGGACACCCTGTCCAAACTGGGGTCCACGCGTGCCCAGGTCCCGCCAGGAGTCTTCGTCCAGGAGCTCAAATAGCCATGCATCAAGTCTTCTCCGCAGGTAGCCATCGACGCGGGTCCCCAACAACCCGATCGAGAGG
Source organism: Panicum hallii (assembly GCF_002211085.1). Taxonomy (NCBI): domain Eukaryota; kingdom Viridiplantae; phylum Streptophyta; class Magnoliopsida; order Poales; family Poaceae; genus Panicum; species Panicum hallii. The sequence continues at coordinate 20,468,707 of NC_038048.1, read as the reverse complement.
TTATGGTGCTGGAGGAAGACTGGCGAGGGGCTTTTATCGACTTCATTCGAGATCAGCGATTACCAGCAGGAATCGACGCCAGGAGCGCCGAAGTAGCTCGCATCTTGCGAAGAAGCAAGGGTTTCATCCTGGTCGACGGCAAGCTCTATCGGCGAGGCGCTCGGTCAGGGGTTCTCATGAAGTGCGTCATAAAGGAAGATGGCTACGACATACTGCGGGAGATCCACGATGGCCTCTGCGGCAACCATGCGGCTTCAAGAACACTGGTGGGAAAAGCGTACAGAGCCAGTTTCTGGTGGCCCACCGCAGTGACCGACGCGGAGGATCTCGTGCGCAGGTGCCAAAATTGTCAATTCTTCGGCAAACAGACGCATGTCCTAGCTCACAGCCTCATCACCATACCGCCGTCCTGGCCTTTTGCCTGTTGGAGCCTTGACATGATCGGGCCCTTCACGACGGCACCAGGCGGTTTCACCCATGTTCTGGTGGCTATCGACAAGTTTACTAAGTGGATCGAGTACAAGCCGATAGCCAAGCTCACGCTAGATTGGGTCGTCGACTTCATCTCAGATATTATGCATCGCTTCGGCTTCCCCAACTCCATCATCACGGACTTGGGGTCAAACTTCACGGCAAACCAGTTCTGGGAGTTCTGCGAGAATGCTTGCATTGAAGTTAAATACGTCTCGGTTGCACACCCTAGGGCTAACGGACAAGTCGAAAGGGCGAACGGCTTGATCATTGACGGCCTCAAGAAGAGACTTTATGATGAAAACAGCAAGAAGGGAGGCAAATGGGTGCATGAGCTGCCACATGTCGTCTGGGGGCTTCGGACTCAGCTGTCCAAAGCCACAGGACAAACACCTTTTTTCCTCGTGTATGGATCTGAAGCTATCCTACCAGCCGATATCATGTGGAAGTCTCCAAGGGTCGAAATGTACAATGAAGGCGAGGTGGACGAGGCGCGGCAGTTAGAGCTCGATTCTGTGGAAGAGGCTCGCTGTACCGCTCTTGTTCAGTCAGCCCGGTACCTGCAGGGGATCCGGCGGTACCATGATCGCAACGTCAGGGAGTGGTCATTCAGCGTCGGTGATTTGGTCTTGCGTCGTATTTAGGACGAGTCTGGCCTACACAAGCTTAATTCAAGGTGGGAGGGCCCGTTCGTCGTCAAGCATGTCACAAGGCTAGGGTCTTATCGACTACAAATCCCCGAGGGTCGCGAGGTCCCGAACTCCTGGAATGTTCAGAACCATCACAAGTTCTACCCTTAAGTTGAGGCCCGGTGATCGCTAATTCCCCGGGGGCTCAGAAGATCTGCTTTCCCCGAATCAATTTGGAGGCCATGAGCCACATGACTCGGGTTGTACATGCCTTCTTACTTCCACGATGGCCAGTGTCACGTGCAAACATACATATATATAAATCGACTTCTTGTCGCGCATGACGCCGGGGCTACAGCCACGGTCATCTCCCTTCGACTTCCGTTTTTGACGGAGCCCTCGGCTCCGGCTAACTTCTCGGCATATCGAGTTTTGCCGTGACTTTCGATGGTCGCACGCGACAGCAGTCGCATTTTTTCCAACACAGTCGATCCGTTCGACTGGCTTACACCTAGTACGTTGGCAAGGCTCGCATAAAGAGCTACATCGACTACATCCTGAGTGGCTGCACTCAGAACAGTCTTGTTTTTGCCAAAAAAGAATGGCAAGCTCGCGGCGCTGCCCGCACCTGCTCCTTGCAAGCCTGATCCGTCCGTCCAGGTCTTACCTAGCTTACGGAGCACACTCACGGAAGGAGCGCTCTTCGACTATACTCTGAGTCGCCGTACTCGGGGTAGTCCCTTTTTTGCCCTATGCACGGCAACCCCGCGACGATGCTCGCGTTCTTTCCTAACAAGTCTAGACCCGCTCGATCGAGTTGTGGCTATTCTGTTAGACGAGTACTAGCTGCCCTTCGGGTCGTTGCACCCAGGGAAGCCTCTACTACTTGAGTCTCGTAAGCCTGGATCCCAATTCAGCTAAGACACGCAAACAAGTAGAGATGTCGAGTGAAGCATTTACATAAGAGAATGATTAATTGTTTCATACACCCTAATCCTGCAGTACACTGTGTACAATTTGCTCGACTACAGGTTGGGCTTCTCGCTGGTACTCCTCGAACCGCTCGTCTGTGCAGTCCGCCGCCATCCCTTGCGCAAAGATGCTCAGCTGCACGTTCGGCACGAAGGACTTTACATAGGCGAGGGCATTACTCACGCACGCAACTGGAGCTTCGGATAGGAACTTGAGCATTTTCTTCGAGGCTTCATGGAGTCGCTCCAGCAGGGGCCGCGGGCCTGCTTTGCCTTCTTCTGGCGGATCCACCATGTCCACCAGCTCCTGGGCAGCCCCCCGGAGGTCCTCCAGCTCCTTGCGCAGCTGCTCGTCCTTCTCGCCCAGCGCTTTGACTTGCTGAAGGCAGTCGACGAACTGACGTTCAGTGTCGCCGATCACCTTCTGCAGCCTTTCGACATCATCTGTACGATGATACAGCATATTCTTCACGTCAGTAAGCAGCTCCTCTTTGTGTTTTGTTATTTTCCTAAGCTCTGTGGTAAGGGCACTTCAGCATCTAAGGGGAGTTACTGAGGAAAAGTACTCGAGGGAAGCGAGGGCCTACCTTGGTGTGCCTTCTTCTCTGCCTTGAGCTGCTCCTGGTACTCTGCTTGTATCTTCTTGAGCCGTTGTTGGAGCTTGGAGTTGGCCTTTTCGAGGTTCTTCAGGTCATTCTTGAGCAACCAGGTCTCTCGAGTTCTTTCGTGCTTCAGTATATCCAGCTCTCACGGCAGATAGCAGTTCTTTGTGATTTCCTCGGAGACGCGCTTGTCCAGGGCAGCTAGCTCTCGCGCATCACTCACAACCGCGCGGAGTTTCTCCGACTTCTTCTGGGATTTGGTGATTACATGCTGTGCAAAAGGCGGAGATTGAGTCACAAACAACTCACCAATGTGCACATCTGGAACATTACCCGAGCACTACCATGGAGAAGTCGTATAACTCCTTGAAGGTGCTCTTGAAGGTCTTCAGATTTTCGGCCGACAGCAGGAGGTCGTCCACCAGGTCGGTGGTGATGATGTTCTGGTGCCCTAGCCCGGCCCTCAGCACTTCACGGGGATTCCCCGAGGACCCGGCGGCGTCCCCGGACGGCGGCGGCTGGACACGTGCAAGCACACAACATGGTCAACACATTATGCCCAGACCTCGGCAGCCAGTCGCGGGCGGGTAAGCGCGTACCTGTGCTATCGGTATGAGCGGCATCAGGGATCTTGACTTGTTCTCCGCCACTGGGTCCGGCTCCCTCTTGTCGGGGCTCGGGGGGCGGCAAGTCGGGGAGCGCCGCATCTGCCTCAGGGGCCACCTCCGTGGGTACTGACCCCCCAGGCGCCAAGGGCTCGGAGGCTGTAGCAGCCGAAGCAGGCTCCGCACCGGCGGGGTCAGCGCAGGTTGATGGCTCTGGGGCCGCCGCAGCCGTGCCTGGTTCCAGCTGGAGTTGTACTGCGCTTGCAGCCCTGATGATATCGACAACATTGTTATCCAAGTGGGCACGAGCAAGATCTTCAAGCGACTGAAGGAAAACTTACAGTGTCGACTTCTTTTTGGCGGCCTTCTTCACCCACCAGGCCCGTCGAGGAATGCCCGTTGCTGACGGCGAGGCCTGGTCGGCCGATGGAGGGGTCCCCGCCATGGCAATTGTCACCACAGCAGCGGCGGAGGGGCCTGTGTCCACCCCCTCGGGTTCAATCCCGGGTGGCAGAGCAGGGAGACTGCAAGTGGATACTGTCAGTACTCAGCATCATTAATACTTTGCAACTAGCCAAAACACCAACTCAGTACCTGGAGGACTCGACTTCTTGGGCCTTGCGTTTTCGCATCTGTCGCTGGCCCTTCGGCACCGGTGGTAGAGCGCCGGCCAACTCCACGCTCTGGTCGGAGGAGTTGTCCCGGCGCGGTTCCGCGTCGGTTCCTTCACTCGCCTGCGAGTCCACGCATTCGGTGGACTCGCTGCTGCCTCGAACCGCAGCAAGGCGAGCCATCTTGGTGGCAACGGCGGCAGCAAGGCGTGGTCCTCCTTCGGCTTCTTCCCTCGCCTGCGAGTCCGCGCACTCGGCGGATTCGTTGCGGCTTTGAGCCGCAGCAAGACGAGCCTTCTTGGCTGCCGTGGCAGCAGAAGGGAGGAGGTGATATGCTCGGGGGAGGTCCGGCTGCGGCGGGTAGCTGCAGTACAGCTCCGTGTGTCCCTGCAGAAAGTTCTTCAGTTAAGTACCGGTGCAGTAGCAGATTTCTTCAGTAAAAGAAGTCGAATACTTACCGGCTTGGGCGGATTTCGCGCGGAGAACAAGGTGGGCACGTACGGCACGGCGTCCATGTCCAGCAGCACCCGCTGAACTCGCTGGAGCGTGACTTCATCTGGCACCTCCTCTGTGCACATGCGAGAAGGGTCAGCGGGGCCGGTGTACTCGAAGCCCAGGCAGCAGCGCTGTTGGATGGGTTGGACGCGGCGCTTGTAAAATGAGAACATGACGGAGGCGCCGGTCACTCCTTTCTTCTTCTGTGCCTCGATGGCCTCCAGCAGCTCTTTGACCTGTATCATCTCCATGCCGGAGGGTTCAAGGTTCCATTCCCCCCTCACCACTGGCGGCCTGCTCGACTTCGTCGGCAGGGGGGGAGCATGGTTTTCGATGTAAAACCATAGGTTTTTCCATCCAGGAAGGTTTGAGGGGAATTTGTATGCAAGGTATTTTTCGCCGGCCTGCTGTCGCAGTTGGATGCCGGCGCCCCCCACCATGGCAAGTTTCTTTGTGGTCGGCTGGGGTTTGACGCGGAAGAGGAAGCGGAATAGATCCCAGTGGGGTTCAATTCTGAGAAATGCTTCACAGAAGTGGATGAAAATGGAAATATGGCAAATGGAATTAGGGTTGAGGTGATGGAGCTCAATCCCGTAATAGTAAAGAAGGCCACGAAAGAAGGAACAAGTGGGGAGGGCCAATCCCCGTTCGGCAAAATGGTAGAATGTGACGAGTTCGTCGACATTCTCCATGGGGAAAGGTTCACGGAAAGAGGGGCGCCAGTTGACAAGGTTCTTCTCTTGAAGCAACCCCTTGGAAACTAGTTTGTTCAGATTGTTGAGGGAGCACTTACTGTGTGTCCACTCCGCAGTCGATGGCTCCGCATCCTTCTTCATTTCTTCGATCTTTGACTTCTTGGACACCATCTCCGATGCGCTGGCCACGAGATGCTTGGGGGCTGCGGGGAGAGGGGCGGGGAGGTCGGAGCGGGTGATTTTTCTTGGGGGAAGGCGGCGGTGCTTGGCTTGGATTGGGGAATTCGGTGGCTTTTGATGGAATGCAGATTGAAAGCGTGGTTTTTTCCTACAGTTATCGCGGGGTTAAATAACCAGCGGGGTGGGGAAAAGTTACTGTTCTGAAGTCCAAGAGTCACTTCCGAGAATATTCCGAATCTGAGGGGTCGTTTGATGGGTTATTTGGATTGGATATTCGATTAATCATTTTTTCAGGGTTTGTTTGCCTGAAAAAAGCATTTTTTCGAATTACTCATCTAATACCCATCATCTGTACCATCATTTTGGTAATTTGGCACGTTGTCATTTTTAGCCTGCATGCCACGGTTGTTGGATCCTTATCTCCAAATTTTGTGGATTTGGATTCAAGGCTCGGGGGCTGCGGGGTATGTGGCATCGACTACTTATTTTTCAAATTTCTTTGAAGGATAAAGAGGATTACAGATAAGTGGGACCCTCAGCCTGATTCTCCGATTCAATCTAAGGCTCGGGGGCTACTCCATATGGAGTGCGATTTTTAAATTGCACGCCATAACAGGAATTCAGGGTATGAGCACCTCATAGCTTCGATGCAGCCAAACAAGTACTCGAAGAAGGACTTCAAGACGAAGCTTCAGAAGAAGTCGAAGACTGCTTCGAAAGTACTCGATAAGCTTGCAGTACTCAGCTACGAAGAGCTCGGGGGCTTGTCAGACCCGAGGCCACCGGGCTGGGCACATTACGTAGTCTAAGAGATTAAGCCCGTCTTATCTCTTATTCATTTTGTTTATCTCTTGTTTATCCCGTTTAAATAGGAGATAGAGCTAACCAACATGGAGAGGATCTACTCGTTTCTCCCGCAGCCCAGCCCGAGCCGTGCTCGCTCTCCTCTTCTCTCCCCTCTCCCGCGTGGGCCGTGCTAGCCCAGCGCACCGCTCCTCCGCTCAGCCCACCCGCGCAGCGCTCCTCTCTTTCGCTGATGAACCGGGCCCGCCTATCATCTCCCTCCTCCCGCGCTCCTCCCGCAACGACCGCGCCGCAGCACGGCCGAAATCCCCGGTCTCTCCCCGCCGCAACCGCACCCGAGACCCCTGGCCTGCCCTTCTTATCCCCGGCGCCCTCCCCTGGACCCATTTCCCCCAGCGCAGCCTCCAGCAAACCCTAATCGCGCCGCCGCCCCGCCTCCGCTCGAGACAGAGCTCCGCCGCCGCGGGTGCGCTGCTCCCCTGCGCCCTAGCTTCGACCGGGTCTCGCAGGAGTTTCACCCGACCACCAGGAACCTCCCCGCGGCCGCCTTCTTCGACTCCGGCCCACGTAGCGGTCGATCGATGGAGCTCGCCGCCGGTCCTGTTTTCCGCCGCGCGCCGGTCAATTCCGGCCTCGGTGAGCTGCCCCCCCTGCCTTTCCTCTCCGTGACCTGCTTGTCCCGACCCGTTGCACGCCCGTAGGCCTGGGCGCAGCCCGGCCAGCTTCGCCGCCGCGCATGCCGGGAATTCGCCGTGGTAGTGCCTGGGTAGCACGGCAAGTTTTCCCCTCCCCCGCGAGTTAGACCGGCTCGGCCTCACGCTGCACAGGTGCGAAGGGGATTAGGTCGATCCGGGAGTGGTTCAGAACCGTAGGATTCAGATCCAACAGTCTTAATCGCAGGATACCGGTTCAGCTCGCTCATTTTGCTAAAGAGTCCCCGCCTTTTTGAGGAATCAACCCGAGGTCTTCTTTAGTTTAATAGTTTTTACAGTTAGGCCCTGTTTTATTCGTTTAAGCCCCTGTTTTTCCTGGAAATTGAACCCGCAGTCCAGCTTAGGGTTTTTAGCTAGCTAGTCCCGGTATCTAGGGTTTAATTACGTTTAAGTCCTCGGGTTTTGTGCAGAAGCCCCTGCAAGTCATGTTTTTCTCGCAAATAGGTCCCCGGATCTTGTTTTAAGCGTAGTTTTCGCGTTTTAGCTCCGTTTTAAGCGTTCTTTATATCCACGCGATCGTTGTAATGCGAAGAATAGCTTTAGACTAGTTTTGTGTGCGGTTTCTATGTAATGTTGTACTGTTTTCTTATAGTTTGCTATTATTTGTGCATGTGTGTATGTATGGACTATGTTTGATGATCGTGAGTAGACGCGGAGCCTTTGGACGAGTACCAGGAGCAGCCATCTTCCGAGCAGTTCGAGCAGCAGCCGGGAGAGTACGAGGAAGGCAAGTATAACATGAACCTCCTATCACTTTTAAATACAATTTCATACTGCATTTTAATTCTGTATACCTATAAGGACTTCCTAGCCACCTTTATACCCTTATATATATATCCTTTGGGTTGCATTTTGGTTAGTTGTACTAGGTTGCTGCGCTATAACATATCGTGGTCCTTTTTAATTAATTTGATTAATGGTCTTATGCAACTTAATCCTGAGAGTGGCCCTCTGTGCTGTGTGCTTGAGTGGTTCACGTCTCCTTAAAAAATGTTTTTGATAGAAACATGGTTTAGGGGGCCAGCACGGTGCTTAGTGCTTGGTTGGCCACTCTCCATAAGGACCGGTTCATAGAGCGACAACCTGGGACAACCGCGCAACCACAAGACTGGAATGGGACGGTCTTGACTTACTAATTAGGTCGTGTTGGTTCGGGAGTAACTTACCTGCGTGGGCAAGAGGGGTGGTAAGCTTCAATGGTCCCTGCTCCTCCGGCTTGGTCTGTGCTGTGTGTCTTGTACCCCCGGAGGTGGGCCCCATCGTCGCTGATCCAGAATCCTTAGCGGTTACACCTTACCAACGTGATCCTTTGTAACGGTCTCGTAGTGTGCTTGCTAGCCATCTCAGCTAAGGAAGTGTGATGAACAACTAGCGTAGCTCACGACTTGTGGGTAAAGTTGTGCAACCTCTCGAGAGTGTAAAACTGATATATCAGCTGTGCTCACAGTCATGAACGGCCCAGATCCTCCGTCTGATTAGTGGGGTTATCAACCTTTGATTAGGGAGATTCCCCGGGTGGTTTGGTTTGGATGGTCCTTAGTAGTTCTTAATTAATATTGGTTAATTCTTATGCAATTTGGGTTATGGTAATTCATCCACTTGTAGTAATTAGCTTTAATAAAATTTTGCTAAGATTAAAAGCTAATGCAGTTGAGTCAGCTAACCTTAGAGCCTCATACTCGTGTTATACTTGTTGAGTACTAGTTTGTACTCACACTTGCCTCTCTACTCTTCTGTTCTATTTTGGGATATCTTCGACTGCTGCTCAGTGCCTGGCAACGTGGAGGACTACGTCAGCGGCTTCGACGACTTCTAGGTGTTTGTCTCCCAGTCGACGTCCCTGTGGCGCCCAGCTCTTCATGTATCTCTTTTACTTTTCCGCACTCTTGAACCGATTCTTGATTCGGTTGTAATAAAATAATTCATTTATGATTCGTTTACGATTTATATTAATGTTATTTCCTGACATGTGTTGTGATATCTTGATGATCTGTTGTATATATGCATGACTTGATCCTGGCGCATATATGATTGCTCGATTTATGTTCTTATAAATCGGGTGTGACAATTTATGCTAAGCCGTTGCCCATACAACGGTCAAGTGGTTTGCACGACAGGAAGCTAGGTGAGACGACACATCAACTCGGTCCTTAGGGGTGACAAGATGGATATCTCCCTTCTTCGCTCTACCACACAGGTACGAGCACACCCACGGCAATTCACACAGAAATGCCATCCATCCCGTCTGACTCACCTTTCAAAACCATATTTTATCCCTTCCAACACACACACACACTTTCTTTATAAAACCAGGTGGTCAAGGTATGGTTATCACAAACAAGGGTGGCTATCCTACCATGTTTTCAGCAAGCAAAGCCATGCAATTTTATAAAACAGCCACTGGGTTGTGTTTATAAAAACTAGGACAGAAATATGCATCAAAGGGCGGGATTGAACTTGCCATCATCAAACCCTTGCGGGAGGTCCTGATCGAAGCACTGTCCCTCGGGCTCGGGGTCGCAGAACTGGTCCTCGTTCACTTGGTCACAGTCGGGACCCTCCTCGTTCACTCCGTGTCCTATGACGCAAGCAAACAAACACACAATCAAGCGAAAGAACTAAAAGCTTTTATCGTTGGGCTTGAATCCGAAATAATTTAGTTATAGAGATAGGGGTAATATTTTTGGACGGTTTCTTAATGACACGGTTGGAACTATACTAGAAATGGCGTGGTAAAGTTTCAGGTCGATCGGAGGTTGTTTGGCGCATAAAATAACGAGTTAAAGGGGGTTCGAGGGTTAAACAGGGGTCCAGGGGTTTATTCGTAATTATCTGGAGGGAGTAAGGGCCTATTTGCGAACCCTAGAAATACTCAGGGCATGCTAATGATGTCAAGTATATCTAGGTTTATGTAATGGGGGTTTGGTTTGAAATAACGGAAAGAGCAGGGCTTCTTTTGCAAAAGGGAGTAGATAGGGGGGGGCTTTGGGCAAAAGCCCCTTCTTCCTCCTCTCCCCCTCGTGACTGAAATAGAGGAGGGGAGTGGGGGCGGCGGCGGCAGCCTCGCCGGCCGGCCAGTGTTAGACCCGGGGCCACCGGGCTGGGCACGTTACGTAGTCTAAGAGATTAAGCCCGTCTTATCTCTTATTCATTTTGTTTATCTCTTGTTTATCCCATTTAAATAGGAGATAGAGCTAACCAACACGGAGAGGATCTACTCGAGATGTGTTCTGGTGTGATCCCTCGGCGGGAGTTGGTTAGCATCTTTGTAATTCTGACCTCTCGGATATATAAGGGAGGTTAGGGACCCCCCTCACAACAGAAGATCATTAGGTCATTCTACACCAAAGGAATACAAACCACCATACAGGACGTAGGGTGTTACGCTCCATGCGGCCCGAACCTGTCTAAAGTCTTATGTTTCTTGCACCTTCGAGTTCCTGATCTCGGCGTCCCCTCACCCAAAACTTACCACCTTGGGTATATCCCTCGGTGGGCAGCCGGTTAAACACCGACAGCCAGGGCCAAGGGCAGCCCGGGGCAAGGGGGATGAGGGAGAGGGGGGGCACGGGGAACCGGTTCCCGGCCTCACCTCGGGCCGGGGTGGCGCGTGGAGGTGGGACGACGGGGCGGGCGGCGGCGGCCTCGGGAGTATGGCGGGCGCAGCGTTAGTGCGGTGGAGACGAGGGGCTGGGCGTGCGGCGGCGGTCGTGGGGTGCCGGGGTGCCCCTCGGCCCTATTAATAGGCGGCCAAGGCGGTGAGGTGGGGAGTTCGGCCGGCGGCGGTCGCGGGCGGCCATTAATGGCATTTGGCCGTTCGCGGCCGTCGTGGCGCGGCGAGGTGGCGAGGGTGCCGAGGTGTCGTACGTGGGGACTGTGCCGGCACAGTGGCGGGGACGCGACGGCGCGCACGGCGGGGTGGAGCGCCAGCGACGGGCGGCGCGGCACGCGCAGGACCAGGCGCGCGCGTGCGCGCACGGCGCGGCGAGGCGCGGGCCAGAGCGGGGGCGCGTGCGGCGACCGGCACGGCGCGGCGCGTGGCCACGCGCTGCGCGTGCGCGTGCGTCGCGGCACGGCCAGGGCAAGGCCCGCGCGCGGCGCGAACAGGGCCGGTGCGGCGTCGCGGCTCGGCCGTGCGCGTGCAAGCGGCGGTCGGCACGGCGGTTGGCGCGGCACGTGGTGCACGCGCGGGGCCCGCGCGCATGGGCACGGGCGGCCGAGCCCAGGGGCATGCGTGCGCGCGAGGGGAGGGAGGTGGCCGTGGCTCGGGAGCCGGGCGGTGCTCGGGAGCAGGGGAAGGGGAAAAGAGAAGGGAGGAGAAGGGAGGGGGGAAAGAAAAAGGGGAGAAGAAAGGGAAAAAGTAAAAGGGGAGAAAAGAAATGGGAAAAGAAAAAGGGAAAGAAAAGGAGAAGGAGAAAGAAAAGGAAATGGGGAAAAGAAAAGGAAAGAAAAGAAAATGGAAAAATGACGCGTGCCGGCGGGATTCGCGGTGGTGACCATGGCCGGTCGGCCACGCGCGCGACGCTCGCACGTTGCGCGAGGAGGACGAGGAGCGGGGCCGCGGCCGGATTCAGTGTCGGCTCAGGGATTAGGGTTTCGACGAAAACGTTTTAGCGTGTGATTTCTTTAGCAAATTTTTGGGATGTCACATGATCTTACCGAAAGGGCAAGAGGGGAATGTGTTGATGGGGTATAGCCCGGTCCTCTTGAGGCTTTGATATGTGGTCCTTGGCTAAGGCACTACCTTATTAGGAAGGTTTATGACCACTGCGACCTGAAACCTTAGCAGATTGTCATAGGTTAGGGAATCTTTGTAAAGGCCTCGTAGTGAATCTCTTACCACTCACCTCGAAAGTGTTTAAGAGGCTAGCTACTTCGGGCAAATTGGGAGATACGAATTGTGGGTAAAGTGTACAACCTCTGCAGAGTAAAAACTGATATATCAGCCTTGCTCACAGTTAAGAGCGGCTTGGACCCTCACATGATTAATGAACTTGAATGTCACACCCGATTTATAAGAACATAAATCGAGCAATCATATATGCGCCAGGATCAAGTCACGCATATATACAACAGATCATCAAGATATCACAACACATGTCACGAATAACATTAATATAAATCGTAAATGAATCAATAAATGAATTATTTTATTACAACCGAATCAAGAATCGGTTCAAGAGTGCGGAAGCGTAAAAGAGATACATGAAGAGCTGGGCGCCACAGGGACGTCGACTGGGAGACAAACGCCTAGAAGTCGTCGAAGCCGCTGACGTAGTCCTCCATGTTGCCGGGCACTGAGCAGCAGTCGAAGATAGCCGAAATGGAACAGAAGAGTAGAGAGACAAGTGTGAGTACAAACTAGTACTCAACAAGTATAACACGAGCATGAGGCTCTAAGGTTAGCCGACTCAACTGCATTAGCTTTTAATCTTGGCAAATTTTATTAAAACTAATTACTACGAGTGGATGAGTTACCCTAACCCGAATTGCATAAGAATTAATCAATATTAATTAAGAACTACTGAGAACCATCCAAACCAAAACCACCCGGGGAATCGCCCTCGTCAAAGGTTGATAACCCCACTAATCAGACGGAGGATCTGGGCCGCTCATGACTGTGAGCACAGCTGATATATCAGTTTTACACTCTCGAGAGGTTGCACACCTTTACCCACAAGTCGTGAACTACGCTAGTTGTTCATCACACTTCCTTAGGTGAGATGGCTAGCAAGCACACTACGAGACCGTTACAAAGGACACGTTGGTAAGGTGTAACCGCTAAGGATTCTGGATCAGCGATGATGGGGCCCACCTCCGGGGGTACAAGACACACAGCACAGACCAAGCCGGAGGAGCAGGGACCATTGAAGCTTACCACCCCTCTTGCCCACGCAGGTAAGTTACTCCCGAACCAAAATGACCTAATTGGTAAGTCAAGACCGTCCCATTCCAGTCTTGTGGTTGCGCGGTTGTCCCAGGTTGTCGCTCTATGAACCGGTCCTTATGGAGAGTGGCCAACCAAGCACTAAGCACCGGGCTGGCCCCCTAAACCATGTTTCTAACAAAACATCTTTTAAGGACGCACAAACCACTCAAGCACACAGCACAGAGGGTCGGCTCCAGAATTAAGTTGCATAAGACCATTAATCAAATTAATTAAAAAGGACCAAGGTTTGTTATAGCGCAGCAACCTAGCACAACTAACCAAAATGCAACCCAAGGATATATATAAAGGATATAAAGGTGGCTAGGAAGTCCTTATAGGTATACAGAATTAAAATGCAGTATGAAATGATATTTAAAGTGATAGGAGGTTCATGTTATACTTGCCTTCCTCGTACTCTCCCGGCTGCTGCTCGAACTGCTCGGAAGACGGCTGCTCCTGGTACTGGTCCAAAGGCTCCGCGTCTACTCACGATCATCAAGCATAGTCCACACATACACACATGCACAAACAATAGCAAAATATAAGAAAGCAGTACAACATTACATAGAAACAGCACACAAAACTAGTCTAAAGCTATTCTACGCGTTACAACGATCGCGTGCATATAAAGAACACCTAAAACGGAGCTAAAACGCGAAAACTGCGCTTAAAACAGGATCCAGGGACCTATTTGTAAGAAAAACAGGGCAGCCAGGGGCTTCTGGACAAAACCCAGGGACCTAAACGTAAATAAGGCATAGACTTAGGGGCTAGCACGTGAAAAGGCATGGCTTGGACGGCGGGTTCAATTTCCAAAGGGGCCAGGGGCCTAAACGGATAAAACAGGATCTAACCGTAATTAGTTTTGAACTACGGGTGGACTGCGGGTTGATTCCAAGAAAACCCGGGGGTTCTTTAGCAAAAGAAGCGGGCTGAAGCGGTACCCTCTGTTCTGAATCGTTGGATCAAACTCGGGCGGCTCAGATTAGATCTGTCTCGCGAAGGGGTACGCGCAGATCTCACCCGTTGGATCTCGATCCTACGCTCCTGACTCTCACTTTCCTTAGATCTAATACGGTGCGCTGGATCAACGACGGACGGCTCAGATTTAAAATCCAGGCGAACCGGTACGCGCTGCTTGGATCCCTTGGATCTGAATCGCACGGCTCAGATCTACCCCGGCCCGATCTAATCATGGGCGTTGGCTCTAGATCGGATGGCTGGGGGCTCTTGGGCGCTCGGGCGGCGGCGCTGGTCGCCGGAGCTCAGCTCCCGCGGCGGCGGCTCACCGGAGATGGCTGATCTCCGCTGTCTGGGCTCGAATTTGGACGACATCAAGCCCGGGAGCTAGGGATTGGCACGACAAACCCAACTGGGCACTTGCAGAGGTGGATTGGAGCTCGGTGAGGATAGAACGGCGGTGGGGGCGGCTCGGCGCGGCGGCGCAACAGCGGCGCGCGTGTTCTGGGCGATACGGGGAGCTAAGGGCCACAACAACCGGTGCAAAAGGTCAAGGGAGATGGAGTGCGGCTCACCGAGGGGCTGTGGGTGCCGGCGGTGCGACGGAGGAGGGATGACGACGACGACCGGTGGCGGAGAGGTCGGGGTGCTCGCGGACAGCTCGTTGTGGTGCTCCTCCCGGCCTGCTGATCCACCAAATCAACACGTGCAGGCCCTGTGAAGGTGTAAAGGGGGGTCAGCGGGGCTGGTGACGCGCCGGCGGCGAGCAATTGCGCGGCGGCGTGCGACTCATCGGAAACCGAGCGGCGGAACGGGGCAGCGCTAGGGTTCCGGGTGGCGGCGGGGTTAGGGCACGGGTAGGTGGGGGGTCGCAGGGCCACTTAAGGGCGGAAGTCGAGACCTCGGCGTGCGGGCCCAGAGGGGAAAATCGCCGGCGGATTCGGAGGCCGTTGGGCGCCGGGGAAAACAGAGGAAGGGGAGAGAAAGGAGGGGGAGGGAGCTGACGCGTGGGTCCAGCTCGCCAGAGAGAGAAGGGGGGAAGAGCGGGAAGGGCGCTGGCTCGGGCTAGAGAAAAGAAGTGGGCCGGCTTGGCCCACGCGGGAGAGGAGGAGAGAAAAGAAGAGGGCCCGGGGGAGGAAGTGGGCCAAGGGAGAAAGGAAAAGAGGGAGAGAGGGCCCGCGGTTGAGGGAGAGAAGGGAGAGGGTTTTGGGCTGGGCTGAGAGGGAGTGGGCTGGTCTTCTCCTTTTCCTTTTCTTTCTCTTTACTCTACCCATTCAAACAAAGCCATTTGAATTCAAATACAATTTGAATTCAAACCCATGCACTCAACACCCAATAAACAATGCTGCGGCATGAATGCACAAACACTTTAATCCTATGATAATGTTTAATTACTTGCGTTATAAATTACTTTAAATGCCACCCAAAAATTAAGGAAAAGACTGGAAAATTTATTTAAGCCCAATTAAATTAATTAAAATATGAGGAATTTACCTTAGGGTGTTACAAACCTACCCCCCTTACAGGAATCTCGTCCCGAGATTCGGATAGGCTAGCTAGCAAAGAGATCGGGATATGTCTTCCTCAGCTCATCTTCTCGCTCCCAAGTAGCCTCATCCTCTGTATAATGACTCCACTGAACACGGCACATCTTGATCTTCTTGTTTCGGGTGACTCTCTCAGATGTCTCCAAAATCTCCACCGGATGCTCGACATAGGTCAGATCCTCCTGCACATCCAACCCGTCTATCAGTGCTTGCTCTTCTGGCACTCTCAAGCACTTCTTCAGCTGAGACACATGGAATACATCGTGCACTCCCGAAAGATTGAGTGGCAGCTCCAGACGATATGCCACCTCACCCTTCCGTTCCAGCACCTTGAACGGACCAATGTACCGAGGAGCTAGCTTCCCTCGTACATTAAACCTGCGGATTCCTCGCATCGGCGAGACCTTCAGATACACATGATCGCCCACTGCAAAGGTCAAATCTCGGCGACGAACATCCGCATAGCTCTTCTGACGAGACTGGGCGACCCTCAGATTCTCTCGCACCTGCTGTACCAACTGTTCTGCCTCTTCAACAATATCCGGACCAAATACCTGCCTCTCACCAATCTGATCCCAATACAGCGGGGTCCTGCATTTCTGACCATACAGAGCCTCGAAAGGAGACTTCTTCAGACTGGCCTGATAACTGTTGTTATACAAAAATTCTGCATACGGCAGGCATTTATCCCAGCTGGTACCATACTGAATAGCACAGGCTCGAAGCATATCCTCCAACACTTGGTTGGTTCTCTCTGTCTGCCCATCTGTCTGAGGATGATAAGCAGTACTGAAGCGCAGCTTCGTATCCAACGAATCATGCAACTGCTCCCAGAACCGTGAAGTAAACTGAGATCCTCGATCAGATATAATCTTCTTAGGAACACCATGCAGACAGACAATCCTGGAGATGTACAACTCTGCGAGTCTAGCACCGGAGTAAGTAGTGTTCACCGGAATAAAATGAGCCACCTTCGTCAACCGATCCACTACTACCCATATGGAGTTGTACCCTTTCTGAGTACGAGGCAAGCCAACAATGAAGTCCATAGTGATTTCCTCCCATTTCCACTCTGGAATCTTCAATGGCTGCAATAACCCTGCTGGCCTCTGATGCTCTGCCTTGACACGCTGACAAGTGTCGCAGATAGCCACGTACTCCGCAACGGAACGCTTCATTCCATACCACCAGAATCGTTCCTTCAGATCGTAATACATCTTCGTGCTGCCAGGATGGATAGAATATGCTGTATCATGAGCCTCACTCAGGATCAACCTTCTGAGGTCTGCTACATCCGGCACACATATCCGGCCCTTGTACCACAGGGTACCCTGATCATCCTCCCTGAAATGAGGAGCCTTGCCAATCTTGAGCAACTCACGAATCTCCTGCAGCTTCTGATCTTCCTTCTGATGCTACCTGATCTCAGCCTCTAGAGTGGGCTCTACCTCGAATGATGTACCCAAGGTGTGATGCAAGAAACCCAGACTCAACTGCTCAAACTCCTCGCATAACTCCTGAGGCATCTGAAAAGCCATGGCCATGTTAACATAGCTCTTCCTGCTCAGAGCATCTGCTACAACATTGGCCTTGCCCGGATGATAGTGGATCTCCAGGTCGTAATCCTTGACCAACTCTAGCCATCTTCTCTGCCGCATATTCAGCTCACTCTGAGTGAAAATATACTTGAGGATCTTGTGATCGGTGTAAATATCACACCTCTGCCCAAACAAGTAATGCCTCCATATCTTCAGAGCATGCACAACTGCGGCTAACTCCAGATCATGAGTGGGATAATTCAGCTCGTGCCGGCGCAACTGCCGCGAGGCATAAGCTATCACTCTGCCTTCCTGCATCAGGACGCAACCAAGTCCATCCCTCGAAGCATCACAATACACTGTGAACCTCTTGCTCTGGTCCGGCAGAGTAAGGACTGGCGCCGTAGTCAACCTCTTCTTCAGCTCCTCGAAGGCACTCTGACGCTCATCAGTCCAAGAGAAACCCACGTCCTTCTCTAGCAAGGAAGTCAAAGGCTTCGCAATCTTGGAGAAATTCTCAATTAAC
Source organism: Panicum hallii (assembly GCF_002211085.1). NCBI lineage: Eukaryota > Viridiplantae > Streptophyta > Magnoliopsida > Poales > Poaceae > Panicum > Panicum hallii. The sequence continues at coordinate 20,451,431 of NC_038048.1, read as the reverse complement.
CTCCGATAATAACCCGCTAAGCCCAGAAAAGAGCGGACTTCCTTCACCGTCTGTGGTACAACCCAGTCAAGCACATCCTTCACCTTTCCGGGGTCCACAGCAATACCTCCCTTGGAGATAACATGACCGAGGAATGGAACCTCGTCAATCCAGAACTCGCACTTGCTGAGCTTGGCATACAGCTTGTGCTCTCTGAGCCTCTGCAACACAAGCCTCAGATGCTTCTCATGCTCCGCTTCTGACTTGGAATATATCAGGATATCATCAATAAATATCACCACAAAGGTGTCCAGATAATCCATGAAAACCTTGTTCATCAGATGCATGAAGAAAGCCGGAGCATTAGTCAAGCCGAAGGACATGACCGTATACTCGTATAACCCATACTTGCAGGTGAATGCCGTCTTCTGAATATCCTCAGGACGAATCTTCAGCTGATGATAACCCGAACGCAGATCAATCTTCGAGAATACACAAGCACCCTGAAGCTGATCAAAGAGATCCTCAATACGGGGCAATGGATGCTTGTTCTTGATAGTGACTGCATTCAGATCCCGATAATCGACGCACATTCTCTTCGCACCATCCTTCTTCTCTACAAGCAACACAGGAAAAGCCCAAGGAGAGAAACTGCGATGGATATAACCCTTAGCTAGCAACTCATCGACAGTCTTCTTAACCTCCTCATGCTCGACAGGAGCCATACGATAGGGCCTCTTAGCAATAGGAGCTGTGCCAGGCAAGAGATCAATAGAAAACTCAATGTCGCGATCAGGCGGCATACCTGGCAGATCATCTGGAAAGACATCCGGGAATTCAGACACCACGCGAATACCATCCGTGGGTCTAGCCTCCATCTGATGAAGAAATCCAGAAGGCTCTGTAGCTCCAACAGTAACCTCCTGACCATCCGGTGCTGACAGAAGAACCGTCCTCTGAGCACAATCTATCCGGACTCCCCATTTAGCAAGAGTCTCCATCCCGAGGATCACATCAATACCCTTGGAGTCAAGCACCACCAGATTCGCACTGAAATCTACCCCCCTTATAGCCACACTGACTCTGGGACAGAAGACATGAGACCTCAACTGCCCTCCCGGTGAAGATACTATCATGCACCTCTTTAATGTGCTAGTAGGAATACCATGATGCTCAACAAAAGACTGGGTGATGAAAGAATGGGTAGCACCAGTATCAAAAAGCACTGTAGCAGGATGGGCATTAACCATGAACGTACCAATAACCACGTTGGGAGCCTCGGCCGCTGACTCGGCCGTCACGTGGTTCACCCTGCCCTGAGCTGGGGCCTTGGGCGGTGCTGCACGCCCCTGCTGTCCTGCCTGCGCCTTCCGAGGGCAGACGTTGGCATAGTGCCCTGGCTCGCCGCAGTGGAAGCACACTCGAGGAAGTGCCGGAGCCTGCTGCCCAGGAGGAGGAGTGGGCGCCCCCTGCCTCTGAGCTGGTGGAGCCGGAGGCGCCGGAAGCCTCTGACCCTGTCCCGCCTGCTGCTGCTGCTGAGGACGAGGCGGAAACTGCTGCCGCTGCTGGTACTGCTGGGGCAGCCTCTGCTGCTGCTGCTGCGGAGGGTACTGGTAGCGGGGACGGGCGTTGCTGCCCGAAGAGGATGGAGCCATCTTCCTCTTCTTATCCTCAATCTCCCGGCGCTTGCGCTCGGTGTTGAGGGCCGCATCAACCAGCTGGTTGAAGTTGTCGAAGCGGTGGTTCAGCAGCGCATACTGGATGTGATCATCCAGTCCCTCCTTGAAGTACTCCTGCTTGTTGCTATCACGAGCGACGTCAGCAGGGGCGTAGCGGGCAAGCTGAAGGAAACGGTCACGGTACTCCGTCACCGTCATAGATCCCTGAAATAACGAACACAGATAACAAGGATAGAAATCGCTCAATTGGTTAGATTTTACGAAAGAGATCAAGGATAGATCAAGCTCAAAAGAAATGGTAGGGAATTTCTGTTAAATTTTACCTGCTTAAGGGCACGGAACTCCTTCTTCTTCATCTTCATGATGCCCTCAGGAATGTGATGGTTCCTAAAACGCTCACGGAACTGGTCCCACGTGAGAGCCTCACGATCTCGAGCTGGGTAGGACTCCCACCAGTCAAGAGCGGAGCCTCGCAGCTGCCCTGCTGCGTACAGAACCCGCTCTCGGTCGTCGCACTGCGCAACAACCAACTGGCGCTCCACCGAACGAAGCCAGTCGTCCGCCTGGAGTGGGTCCGTGGCGTGAGAGAAGGTCGGCGGGTGACCTCTCAGGAAGTCCGCACGCCTGTCACGGGGCTGAGGCGGCGGAGGGGGCGGTGGCTGAGCATGGATCTGCTGCAGAGCCTGAACGGTGTTGTTCAGGGTAGCCATCATCTGCATCTGGAGCTGAAAGAACTGCTCCGGGGTTAGTGGTGGCGGCATCGGCAGCGGCTGACCGGTACTCTGGTTGTTCTGCTCCTGCTGGTCAGAACCGGAACCGGTGCGCCTGGTGTTCACCATCTGATTGCAACAAACGAAACTTATGAGAATAAGATATCGTGCAGCTGCGGAAATGAAACTTCGGAAGGATATGACAGAAAGGAAGGAATATAGGTTTTACCCCCAACGTTCTAACTCAATTTTATTATTTAGTTCAAGTGGGATTAGGTCGATTTGCATGAACAAGTTTAACTACTAGCCTATGCAATCAACCAAAAATCCAAATCAAACATTTGCACAATAACAAACATTCAACATTCACAAATTAGTCGAGTTTTCCACACTACTCGACCAACACACTCGTTCTAGCGTATTTTTATCGGGACAACTTAAACTTATAACTTATAAGATTAGACGACTCAGGCCAACGTCTACGGAAAACTCAAGCTACTTCTCAGAAAAGACGGGGGGAAATAGCAAATCTAGGGCTTAAGACTCAAGGAATAGAGGCAGAAACATGATAGTGGAAGATTTGCGGAAACAAGGCAAAGGAAGAGAAGTCCTAAACTCGACCAATTCTACCTAGGCTTCGTCCTACAGTCAACACGGCTCTGATACCAATCTGTCACACCCGATTTATAAGAACATAAATCGAGCAATCATATATGCGCCAGGATCAAGTCACGCATATATACAACAGATCATCAAGATATCACAACACATGTCACGAATAACATTAATATAAATCGTAAATGAATCAATAAATGAATTATTTTATTACAACCGAATCAAGAATCAGTTCAAGAGTGCGGAAGCGTAAAAGAGATACATGAAGAGCTGGGCGCCACAGGGACGTCGACTGGGAGACAAACGCCTAGAAGTCGTCGAAGCCGCTGACGTAGTCCTCCACATTGCCGGGCACTGAGCAGCAGTCGAAGATAGCCGAAATGGAACAGAAGAGTAGAGAGACAAGTGTGAGTACAAACTAGTACTCAACAAGTATAACACGAGCATGAGGCTCTAAGGTTAGCCGACTCAACTGCATTAGCTTTTAATCTTGGCAAATTTTATTAAAACTAATTACTACGAGTGGATGAGTTACCATAACCCGAATTGCATAAGAATTAATCAATATTAATTAAGAACTACTGAGAACCATCCAAACCAAAACCACCCGGGGAATCGCCCTCATCAAAGGTTGATAACCCCACTAATCAGACGGAGGATCTGGGCCGCTCATGACTGTGAGCACAGCTGATATATCAGTTTTACACTCTCGAGAGGTTGCACACCTTTACCCACAAGTCGTGAACTACGCTAGTTGTTCATCACACTTCCTTAGGTGAGATGGCTAGCAAGCACACTACGAGACCGTTACAAAGGACACGTTGGTAAGGTGTAACCGCTAAGGATTCTGGATCAGCGATGATGGGGCCCACCTCCGGGGGTACAAGACACACAGCACAGACCAAGCCGGAGGAGCAGGGACCATTGAAGCTTACCACCCCTCTTGCCCACGCAGGTAAGTTACTCCCGAACCAAAATGACCTAATTGGTAAGTCAAGACCATCCCATTCCAGTCTTGTGGTTGCGCGGTTGTCCCAGGTTGTCGCTCTATGAACCGGTCCTTATGGAGAGTGGCCAACCAAGCACTAAGCACCGGGCTGGCCCCCTAAACCATGTTTCTAACAAAACATCTTTTAAGGACGCACAAACCACTCAAGCACACAGCACAGAGGGTCGGCTCCAGAATTAAGTTGCATAAGACCATTAATCAAATTAATTAAAAAGGACCAAGGTTTGTTATAGCACAGCAACCTAGCACAACTAACCAAAATGCAACCCAAGGATATATATAAAGGATATAAAGGTGGCTAGGAAGTCCTTATAGGTATACAGAATTAAAATGCAGTATGAAATGATATTTAAAGTGATAGGAGGTTCATGTTATACTTGCCTTCCTCGTACTCTCCCGGCTGCTGCTCGAACTGCTCGGAAGACGGCTGCTCCTGGTACTGGTCCAAAGGCTCCGCGTCTACTCACGATCATCAAGCATAGTCCACACATACACACATGCACAAACAATAGCAAAATATAAGAAAGCAGTACAACATTACATAGAAACAGCACACAAAACTAGTCTAAAGCTATTCTACGCGTTACAACGATCGCGTGCATATAAAGAACACCTAAAACGGAGCTAAAACGCGAAAACTGCGCTTAAAACAGGATCCAGGGACCTATTTGTAAGAAAAACAGGGCAGCCAGGGGCTTCTGGACAAAACCCAGGGACCTAAACATAAATAAGGCATAGACTCAGGGGCTAGCACGTGAAAAGGCATGGCTTGGACGGCGGGTTCAATTTCCAAAGGGGCCAGGGGCCTAAACGGATAAAATAGGATCTAACCGTAATTAGTTTTGAACTACGGGTGGACTGCGGGTTGATTCCAAGAAAACCCGGGGGTTCTTTAGCAAAAGAAGCGGGCTGAAGCGGTACCCTCTGTTCTGAATCGTTGGATCAAACTCGGGCGGCTCAGATTAGATCTGTCTCGCAAAGGGGTACGCGCAGATCTCACCCGTTGGATCTCGATCCTACGCTCCTGACTCTCACTTTCCTTAGATCTAATACGGTGCGCTGGATCAACGACGGACGGCTCAGATTTAAAATCCAGGCGAACCGGTACGCGCTGCTTGGATCCCTTGGATCTGAATCGCACGGCTCAGATCTACCCCGGCCCGATCTAATCATGGGCGTTGGCTCTAGATCGGATGGCTGGGGGCTCTTGGGCGCTCGGGCGGCGGCGCTGGTCGCCGGAGCTCAGCTCCCGCGGCGGCGGCTCACCGGAGATGGCTGATCTCCGCTGTCTGGGCTCGAATTTGGACGACATCAAGCCCGGGAGCTAGGGATTGGCACGACAAACCCAACTGGGCACTTGCAGAGGTGGATTGGAGCTCGGTGAGGATAGAACGGCGGTGGGGGCGGCTCGGCGCGGCGGCCAAACAGCGCGCGTGTTCTGGGCGATACGGGGAGCTAAGGGCCACAACAACCGGTGCAAAAGGTCAAGGGAGATGGAGTGCGGCTCACCGAGGGGCTGTGGGTGCCGGCGGTGCGACGGAGGAGGGATGACGACGACGACCGGCGGCGGAGAGGTCGGGGTGCTCGCGGACAGCTCGTTGTGGTGCTCCTCCCGGGCTGCTGGTCCACCAAATCAACACGTGCAGGCCCTGTGAAGGTGTAAAGGGGGGTCAGCGGGGCTGGTGACGCGCCGGCGGCGAGCAATTGCGCGGCGGCGTGCGACTCACCGGAAACCGAGCGGCGGAACGGGGCAGCGCTAGGGTTCCGGGTGGCGGCGGGGTTAGGGCACGGGTAGGTGGGGGGTCGCAGGGCCACTTAAGGGCGGAAGTCGAGACCTCGGCGTGCGGGCCCAGAGGGGAAAATCGCCGGCGGATTCGGAGGCCGTTGGGCACCGGGGAAAACAGAGGAAGGGGAGAGAAAGGAGGGGGAGGGAGCTGACGCGTGGGTCCAGCTCGCCAGAGAGAGAAGGGGGGAAGAGCGGGAAGGGCGCTGGCTCGGGCTAGAGAAAAGAAGTGGGCTGGCTTGGCCCACGCGGGAGAGGAGGAGAGAAAAGAATAGGGCCCGGGGGAGGAAGTGGGCCAAGGGAGAAAGGAAAAGAGGGAGAGAGGGCCCGCGGTTGAGGGAGAGAAGGGAGAGGGTTTTGGGCTGGGCTGAGAGGGAGTGGGCTGGTCTTCTCCTTTTCCTTTTCTTTCTCTTTACTCTACCCATTCAAACAAAGCCATTTGAATTCAAATACAATTTGAATTCAAACCCATGCACTCAACACCCAATAAACAATGCTGCGGCATGAATGCACAAACACTTTAATCCTATGATAATGTTTAATTACTTGCGTTATAAATTACTTTAAATGCCACCCAAAAATTAAGGAAAAGACTGGAAAATTTATTTAAGCCCAATTAAATTAATTAAAATATGAGGAATTTACCTTAGGGTGTTACATTGAAGATGAATTAAATCGTGGAGCATATTTATGGTTGTGGTTATGCTTCTGCTATATCTCTTCTATTCCTATTAATGTGGGTTGGTACGAACTTATACCATAGTAATCAGGTGCAATTAAAATTTGACCAGTGATGTGAAGTCTTTTGAAGATGATGCTGAGTTCTAGGCCTATGCAACCCCCGGTCGATTGCCTGTGAAGTTTGGAGTTTTCGTTTTCAGGATAAGCTATTAACTGATGAAGTCACTATATGTATGAAACTTTATCCTGACGTATATATAGTTATGCATTCGGTTTTATTCTTAAAAACCGGGTGTGACAGGTTCAAACACGAGACACCGGGTGTGACAGGTTCAAACACGAGACCTAGGAAAACAGCAAAGGACTCCTTACCACTGTGCCACTTGTTATTTTGTGTCAAGTATGGACATATTTATTTTAATGTTCTGGACATTGTCGGTTCGCAAACAGTAAATTGAATGTATTAATCGAATAAAGTTTTTGTCAAGTATGTACGTATTTATTTTAATGTTCTGGATATTGTCGGTCCGCAAACAATAAACCGAAAGTATTAATAAAAAAAGTAGCGCATGGGGTTTTCAAACCAGAGACCGAGCACTTGAACTCAGCATGGCTTACCACCGCGCCACCTTTTGTTTGTGCTAAGATTTGGTATTTGACTTCTAAAATATTTCTGCTTGGTCACTTTCAAAACGGAAAAAATTATGGCGTAGCAAGGAATCAAACGACCTCGCAGAATATTTTAAATTATGGCGCAGCAAGGAATCAAACGACTTCGTAGAATATTTTAGCATGTCGAACCAGGAACCTCTTGTTCTCATGGAGAGAGATAAACCATTGAGCTAGATTCAGGTTTTGTAATTCTACGCAGAAGCAATTATATATATCATATCAAGTTCGGTCAGCTGGTTGAAATAAAGAACATAGGAATAGTTGATCTTTTTCTAATCTAGAATTAAAACTTGTATCTAGTACTTCTCTGTCATAAAGAATCCAAATTTGATGGTTCTTTTTTCCAAAATTTAGTAAAACCATGCTCTTTCATTCAATGACTTTTGTTTGTATATAAGTTGCTATTTCTCATATCTTTTTTATATAGCTTGTTTTCTTCCACTAAGTACAAAATAGAAAATCATTTTGTGGCATAATAATTGCTAATGTAACTTCATATATTCTAATACTATAGTAAATATAAGGTCGTGTCTGTCAGACCCGGGGCCACGGGGCTGTGTACATCAAGGAGTCCGTATTGGGCTAGGGGATAGGACGTGTCCTGTACCTTATTTATATTATATTCTACTTGCATGCGGAGTAGAACTAGTCGATACAGAAGGAAACTACTCGAGTTGTACTCAAGTACGATTCCTGAGTTAGTATCAGACTACGATTCATGTAACCCTGTCCCCCGGATATATAAGGGCGGGCAGGGACCCCCTCAAAACATAAGATCACCAGATCAACATCAAGGCAATACAAACCAACATACAGGACGTAGGGCATTACGCATATTGCGGCCTGAACCTGTCTAAATCTTGTGTTGTCTGCACCTTCGAGTTCCTGATCTCGGCGCATCCCAACCCAAAACCTACCACCTTGGGTATACCCCTCGGTGGGCAGCCGGATAAAACCCGACAGCTGGCGCGCCAGGTAGGGGTGCACATCAGAGATCCGCTGGAGAACTCGATGGCAATTTTCAAGTTCCCCAATCCCGTGCTCCCTGAGGGCACAACCTTTGTTTTTGGCTCGTGGGTCTGCGTCGCTAACGGCGCAGGCAGTTTCCGTCGGCACATCGTCGACGACTCCTTCAAGCTAAAAACACTTGCCGCAAGGCTCGACGACTTTGTCGATAATCTTGACGAGTTACCGTTTTCTGACTCTGCCAGGGAAACCGAGGCAGCGTCTGTGTCTACTGTTCCTCTTTCCATGTTGGAAAAGGACTTGGACTCTTTGCTCCAGGCTGGAGGTTTCGAGGCCACCGCATGTCGGGGGGCTGAGGATCACCTGGCCACTTTGTGGGCTGATGATCACCACCACCTCCGAAGGACGAATTGTTCATTGGAGGGGGATGAATCTGTCCGATCTACTCGGATATGAAGACCGCCTGGTAGCCCACCTTGAGCCTTTGCCTTTTCAGGAGGGCAGGGCGTTGGCTACCATAACCGAGGGCTCGACTGAGCTAGTCGAAGCCCCCTCTGAAGAACTCGCAACTCGCCAAGTCCTGATGGCGGAAGAAGGGGACGATGATGCCCTCATCCCCATTGGCGCACTTGACGGCATATCAGAAGATGAAGACACCGCTGAAGCCGAGAACGAGAATGACGCCGAGCGCGATGCGCGACGTGCCAGGAACAGAGCTCGTGCGGTTCGCAGAAGGCGAGCCAACGAGCGCATACGTTCTGCACAGCACGAACTCGACGCCGAATTCGCCGTGGCAGATGAACGTGGCTTCAGGACTCCTGTGGCCAACATTGCTTGGGTAACAGCACTACTCGAGCGAAGCAACGACCCCAACGTCCGACAAGCACTCATCTACGCCCAACGGGCATGGGTCCAGTTGGACCAGCAGGCTCCGGCATCGCTTGTCAGGGACGAGCACGTTGGAGACAGCCGAAGCCAGGCCCCAAGTCGAACAACAGGTAATCGCCCGCGACCCCAACGCAGCAACAACAATGATGGCGTGGGTGGAAGCCAGCTCACCGGTGGGAGGCGGCAGCCACCTCCGGCAAACAACCCGAGGCAGCCCAACCCTCCACGTCAACAACCTGATCTTCGCCAGAAGATCAATGAGGGGCGCGATGCCCGGTCGGTCCTCGACTCGAGGCGACGGGAACGCGAGGTAGCCGAGCGAGACGATGCTGACTGCAGCGATCGTTTCCCTGTGTTCACAGCAAGATTCAACAACTACAAGTACCCGGAAGGTTTTAAGCCAATTGGCATTACCAAGTACGATGGCAAGCAGGCCCCCCAACAATGGCTCCGCTGTTACTCTACTGCCATTGAGGTGGCTGGCAGCTCCAACACTACCAAAGTCGTCTACTTTCCGATGGCTTTGGAGCCTGCACTGTTGACTTGGCTGGAAAGCCTCCCCAACGACTCCATCGACTCCTGGGAAGGCCTCAAGAAGGTCTTCATCGACAACTTCCAGGGGGCGATATCCCGAGCAGGAACCCGGCACGACCTCACCCAGTGCAAGCAAGAGTGCAATGAACTCCTCCGATCCTACACCCGCCGTTTCTTCGACGTGCGGGCCACCATCGCCAACATCTTGGAAGAGGACATTATCGACTGCTTCTACAACAGCCTCACTGACCCAGGTATATATCGTGATTTTGGGCGTAACAGGCCGAAGACGGTTGCAGGTCTACACGACATGATGCACGACTGGTCTGAACAAGAAGAAAAGATGCGCGAGAGGTTTCCAAGACGTACCGACCTCAACCAGAAGCGTAACAACGACAACCGGGCTGACAAAGGCCAGCGGGACTTTTCGGGTTCTTCCCAAAAATGCAAGCCAGACGATCTCATCGCGGCTGTGGAACGTCCTTCGCGGGGCAAGAAGTTGATCACGCAGGAGCAGTTTGAGAAACTCCTGCAGAAGAAGTGCCCGTGGTGTGTCAACTCCAAACATGCAGCGATCGACTGCTTTCAGCTCAAGCGCACCTTTGGCTTTCCTGGGAACGGCAAGAAGAACAAGTCGACGGGCAAAGAGCCCGAAGATGAGGAACAGGAAGACAAATCTGAGATGCCCAAGTTCCAGGATGCCTCTAAGACCGTCAATGTCATCTTTGGCAGTGATGAAGATTTTTGCTCCAAGCGGGAACAGAAGTTGCTGCTGCGGGAGATCCTATCAGTTGAACCGGCGATACCACGACCACTCCGATGGTCGGAGGTCCCCATATCATTTTCCCGTGATGATCAATGGACCAGCTTTTCCGAGCCTGGGAAGTTCCCACTGGTGCTGGATCCCGTGGTCGCAGAAGTCAAGCTTACTCGGGTTCTTATCGATGGTGGGAGCGGACTCAATCTTATCTTTGCCAGTACACTGAAGAAGATGGGTCTGGACCTCACCAACAAGCTTACTCCGAGCAAAGCTCCTTTTTACGGTATTGTTCCTGGCAATGCCACGCATCCGCTTGGTACAGTCATTCTTCCAGTCACTTTCGGGACGAGGGAGAACTACCGTACCGAGTTCATCAAGTTCGAGGTGGCCAACTTCGAATCTTCCTACCACGCCATACTGGGGAGGCCGGCGCTCGCCAAGTTCATGGCGGTGCCGCATTATGTCTACTAGCTTCTCAAGATGTCAGGACGCAACGGTGTGCTCACGCTCTGAGGCGACTTGAAGAAGTCCTACGATTGTAACCAAGAGGCCATCCAGTATGCATCGACTTCCCGCGTGCCAGATGCTTCCGCTGAAGTACTCGCGGCCGCACAGCAACTCTCTCAAGCCGAGCTGGACATCCCGACGAAGAAGGCGAGCCAATCGGGCGTCAAGTCGACGGGCGAGATGGCTCTCAAGATGATCCAGCTCCAAGAAGGTGACTCATCCAAGACAGCCATCATCGGCGCGGGCTTGGGTGACAAATAGGAACTCGCGCTCGTCAGCTTCCTGCGGGCTAACCGAGACATATTCGCATGGAAGCCATCGGATATGCTAGGGGTGCCCAAGGAGCTGATCGAGCATAGCCTTGATGTGTACCCACAGGCTGTACCAAAGAAGCAATGACTTCGTCGTTTTGCCTCTGATAAACGGGAGGCTATCAAACAGGAAATAGCCAAACTCCTCGCGGCTAGATTCATTAAAGAAGTAATCCACCCAGAGTGGGTAGCTAACCCCGTCCTTGTATTAAAAAAGAACAAAGAATGGAGAATGTGTGTCGATTATACCGATCTCAACAAGCATTGCCCAAAGGATCACTTTGGGCTCCCTCGCATCGATCAGGTAGTCGACTCGACCGCAGGATGTATACTGTTATGTTTCCTTGATTGTTACTCAGGCTACCACCAGATCGCTCTCAAGGAAGAAGACTAGATCAAGACCGCGTTCATCACCCCGTTTGGGACTTATGCCTACAAGACAATGTCCTTCGGGTTGAAGAACGCTGGCGCCACCTATCAGCGGGCAATTCAGATGTGCTTTGCTGATCAGTTACACCGGAACGTGGAGGCCTACGTGGACGACGTGGTCGTGAAAACCCGAAGTCCCGAGGGCCTCATCACGGATCTGGAGGAAACTTTTGCCAGCCTAAGGAAGTACCGATGGAAGCTTAATCCGACCAAGTGCGTTTTTGGTGTTCCGCCAGGCAAATTGCTTGGGTTCATAGTAAGTAACTGGGGCATCGAGGCCAACCCTGAAAAGATTACCGCCATCACTGATATGGAGGCACCTGCCACAATCAAAGATGTACAGAAACTTACAGGGTGCATGGCAGCTCTCAACAGATTCATCTCCCGGCTCGGGGAGAGAGGATTACCTTTTTTCAAACTCTTAAAGCGCCAAGACAAGTTTCACTGGACAGAGGAAGCCGAGCGAGCTCTACAGGATCTCAAGCAACACCTACAGTCGCCCCCGATCCTCACAGCACCATTGCCGGGTGAGACCCTTTTGCTTTACATTGCGGCAACTACCCACGTTATTAGCAGTGCTATTGTTGTCGAACTCTCTGAGGAAGGCCATGCTTTTGGCATGCAGCGGCCTGTGTACTTTGTCAGTGAAGTACTCTCGGAGTCTAAGGTGCGGTACCCGGCGGTCCAAAAGCTTCTCTATGGCATACTGATCACCTCAAGGAAATTACGCCACTACTTTGAAGAGTACCAGATCACCGTGATCACAGACTACCCGTTGGCGGATATCCTACACAATCAAGACGCCACGGGTCGTATTTCAAAATGGGCAGTGGAACTGGGGGCTTTGTCGATCGACTTCAAGCCACGCACTGTAATCAAGTCCCAGGCTCTAGTCGACTTCATGGCAGAGTGGAGGGAAAATCAAGTTCCAAATCCAGTTGACAAGCCAGAGCATTGGACCATGTACTTTGATGGTTCTCTCAAGCTCGATGGCGGTGGCGCTGGAGTTTTATTCAATACCCCAGGAGGCGAACAACTCAAATACGTCCTCCAAATTCTCTGGGAGGTATCCAACAATGAAGCCGAGTATGAAGCCTTGCTTCACGGGCTCCGTTTGGCGATATCACTAGGAATAAAGCGACTACTTGTATATGGCGATTCACTCTTGGTTGTTCAGCAAGTCAACAAGGAGTGGGACTGCAACAAGGAGACCATGGAAGCCTATGTACAAGACGTACGCAAGCTAGAAAACAAATTTTCTAGCCTAGAAGTTCATCATGTGCTGCGGGAACATAATGTCGCTGCTGATGCCTTATCTAAGCTGGGATCAACCCGAGCACAAGTCCCAGCAGGGGTATTCATTCAGGAGCTGAAGCACCCGTCCATTAGCCCTTCACCGCCGGTTTCCACCGCGACTGGCTTTGTACAACCAGAACGGGAGGTTCTGCTGGTCGGTGAGGACTGGAGAGGACCTTTCATCGACTTCATCCGAGATCTCGTATTACCGGCAGGGATGGACCCCAAAAGCGTTGCTGCCGCCCGCCTCATGCGACGGAGCAAGGGGTTTGTCCTAGTTAAAGACAAACTTTATCGGCGCGGCGCACGATCCGGAGTACTCATGAAGTGCGTCACAACAGAAGACGGTCTGGACATATTGCGGGAGATCCACGAGGGCGTGTGTGGCAACCATGCCGCGTCAAAGTCACTGGTCGGCAAAGCATACAGAGCTGGTTTCTGGTGGCCTACCGCCGTGTCCGACGCTGAAGATCTGGTGCGACGATGTCAGAACTGCCAGTTCTTCGGTAAGCAAACTCATGTCCCGGCCCACACCCTCATCACTATACCGCCTTCCTGGCCGTTCGCTTGCTGGAGCCTCGACATGATTGGGCCCTTCACAACGGCGCCAGGAGGTTTTACTCATGTTCTGGTGGCTATCGATAAGTTCACCAAGTGGATCGAGTTCAAGCCGATCGCCAAGCTTACTCCTGACAGGGTGGTCGACTTCATCTCCGACATCTTACATCATTTCGGCTTCCCCAACACTATTATCACTGACTTGGGTTCAAATTTCATGGCCAACCAATTCTGGGAATTCTGTGAAAACTCATCCATCGAGGTCAAATATGTTTCGGTGGCTCACCCAAGGGCAAATGGGCAAGTCGAGCGGGCGAATGGTTTGATTATTGACGGCCTCAAGAAGAGACTTTACGACGCCAACAGCAAAAAGGGCGGGAAGTGGATTTACGAGTTGCCACATGTCGTCTGGGGGCTCAGGACTCAACCTTCAAAAGCCACAGGGCAGACCCCGTTCTTTCTTGTCTATGGCTCCGAGGCGATTCTCCCAGCAGATATCATGTGGAAATCCCCAAGGGTTGAGATGTATAAAGAAGGCGAGGCGGACGAGGCACGACAGCTGGAGTTGGACTCTGTTGAAGAGGCTCGTTGCTCTACTCTCGTTCAGTCAGCCCGTTACCTACAGGGAATCCGGTGATATCATGATCGCAACATTAAGGAAAGGTCGTTTAGCATTAGCGACCTTGTCCTTCATCGCATTCAGGACGAGTCGGGTTTGCACAAGCTTAACTCAAGATGGGAAGGACCGTTCATCGTCAAGAGGGTTACAAGACCGGGATTTTATCGACTTCGGCACCCCGATGGTCAAGATGTACCCAACTCGTGGCACATCCAGCACCTGCGACGGTTCTACCCCTAAGCAGACTCGCGTCCGATTTCTGTATGCGTTAATGGCAAGTTTTACTTTTCTGGGTCGATTTGGCGGCTTTGTGCCACACAACCCGAAATGTAAATTCTTGAATATAACGGTGGCGGCTTTTGGCCATGCTCAAATTCTATATAAAATCGACTCCTTGGCGGTGGCACATGGGTCGTCGCGATGCTAATCATGTTCTTTCAAAGTGGTTAAGCCCGTCTGGCTCAGGTTCTATCTAACTCGTTTGGCTACTCCTGCGGTGGTTACACCTCAGGGTAGTTTTCGACTGTTTGCCATGAGCATCCTAGTCATCGCGCCACAGACTGCGCGTTCTGGGCCTGGGTGGATCCCTTTTGGCGGGATCTTATCTAGCTCACCTGATGAGCTCTCGCGAAGGGCTAAGTCGACTACTCTCTGAGTCGCTGCACTCAGAGGTAGCATGCCCATGCTCCAAAGCAGATGGGGCTCTTAGTCTGCACATAAGGCTACAAAGGAACAAAGGTGGTTTCTTATATTACAAAAGTCTTAAGCACTGACGGTTCAATCCTGGACCATGTTCCCCACAATTTTTTCAGCTACAGGCCGGACCTCTAGCAAATACTCGCGGAAGCTTTCATCAGTACAATCAGCAGCTGCACCCTCCGCGAGTACTTCTAGCCGAGCCTTTGGCCAGAAGGACTTTACAAGGCCCAGGGCATGACCCACGTAAGATGTGGCCGCCTCGGTGAAAAAGTTGAGGATCTTTTGTGGCGCCCCGCGAAGTCGATCAAGCAGTGGTGACCCATCTTCAGCGCCATCTTCCTGCGGATCCACCATCTCTACGAGTTCTTGAGCCGCCGTCTTCAAGTCATCAAGTTCCTTCTGGCGCTGCTCTTTCTCCTCGCCCAAAGTCTTGATCTGCTGGAGGCAGTCGACGAGTTGCTTCTCCGTGTCGGCCATCACCTTCCGCAGACCCTCGACTTCATCTGCGCGGCGATACAGCATGTTCTTCAAATCAGTAAGCAATCCCTCTTTATAATTTAAGAGTTGTTTAAGTTCTGCGATAATAAGCAGGTTTCAGACCATGAAGTTATCGACTACGGGTACGAATTCGAGAAGTGAATTCAATATACCTTGATGGGTTTTCCGCTGCTTCTTGAGTCGGCCTTGGAGCTTGATGATAGTCTGCTCGAAGCCGGCTCGCTCCTGCATCAGCTCGTCGACACGCCTGGTGGACTCTTCCAGTTTCATTGAAGTTTTTTGGTTTACGTCCTACATGTTCCTAGGCGTCAGAGACAAGCGACTTAAGCATACAGTTACCAGCGGTTTAGACAAGATTTACCAGAGCAAACGAGTCGATCGCCTTGATCATTTGACGCAGGCGGCTCAGATCATCCCCTGGGAGGTGCATCTCTTGGAGTATATCAGTGTTCTCTCCCCCAGGGGTCGGCAACCCGGTTGCCTCGCAAGAAGCACCTGCACCCTCCATGGCTGCTGGCTGCGGGGTCTCTGCAAAGGACAAGTGTTAATATAGCAACGATGGTGGCAGACGGTAGTGGGATCATTTACCTGCAACGTCGACGGGTACGGCAGTGGCGGCCTCGACTTGCTCATTGCCAGGGGCTTCGGGTTCCGCGTGCTGGAGCTCGGGCAGTGGCGAGTCAAGCACGATTACATCTGCCCTCCCTGCTGACTCCAGCACGTTGGGTTGCCCAGGCAAAAGCTCGGGGGCTGGTGGAGCCAACTCGAGTTCCGGTGTCACTGCAGCTGTTGATCTGCTTAAGACAAAAGCACAACATTTTTACTCTGATTTCTACACATGGCTAAGGGCAGGGTCCAAAGCGTTACTTACATCTGGGATCGGATCATTGTCGGTTTTCTCCACACCAGCTTCAATGGCTTCTTTATCAGAGTACTCGTGGCTGGAGGAGTTGGTGTACAGGACGAGGGGGCTGGCAATTCTGGCACGGCGATGTCCGCAGCACCTATTGCTGGTGGCAGCGCTGTTTCAGTCGAGGGCGTGAGCTGCCCCGACACTGTGCCTGCCACGGCGATTGTCACATCGTCTGCGACAGAAGGTGATGGGTCGGCCTTATCGACCTCTATGGGTCTGGCTTCTGGTGCATCTTTTCTGGTGGGGGGCACTTCGGCTACCCTCTGACGCTGGGGCTGGGAAAGGAAGACGAAGGACTGCAAGACAGAATTGTCATCGGTATTCAGCAAAACAACTCGACACCTTTATCATTTGACAAACACTTACCCGGCGAGGTCAGCAGTGCTGGCTTTGCGTTTTCGCATTTCCCGGTGCCGTCGGGGAATCAGAGGTGCGTCGTCAGACCATTCCACAGATGATCCGGAGGAGTTGTCGGCTTGCACCCTCTCCCCAGTTGCCTGGCTGCCCGCGGCTGATTCGCTGCCAGCGATTTGTTCCTTTTGTGCTTTGGCAGCGGCGCTGGGCAGCGTATGGTAAGGCCGGGGCAGATCGGGTTGTGGTGGGTAACTCCGATACAACGCTGATGAATCCTGTGTTAAGACAATCGGTTAGTATTAACTCTTCAGATCGAGGGAAGAAGTCGAGAAGTCGAACACTTACTGCTGGTGGTTGATTCTGGGCTGTAAATCCCGCTGGAACATACGGGACGGCATCCACATCTAGTAGAATTCGCTTGACGCGAACAAGTGCAGCATCGTCCCCAAGCTCTTCTGCGCATATACGGGATGGGTCTTCAGTACCCAGGTACTCGAATCCTAAGGTATGGCGCTGCTGAATGGGTTGAACTCGGCGTTTGAAAAATGATAACATCACTGATGCCCCGGTTACCCCCATCTCTTTGTGCGCGGCAATCAACTCGAGCAGCTCTTTTACTTGGTCCATCTCAGCTTCATTTGGCTCCAATGTCCATTCGCCACGCTGAACAGGGGGCCTGCCGAACCGCACAGGGAGTTGGGGGGCTTGGTTCGCAATGTAGAACCAGTGTTGTTTCCACCTGGGGACATTTGAAGGAAATTTGTACGATATATATTTGTCACTAGCGTGTTGCCTAAGCTGGATACCAGCACCCCCTATTGCAGAAGGATTTTTTGAGGTGGGCTGGGGCTTCACGCGGAAAAGATAGCGGAAAAGAGCCCAATGGGGCTCAATTCCGAGGAAAGCTTCACAGAAATGGATGAAAATGGAGATATGGCAGATCGAATTGGGGTTGAGGTGTTGCAGCTCAATCCCATAGAAGTAGAGAAGGCCACGGAAGAACGAACAAGTGGGGAGGGCGAATCCCCGTTCAGAAAAAGAGCAAAAGGATACGATCTCGTCGACGTTTTCCATGGGGAATGGATCACGAAAGGGAAGGCGCCAATTGATGAGATCCCTCTCTTGAAGCAAACCCCCCAACACCAAATTTGCTAAATTATGGCGAGAACACTTACTAATTGACCATTCTCCAGTTGTTGCTTGCGCATCTTTCAAGTCCTTCTGGTTGGTTTTCTTCAGAGCCATTTCGAATCCTTTCAGCCACGAGTTGTTTTCACAGCGCTCGGGGCTACAGCGACGGGCTCGAAGATTTTCGACTATGCTGGGCGGCGGAAGGGCTCAGGCGGGTCAGACTCTAATTGGGGTTTTGTTTTTCTCTGGTGGCGGCGTCAGATCTGAAGGCATAGGAAAAACCCTAACTGACCGCGTGGTTAAATAACCAGCGTTCAGGCAGTGGTTTACTGTATGAAAGATGAAGCATCGCGCAATGGGATTGATTGGATACAAGCAGTTTTTTGGCAGATTTTTTGGGCCGTTACTTGATTCACCATTTTTTCTGGGTTAGTTGTCCCGAAAAAAAAGGTTTTTTGGGTTTCGAGCCTAATTTCTGCTAATTGCCTCCTCTTAGACTTTATTTTTTCAAAAGGAACTTTTATGCCACGACCTTTGGGATCCTTTTTTCCAAAAGATTTGGACCCAAGGCTCGGGGGCTGTGAGACACGTGGCATCGACTACTTATTTTTCGAAAGTACTCGAAGGATAAGAAGGAAAGATTCAAGGCTAGTTTGACCCTCAGCTTGATTCTTTGATTCAACCTAAGGCTCGGGGGCTACTCCATATGGAGTGCGATTATTCATCGCACCCCATATAAAATAAAGAACTCGGGGCATGAGCACCTCATAGCTTCGATGCAGTCAGAAGAGTACTCGAAGAAAATTTCAAGACGGAGCTTCGAAAGAAGTCGAAGACTGCTTCAGAAGTACTCGAAGAGCCTGCAGTACTCAGCTACGAAGAGCTCGGGGGCTTGTCAGACCCGGGGCCACGGGGCTGTGTACATCAAGGAGTCCGTATTGGGCTAGGGGATAGGACGTGTCCTGTACCTTATTTATATTGTATTCTACCTGCATGCGGAGTAGAACTAGTCGATACAAAAGGAAACTACTCGAGTTGTACTCAAGTACGATTCCTGAGTTAGTATCAGACTAGGATTCATGTAACCTTGTCGCCCCGGATATATAAGGGTGGGCAGGGACCCCCTCAAAACATAAGATCACCAGATCAACATCAAGGCAATACAAACCAACATACAGGACGTAGGGCATTACGCATATTGCAGCCTGAACCTGTCTAAATCTTGTGTTGTCTGCACCTTCGAGTTCCTGATCTCGGCGCATCCCAACCCAAAACCTACCACCTTGGGTATACCCCTCGGTGGGCAGCCGGATAAAACCCGACAGTGTCCGAATTTGAGGTGTATACGAGTTTGAAAATGCTCTGAGGTATGAAATCTATAATGCTTGAGTTGAGATATGTGAAACTATGTGAGGGATGTGTCTTAATTGTGAACAATGTATACTCCAATTTTTCTAAAATCTTATGAAACTTTTATGTCAAGCTTCTACATTCATATAATGATTCTATGACAATTTATAGAATTTTCGGAGAAGTGTTAGGTATTATTATCATTATTTTATAATAAGGTAGCAAGTACAAGTTTGAATTATGCCCAGCAACATTTGAAATTTTGATCTAATTTCATGATATGAGCTATAATGGAATAGAGATAACTAAAATATATTTTTGTGGAAGTTTTTAAATATTATTTGAGATACATGTAGTTCAAATTGTAATTACTTTCAATAAACCTGTAGAAAGTCATTTAAACTATTAAAAATAGTAAATGACTTAGAAAATTATTGAAACTTCTACGAGACAGCTTATATGTAGTCTATTGTATATAAAAATTATATTGGTACATATAAGATAATTATTTTTGTGTGTTACTTCATAGTGGTGCAATAAAATTGTCGGCTCCAGAAATGGCCGGCAGCTAATCTACTCGTACTGTATGTCGTGCATTGTGATCGGAGATGGTCTAGCACACAATGACTCAAGATGTATACTGAGTTAGGTAATCTTGCCCTACGTCCAGTCGGGGTTCGGTTGGATATATTACTTGAGCCTGAGTGCTCGTAAGAGTTTGCGGAGTTACAAGCTTTCGAGTGGAGAATGAATCTCTTGGATTTCGATCTTCTTTTTTTCCCTAGGCGGCTGGCCCTCCCTTATATAGTCCAAGGGCCCCCCTCCTTATAGGGGAATGGTATGTCGAGAGAAAGAGAGAAAGAGAGAGAGTTTCCTTGCCCCGTCGGTCGGGGTTGTCAGCTCTATCAGTCGGGACCGCTAACTCCATTAGTTAGAGTCCTTGTGTGGCCACCGCCCAAGTCCTGTGTCATGGAGTGGTCGTCTTGTTATGTCCCTATACGTCGTGCTCTATCGGTCGGGGGATAGGTGTGCATCGATAAGTACGGTATTGCAGTCACGCCCTATCCACGACGCTACGCCCTGTCACTCCGTCGTGATGGAGGCATGTTCGCCGTATCGTGATGACGTCGGCAGGTGGAATAGTGTCCCCCTACTGTGGCAGCAAGGGGGATTGTAACCCCCGTGGAGGGAGTGGTTGGCCCCGTACGACAAGTTGACTTCGATGTGCATCCTTATCTGCCGCACCTGCTCCCGGGGCCCGCTAGTGCGCAAGGTCTGGCTGGCCTTGACCTTGCTAGTTGGGGATAGTGACGCGTATAAGGCGGAGCCTGGTCGGGGATCTGAGTCGAAGCCGTGGTATGAACCCAGTCCCCGAGCGTCCCCTCGGTTGGGGACTCAAGCAAGGTTTTCTCCGACTGGGCGGCCGGTGGGGACCACGGGCGCAGGCGGTCTGGATGAAGTCATGATGATAGGAGGTTGATTCCTGATCTTCTAAAAGGTACGGTAAACTTGATTGGTGGAGAACTCGACGTTGTTGATCCAAGGCTCCAAACGAACAGAACCCCACAATCACTACACCACTGCTCCGTTGGTTATCACCCGTGTCACACGAATGACCTTGCCACAAAGTCTTATCCCTGCAAGCGCAATCAAGAACACAAGCAAGAACAGGAGATGCAATCAAACAGACTTGATTACGAGATGGGGTCTCACAAACCAATGAACGGCGACACTATTTGATGATAGAATGAATCTAAGCAAAACCCAAATCCTAAAGTGGCGATGGCTACTGAATAAAAGAGAGTTAGGGGTGTGCAAGTCCCCTGGATGCAAACCTAACGGGCTTCAACACGGTACACGGGCTAACGGCCCAAAAGACGGTGACACAACACCTTGTCAGATTCTGGATGCCTACTTGTGTTGATGATTCCCGTCCACTCAGAACGAATTTTGAAGTGGGAACAGTTCCATTGGAAGCTCTATGAAATTATGGTCCTAAACATATATAGAACGTCCAAATCCAACTCCGTATGTGGCTAGGGCGTCGGTTTTGGTGAAGTAAGGTTATAGAATCCGAGTTGGAGTCGAAGTCGAGTTGGACATGGACTCCTCCTTGGTGTGGACGTCCTAGCTCCTCCTCCTTGAGTCATTGGCCTTCTCCAAATCCTTGCTGGTCCTCTCTATTGTTCCTAATCAATAACACATGTATGGAAACCAAGTGTAAGTTCTGAAAAATAATTGACAAGGTTAGAACCTACCTGGAGATCCAACTGTCGCGCACGTGCTCTAGTGATCGGTCCTTGCATTGTATGCAAAGGAAAGATATCCTCATCATCCTCCCCCTCTTTAATTAGAGTCATCCTCGACTCAAGCTCATCTTCCTCAACCAAGTATGGCTTCAAATCTGAAATGTTAAATGTGGGACTAACCCCAAACTCGGGGGGCAACTCAAGTTTATATGCATTATCATTTATCTTCTCAAGAACCTTAAAAGGTACAGCGGCACGTGGCATGAGCTTGGACTTTCGCAAATCCGGAAACCTATCTTTTCGTAAATGAACCCACACCAAATCACCGGGTTCCAATTTTACCTTCTTCCTTCCTTTACTGGCAGCAATTTGATACTTTTCATTCATTTTATCAATTTGCAACTTAGTAGTTTCATGCAACTTAAGAATAAATTCAGAGCATTGTGTAGCATCTAAGTTCACAATTTCAGAAGGTGGTAATGGTAGCAAATCAATTGGAGCACGAGGATTGAAACCATATACTACCATAAACGGACTTAATTTGGTTGTGGAGTGAATAGATCTGTTATAGGCAAACTCAATATGTGGCAAACACTCCTCCCATAACCTCAAATTATCTTTCAAAACAGCCCGCAACATAGTAGACAAGGTACGATTAACTACCTCCGTTTGCCCATCAGTTTGTGGATGACAAGTAGTAGAAAATAGCAAATTTGTTCCCAATTTATACCATAAAGTTCTCCAAAAATGGCTCAAAAACTTAGCATCCCTATCAGAAACAATAGTATTTGGTACACCATGCAAACGCACAACCTCATTAAAGAACAAATCAGCAACATGCGAAGCATTGTCGGTCTTGTGACAGGGTATAAAATGTGCCATTTTTGAAAAATGATCAATAATCATAAAAACACTATCCCTCCCCCTCTTTGTTCTAGGCAATCCTAAAATATAGTCTATAAAAATATCCTCCCAAGGTGCACGAGGAACAGGAAGAGGCATATAAAGACCATATGGATTAAGTCGAGACTTAGCTTTGTTACATGTGGAGCAACATGAGACATAGCGCTCCACATCACGCCGCATCCGTGGCCAAAAGAAGTAAGCAGCCAGCACGTCCTCCATCTTTTTAACACCAAAATATCCCATCAAACCACCACCATGCGCCTCCTGCAACAGCAAAAGATGAACGGAGCTAGCTGGAACACACAGCTTGTTAGCACGGTAGAGAAGGCCTTCACGCAGCAGAAATTTTTGCCACGTTCTTCCCTCTCTACAATTTGCAAAAGCATCTTTGAAGTCCAAATCAGTAGCATATAATCCCTTTATGGTCTCTAAGCCAAAGATTTTATGAGAAAGTTGGGACAGCATGGTATAACATCTAGATAAAGCATCGGCAATCACATTGTCTTTCCCTTTCTTATGTTTAATGATGTAAGGAAATGACTCTATGAACTCAATCCATTTAGCATGACGTTTGTTCAGATTAGCTTGCCCTTTAAGGTACTTCAAAGATTTATGATCCGAATGTATGACAAATTCTTTAGACCATAGATAATGTTGCCAAGTTTGTAAAACTCGCACTAAAGCATAAAGTTCTTTATCATATGTAGAATAATTCAGCGAAGGACCATGCAATTTGTCACTAAATAAAGCAATAGGTTTACCTCCTTGTATGAGCACTCCTCCAATGCCAATCCCGCTTGCATCACACTCAAGCTCAAAGGTCTTCTCAAAATCAGGAAGTTGCAGCAATGGTGCTTGTGTGAGCTTCGATTTGAGAGCCTCAAAAGCTTGTTGCTGTTCTGGTCCCCATTGAAACGGCACTCCGTTCTTTGTCAACCCGTGGAGAGGTGCTGCAATGGTGCTGAAATCGCGCACGAAACACCGGTAAAAACCTACAAGACCAAGAAAACTTCGAACCTGCGTGACCGTAGTTGGAAGTGGCCAGCTTGTGATGGCAACAATCTTTGCCTCGTCCACCTCAGTGCCCTGTGATGTAACAATATAACCAAGAAAAGACACACGATCGGTGCAAAAGGTGCACTTCTCAAGGTTACCAAATAAACGTGCATCACGCAAGACATTAAAAACAGCACGCAAATATTCAAGATGTGCCTCATATGACTTGCTGTAAACAAGGATATCATCAAAATAAACCACCACAAATTTGCCAATGAAAGCACGTAAAACCTCGTTCATCAATCTCATGAAAGTTCTGGGCGCATTAGTTAAACCAAAAGGCATGACTAACCATTCATAAAGACCGAACTTGGTTTTAAAGGCAGTTTTCCATTCATCCCCTAAAGCCATACGAATTTGATGATATCCACTACGTAAATCAATCTTGGAGAAAACAACAGAATCACTCAGCTCATCAAGCATGTCATCCAAATGAGGAATAGGATAGCGATATCGAATGGTAATGTTATTGATGGCTCGACAATCAACACACATGCGCCAAGTGCCATCTTTCTTAGGAACCAAAAGAACAGGAATAGAACAAGGACTAAGACTCTCACGAATGTACCCGCGGTCCAGAAGGGCCTGGACTTGCCGCTGAATTTTCTTAGTCTCGTCGGGGTTGGTCCTGTAGGCGGTACGGTTTGGCAAGCTCGCGCTTGGAATCAAATCAATCTTGTGCTCAATGCCTTGCACAGGTGGTAATCCGGGGGGTAGCTCCAACGGAAAGACATCCATATACTCCTGCAAAAGGTTAGCAACAGCAGGTGGCAAAGCAATGGACGCGACCTCAATGGAATATAAAGCATGTTTGCACACTAAAGCATAGGAAGGTCCAGTAGAGGCAGATAACTCATCAAGATCGGATTTAGTTGCCAACAAAATAGGGTTGTTTAACTTAATAGGCTGCTGATTTTTGGAATTGAAAACACCCTTTTGTTTAGCATTATTCTTTTTCTCAATCTCAAATTGCATAATTTCAGTGGGAGTCATTGGCAGCAACACAATTTTCTTGCCCTTATGCATGAGAGTATACTTTTTAGATCTACCATAGTGAATAGCATCAGTATCAAACTCGCAAGGACGTCCCAACAAAAGAGAGCAAGCATCCATAGGCACCACATCAAAATCAGCAAAGTCATGGTAAGACCCAATTGAAAAATGTATCCTTGCTATTTTTGTTACCTTTACCTTACCATTGAATGTGATAAGGATGTGGATGCTCCCGCGTGGTCAAGCCAAGCTTCTTGACCACCTCAACATTCACCAAATTGTTGCAGCTACCTCCGTCAATGATTGTATGAACACGACAGTCCTTGACGACAAGAAACATGTTGAAAAGGTTGTGACGTTGGCGTTGGTCGTCCTCTCCCACCGTGACGCTCAAAGTTTGGTGCAAAATTAAGGTCTTGTAGTTGTTGGTCGCAGAAGTACCAAGAACCTCCTCAGCACCGTCATCGGAACCTGAAATGTTAGCTGCAATAATATGTTCATCTTCAATATCAGAAGCACTAGCATACCCACCGTTGGCAGTAGCAATGATGGTCCGTTTGCTAGGGCAATTGCGCTGCAGATGGCCAAATCCCTGGCAGCGGTGGCACTTGATGTCGGATGTGCGACCAGTGGAAGTGTGAGCCTTTGCTGCAACACCAGGAGGCGTCTGGGACTTGCTGCTATCTTGTCCCTTTGAAGATGAAGGTGCGGTGCCACGTACAACACCGGTGGAGGGAGGCGTGGCCGCAGAGGGCGCCGCGTTGGCTGGCGCTGGAAACTGCCGTGGCGTGAAGGTGTTGTTCCACCGCTGCTGTTGGTGACCCTGCAATTATTTTTCTGCCAACATAGCAAGTTGAAACAAACGTTGTATAGAATGATATTCCTTATAATCAACTATGTCATGGATCTCACGCCACAAGCCCCCATAAAACCTAACAATCTGGTCTTCCTGATCCTCAACTACCCCACAACGAAGCATACCCTTCTGCAACTCTTGGTAGTACTCTTGGACAGACATGTTACCCTGATCAAAGCGTTGTAATTTTGTTACGAAGATCACGTCTATATGATGGAGGAACAAACCTAGCGCGCATCTGTTCTTTTAACGCAGTCCATGTCTGTGGGGCATCACGTGCAGTGACAAGTTCATTCCACCAAATAATAGCAAAATCTTTAAACTCACTAGTGGCTTGTCGAACTCTATGATGCTCTGGAACTAGATGGGAACTAAATTTCTGTTCTACCGTTATCTCCCAATCCAAGTAAGTCTCAGCATCATAAGATCCATAAAATGGTGGAATAGAAAACTTAATCTTAGCATAAGGATCATTATCTTGCTCAGGAGCATGAGGACGATGTCTACCATTACCTCCCATACCTTGATGATTACGCAGAAGGCAACGGCGCTGCTGTGCATCAACCTCATCATCGTCGAACTCATCCTCTGTGTCGTTGTGGGCAAGGCTGCTGGTAGCAGGGAAGATGGGGGTGGATCATGGTGTGGAAAATGAGCCTCCACGGTGTCCAGCCGTGCGGCAAGACCATCTAGACTTGTATGAATCCTCTGAAAGGTGGCTGTTGTAGTGGTCTGGTACTTGTTGAAAGCGTCAGTCATCGCCCGCATCATGTCTTTTAGTTCCATATGCGCATCATGTCTTTTAGTTCCATATGTGACATGCACTCAGTATCATCCGGAAGTATAGAAGGAGAGGGCTCGTCCATCGGCTCCTTTCCTGTCATAGTTAGAACAAAATAGAAATGAAGGCAAAAGGTTGTGAACCCTACGACTACACTCTCTGAAGTGGAAGTGGAAAAACAAGTAGTAAGATGCATCTTACCCCGCTCTTACCAGTGTCCTACCAGCACTGCAGGTGGCAAACGGTGACCGGTATGACAACACAAAGAGAGTGGGTATGATTGCACAGGGTACCTGTTCTGCTCGGGAGAAGGTGGAGCTTGGGAAGGCTCAAGTGCAGTATATGTATGTGGCACACAAGTTAGTAACAGATAGCAATGCTGAATAAGTGTCCAAAGAACCTGACCTAGTTGCTGGCCTAAAAATGTATTAGAACAGATGTGGCAGCAAGCAAGGAACAAGGATCAAAGATGATGAGCCACAAAGACAGTACCAGCAGGTATCAAACAATGCACATAGAAAACAGCAAATTCCCCTTGTTTTGTCTTTTAGCACTAGTAGGAATCAAATTTTTATTTTTTTGCTTTTTTTTATATTTTTGCTCAACCAGGGGCACAAGAGAGTGAACAGCAGCAAATATCTGCTCAAACCGATGAAAGATATGATTGGTACAATTTCAGGAGCGTTTGGGAAAATTGGTGCTGGAACTTCGTAGACCGAATCAAGTGCCTTACTGATTTTTTTAAATTTTTAGAGAATGCTGAACCTGGCATTACTGAGGAATCATATGTGCAACTTTTTGAGAGCTTTCCGAGAAAAAAAATTCACCTCAATCAGAGTTCCGAGCGAAAAGTTATGCCTGATTTAACGAGGACTATCCGGATTAGGGTTTGTGGCAGTGGAAACTGATTTGGATACGAATAGGTGGATTGGTGGTGGATGGAAAAGTTTCTATAGATTGATTTTTTTTGGATGGCAGTGGATGGAATAAACAAAATTGAACTAAAACAAATCTAAACCAGCAACCAAACTCAACCTAGGACACGAACTCAGAACTACGGACTCCGAAACTAAATTGTGCAAAAGTCCGAGCGAGGGTTGTAGGTCGGAACGAGTAACAATTTTTTTTGGCTTTTTGTGGACTATGGGATGAAAGCAAAACAAATCTAAAGGCACACAAGTATACCTCATGGGCAACCTGATAACTGATACCACTTGATAGGAGGTTGATTCTCGATCTTCCGAGAGGTACAGTAAACTTGATTGGTGGAGACCTTGACGTTGATGATCCAAGGCTCCGAACGAACAGAACCCCGCAATCACTACACCACTACTCCGTTGGTTATCACCCATGTCACACGAATGACCTCGCCATGAAGGCTTATCCCTGCAAGCGCAATCAAGAACACAAGCAAGAACAGGAGATGCAATCAAACAAACTTGATTATGAGATGGGGTGTCACGAACCGATGAACAGCGACACTCTTGGATGACAGAATGAATCTAAGCAAAACCCAAACCATAAAGTGGCAATGGCTACTGAATAAAAGAGAGTTAGGGGCGTGCAAGTCCCCTGGACACAACCCTAACGGGCTTCAACACGGTACACGGGCCAACGGCCCAAAAGACGGTGACACAGCACCCTGTCAGATTCTGGATGCCCACTTGTATTGATGATTCCTGTCGACTCAGAAGGAATTTTGAGGTGGGACTGGTGCCATTGGAAGCTCTATGAAATTATGGTCCTAACCATATATAGAATGTCCAAATCTGACTCTGTATGTGGCTAGGACATCAGTTTTGGTGAAGTAAGATTCTAGAATCCGAGTTGGAGTCGAAGTCGAGTTGGACATGGACTCCTCCTTGGTGTGGACATCCTAACTCCTCCTCTTTGAGTCCTTGGCCTTCTCCAAGTCCTTGCTAGTCCTCTCCATTGTTCCTAATCAATAACACATGCATAGAACCAAGTATAAGTTCTGAAAAACAATTGACAATGTTAGAACGTACCTGGAGATCCAACTGTCGCGCTCGTGCTCTAGTGATCGGTCCTTGCGTTGTATGCAAAGGAGAGATGTCCTCATCACATGGCCCACGAGGATGGTCGTCCGTTATAGGCGCGGTCTTGGGCTAGCCAGAATGCTTGTGGAAAGTGGGCCCGCTTGGGTCCACGGGTCCTTGGACCCGTCAAAAATAAAAAGAAAAACAAAATTGTTTGTGAAAGGATTTAGATGTCGACTAGAGGGGGTGAATAGTCGAAACTGAAAATTTATGACACTTAAAACAAATCAATCAGTAACATTCGGAGTCTCCAGATATTTGTTCAGAATCTCTGCAACTTTAAAAGATTCCGAAGAAATGTTCGGATACTCCGGAGAAAAGTGCTGAAACCAAACTCAACCAATCAAACCTCAACCAAAAGTAGATGCATAATAAAAAATATGTATCTAGATTTGCCAAAACGAACTACAATTTGGAATAGAGTCTTGTTTCTACCCCTTAGCTTCCACTATCTGCTGTCAAAATCTTTCCAACAAGTAGATCGAGAGCAAACTCTAGAATTCTAGCAAGAAATAAGAACTTTAACAAAACACAAAGTAAGAGCACTAAGACACAAGGATTTGTTTTCTGAAGTTCAGTTTCGCACAGGGAACCTAGGTCTCTGTTGAGGCACCCAAGAAGAACACTTACTTCTTGAGCTATGAAGCCTCCCCTTAGCAGTACCAAGGTTCCTAAGGTCACTTACTAGAATGTGGATGTTGTACAAACTTTCCGAGGAACCACAGGCTTGGGTGCTCGACGGGCAACGACTAGCCGGCTAGGAGCTTGAAGCTCCAAGAGTGACAATTACGAAATCCACTGGTGTAACACCCTAATGTGAATTCTCTACTTTACACTAAATTTAATTGGCTTTAATAAAGTTTTTAAGGTTTTTATTTGTTTGTTTAGCTTGCATTTGATTATAATTTATTCCACAAAGAATTAAAATTTATTTTAGGTTCAACATGTTTGTGCATTCATGCTGGTGCATAGGTTTTATTTGAATGAGTGCATAGGGTTTGAATTCAAAAATTCATTTGAATTCAAATAGATCTGAGTTTCAAAAGGACTAGAAAAAGAAAAGGGAAGGAAAGAGGAAATCAAACTTAGCTTCTAGCCCAGCCCGGCCTGCCCCCTCTCTTCCCCCTCGGGCCGGCTTCCCCCTCCCGCACGCAACCCAGCTAGCTCGGCCTGCTCTTCTCTCCCCCGCGGCCTGCTCCGCTCGGCCCAGCTCGCGCGCTCGCTTCGCTCCTCTCCCCGCTTGGCCCAACTCCCTCACCCCGCCTCCCTCAGCCCAGCGAGCCCGAGCCATTTCTCTCCTCCTCTGACACTCCGACCCCACCTGTCGGTGCCCGGCCTCCTCCTTCCTTTCTTCCTCCTTGCTCCACCGGCCACGCAACGCCCGCCCGAGATCCTCGCCGGCCTTCCCAGAGTGCTTCCCCCCGAGATCCCCGGCTTTCCCCTTTAAAGGCACCCGCAAACCCCCTGCGCCCTTATCCCCTACCCGTGGCTGCCGTCCCAAACCCTAAGCCTCTGCCCGCCTTGCTCCGCCGCCCCAAACTCCCTGCTCCACCGTGGACCGGCCGCTCTGCTACACCCCAGACCCGGCCAAGGCCCGCATCAGCTTCGCCTCACCGCCAGGAAGCTCACCAAGCTCGCCACCCGTGACCCCGACCCATGTAGCGCTGGAATTGCACCGAGGACCGCCGCCGGTGAGTTGCTCCACACCCTCGATTCCTCACCGCCGGTAGCTCCCCGACCTTCTTGACCCCCGTAGCATCTCCGCAGGAGCTTCACGAGTTGAACCATGGAGTCCAGGAGCCCGGAGACGCCCTGCATCAACCCTCTCCACGAGCGCTGCCCCATCCACGCCGCTCGGACCCCGCCGCCGGCCACCCTGCGCTGCCTCTCCGGCCAATCCGAGCCCTCGGTGAGCATCAGCACGCCTCCCTGGTCCTTTTGCGCTAGATGTCATGGACCTTAGCCCGTTCCTGCAGCTGGAACGCCGCACGCCGGCGAGCGCCGCCGCACAGAACCGCCCCCACCGCCGGCCGCGCGCCCAACTAACCCGAGCCGTCCGATCCAAAGCCCACGGTTGGGATTAGATCCCGCGTACCCCTTCAACCCAAGCCGTTAGATCCAGATCCGGCAGCCCAGATTAGAAGGTACCCCTTCAACCTAGCAGCTTTGCTAAAGAGACCCTGAGTTTCTTTGGAATCAACCCGCAATCCACCCCTGTTCAAAAGTTATTCCAGATAAGCCCTATTTTTAGCGTTTAGACCCCTGAGCTTCTTAGATATAGAACCCGCCGTCTAGACCTTGAGTTTTGGTGTGTTAGCCCCTGCGTCTATAGTTTAATTTCGTATAAGTCCTTAGTTTTTGCGCAGAACTGTGACACTCAGGTAATTAGCTTGGTCACACATTAGAGTTTTGGTATGCTTGTATGTTCAAAGTATGGTAAATGTGTATTTTATGTATGCAACATTATGGAAGAAGTGATGTTTATGTAATTAATATTAACTAAAGGTCCTTTTATGCAAATTTGATGGAGATGAGGGAAAAGTTTAAAAGTATAAGGGTTATTTTGCAAAAAGTAGTATCTGTGGTTAAATTGCAAAAATATATGTGAAATTACCATAGGGTGTATGTGCAAAAGTAATTTTACTTAGGGATTTACATAAAATATGAAATTATTACTAAGTCTATGTTATCTTCAAAACTATTGCTCAAATGCAGATGAACCTTAAAGAGAACTTGTGGAGTTTGAAAAACCATGCACTTTTGCTTTTTGGACCATCTTCATTTGAGCATTGCTTTAAAAGTTATAAGCCTTTCTCAGTTGAGCCCCTGCTTTTCTCTGAAATTGCAAAACAGTCCCTGGTTTAGTTCATCCCCTTTCTTCTTCCTGGCATCTCTGCTCTCCTGCTGTGTTTCTGAGCTTCTGCCGCCGGCGCAGTCCCCTGATTCCGGCCGCCGCTAGCTACCGCTCGTGCCTCCCTTGCCACGCGTTGCCGTCTCAATCCCCTCACCGCTCTAGCTCTGCCGCTAGCGCCCCACCCGAGCGCCACGTCCTCCCCCGGCTGCCAGCATTGCACGCCGGAGCTCCTGCCGCCGCCGCCGCAATTCCTCCGCAAGCCGGCCTTGTCTCCCCCTCTCTTCGGTTCAATAGCATCAGTAGACTCCCCTTGTTCCATTTGCCCAGAAAGTTTGCCTGCCCAGCTTGTGCCCAGCTCCTCCCACCTTTGCCGCCCAACCCATGCCTCCGGTGAGCATCGGGTCACCGTGGGCCGCCACACCCAAGCCACCACTACCTGCACCGAGCCCTCCGGGAGTTTCCCCAGTGCCCACCGGTGCTCCTCAGCCCTGGGCCGCCCCTCAATTCCGGCCGAGGAGCTGCCTCGACTAGCGCCCGCCCGCCGCCGCCATCTGCCCACTGTGGGCCGGCCATCTCAGCCACCCTCACGCCTTTAGGACCCTACAGCCGGCTTCCCCATGCTCCAGTGAAGCTCCCCGACCTAATCCCTAACGCCTCCGACCACTGGACCTTTGCTCCCACCTTTCACCTTCGCCGCCGGCCGCCCGCCTCCGCCGAACTACCACTGCTGGCCGCCCTTGCTCCAATCCCAAGTGTTTCCAGGTGCGTGAAGGGTTGTTGATGCTTCCCCTCCCCTTTGATTCCACCGTCGGTGATCGCCGTCGACCGTGCGTGCCGGTCAACCCCCGCCACCCCTCTGTGTTGGACCGACAGGGAGCTCGGGTTAGAAGAAGCAAAAGCCCAGGGGGCTATTTGCAAACTGTAAGACTCAGGGGAATAGTTCTGTTAAGGACCTGTGTGCAAGAGTCTTTGTTATTTCATGTGAATGTGATTCCCTGTCTTGTAAAATTCATAACAAATCGCAGAAAAATCCAAAAATAGCAAAACTAGTTTTGTTAGAAACTAGATTTTAAACTCTATGACTTTTGTTAATAGAGTTTAGTTTGAAATAAAATATTTCTACCTGTGTTTCGAATCTAAAGTTAAGGGGTAAAATACACTCAACCTTGTTATTTCATGTTCTTTTATTTTTCTAAAATGTAGTATGAATGTTCTATAAACTCTAGCTAACCTTGTGTTAAGTTGCAAACTTAAACTTGATTTAAATTTAACTTCTCTTATTTGAACTTTCAAATTTGAAATATTAAATAAACCTATTATATAACCTCCTCTAAATTAACACCATTATTAGTCTCTAATGTGATATTTTATAATCAAATTTCTATAATCTTTTATTTAAAAGTTTTTAATTCAAATTTTGGTTCATTTCAAATTTAATTTAAATATTTTAGTTCTTATTACAATAAATTCTACCATAAATAGTATTTCAAATCTAAACCCTCTTTATTTATGCATGTTTGTGTGTTAATTGAATGAGTTATAATATTTGAAATGTGGATTTCTAAATTTAAATTTCACCTTATTAACTTATTGCATTTCATATAGAATCAACGACACTCGACGACGGAGATTACGAACTGGTCTTAGGACAAGACCAAGGCTTTTCAGAAGATCCAGCGCAAGTCGTCGAAGGACTAACTGAAGCCCCGAACCTGAGTTCGGAAGCCTCTGACTCTCCTGCCCCCACCCCCACTCCAGAAGGCAAGCCCCGGACATATCCCATTACTTTATTTACACTGCAATCTATATCTATCTATAATATATCTTGCATTAAGTCTAGGAATTGAGGTGAAACCCTAGATGCATGAATCTTAGGAATCCAATGTAATGCTCCCGAGTCCTTATTGGATAGATGCTCCGCCGATAGAACCGGTAGAAGTCGGGTGATTTCCTGTCACTCGCGCGATATAGGAGTTGCATGTTTACATTTCTGTAACCACTATAAGGATGACGGATAGGGTCATGTACTGTATCATGACCTGGAAGTTTGCCCTGTCTGTTTCGATAAAAAGTTTTAAGGCCAAAATGTATGGTAGTGGTGGCTAAGTTTTTGAAAGTACTAGCCACATGCCGCGAAATATGGTAAGCGGTAAGCCTAGTAACCAATCGGCCCGGCAAGTGGACATACCTCCCACCACTCGATTTTATGTTATGTTTACACGCACCGACGTGCGGGAGTACGTTCTGCAAGGCAGACAGGGATACGGGTTTTGTAGTCGCGCTACAGACGTATGTCCTGTACACATTGGGTGTGCGTACGGTCCTGCAGTCGCTTGTGGTGGACCTGATCCACAACCCGGAATGAAAGGCAAACGGTTGCTTGGGAAAGATCGTTGGATCTTCCGAGCGTGTGTGTTAGGTTAACCTTGCAAGGTTAAATTCGATTCGAATCGTCCGCCTCTCACGGAGATTGAGACTGCTTATCCCTTCTGCCACATTGAGTAAAAAGTGTAATTGTTGATGAGATAATCTTGATGGATGATAATCACTACCTTGCTTGCTTAGTGTAGGTGCTAATCTAGATTAAATACTCAACTAGAATCTGAAAGCTAAAACTTGAAAGTAGTTATACTCTCTGTTGCTTTTCAGCTAAAAATAAACCCAGAGCCTTTACAATGCCTTCATGAGTCTAGTTATGGGCTAAGTATACCCAACCCCGGGTAAGCCTTGCTGAGTATTAGAATACTCAGCCTTGCCAATGTCTGTTTCAGGTATAACCTTCGAGAACCCCACGGACAACCTTGTGTGGCCAACGTCCGTTCCGTTTGGCTGGTCCGTGGAGTGGGACCCGTCCCCGGCCGGCACTGACCCTCCGGAGTAACACCAAGCCCTGGGCTAAGCTTGGTGTTCGTCTTCGCGACGTATGTAGTTGCGTAAAACTTTTTCTTCCGCTGTGAGTTGGACTAGCTGTAATGCTTGTCGGTTTAAACATGAGTTGTATAAGTTTACTTATCTTTGAACTCAGTTTGTAATAATGTATGTATGGTTGTAAATTAAAAGTTGATGAGCTATTCTGTGATATGAACTCGCCTTCATGCGAGATAAACCTGCTTCGATCCTGCTGAACCGTGGTTGTATCGGGCGGAGACCCGACAGACCAAAGGATTATTCCGTTTGAAGTGCGTTTAGCTGATTACAGTTGGTACGGCGGTCAATAGCGCACTTGAGCCGGAATAATTCAAGCGGTTCTGCCACAGCTGGTATCAGAGCTGTAGGTTTATCCTTACATCTGGAAAAGTTCTTAAAAAGTATTTTCTGAATAAAAGTTGCCAACAAATGAGTTTATAAAGTACGTTGGATCCGTTAAGGTTGGTAATTAGAACGTAAAGCCCTAGGGGTTTATATGGAAAGTATCAGGTGGCAATAAGAGTATATATATATGTAAATCTGACTTGCAGCACTACTTTTTGTCAAAACTTAAATTCTTGTACAATTCAACTTTACTTCCTGTAACGACATCTACGTACGGAGGTAAGAAGGTAAGGATCCTCAGCCAACTGAGGGAGCTTGGCCTTCCCGTCGGTGATGCGAGCCGAACGCTGTTTCTCAAGCAGTGGCCTACTTGAGATGCTGCCAATATACCAACTTAGGTTGATTATATTGGGAGTATATGGTTCGGCGCAGGGTATGGCGATCGTTGTTCATACCCCCGCATTTTGCGGTACCCCCCGTGAATACGTTGTTTCGATAACGTATGTTAACGTTGTCTGTACGGCGGTAATTGTACAGATGCTGTTTCTATAGTGAATAGTAATGTTTGGGGACGCTTTCATGTCGTGCTGCCATGAAAGGTTCATGAGATATTTATATATCTGTATGTTCTTCTGCAGGTACCCTAACCACGTTCACACTATTAGGATGCGTAGGGTTTACCGACTAGTTATATATAGTGAGAGACGTATGATTATGCCACCGGAATTAACCACGTAAGTCCGAAAATATTCGGCAGTTGTTTTGGTTGTGAGGACGAGTAGCGCGTGCATGCATCTTTTGTCAATAAAAGAATTTCATATTTGATGGACATATTGTTGTATTTGGAATGGGGTAATGGAGAGTTAAAGATAGCTTTAAGTTGGGTATCTTATATGGGATCTTAGTTTTCCATCTGATTTCCAGCCTTTGCTGTTAACAGAATTGGTTATCTTGATCTGTTTATCTTGTATTCTTCTAACAAGATAACAAGTTTTACCATTTGCATCCTGGTCGCAGATGGCAGCACCTTCCAATGTTTTCTGGGATCCGGAAGGGCATCTCCACACTAATGCCCTTCACTGGGAGGGTTTTCCCCGCTTGCTATGGGAATCTTTGCAGGCTTTCCATTATACAGAACCCCCTCAGTACGACGCTGTTGAACATGTGGAAGACGGAATCCATAGGGCCCATGTCAGGATGAGTATACCTCAGCATCCTTTCCGTTCACGATGGCAGCCTATTGAGATCAGCACGACGGGCTACAGAATTATGGATACTATTGAAGCAGCGGCCCTAGAAGCCATTTATGCTTTTTGCAGTCAACACCCCGAGGAAGTTGTAGGACAACCTATAGGTTTGTTTGCCACAACAGATCCTGGTGAAGCGGAGCGAGACCTCGGAACAATTCCTGAAAGTCATAGGCTGGAAGGTCCACCAGAAGAAGTAGTGCAAGGAATGAGACGTTATACGAGCGTGCAATACCACTATCACATGCTGCTACGCCGTGAGATAGGCCATCTGATCACTGCTGCGCGAAGTTTCCACGGGGACGCTGCCAGATACTTTACCCAGGCAGATCAACTTCAAGCAGTGGTAATTGAGAAGAATGGAATAATCGCTACTCAAAACGAGACCATCCACCATAGGGAGGATCAGATTAATGAAAGTGATCATATA
Source organism: Panicum hallii (assembly GCF_002211085.1). Taxonomy (NCBI): domain Eukaryota; kingdom Viridiplantae; phylum Streptophyta; class Magnoliopsida; order Poales; family Poaceae; genus Panicum; species Panicum hallii. The sequence goes on along the minus strand of NC_038048.1, from coordinate 20,415,809 downwards.
ATCACCCAGCGGAATATGGTAATCGAATTCCTGCAGACACAAGTCCAAGACCTAATCCTTGCGGTGGATGATGCTCAAGCCCAGATCGAGGAATTGCAGCAGCTTCCGAATCCTCTAGATGCACCGGCAGCACCTGAAGCTGAAGAGGAAGAGGAAGATCCCGAGGAGATTGAAGGGGTCTCCGAACTTGATTCTGAGCATGGGGATCCTGTCGTCAGTCCCCACCATTCCTCCTCTGGAAGCCAGTCATCAGTGGGCAATTTTGATGACTTTTAGTCATAGTTGACAGAGTGGTGGTTTAGATATAATAAATGTATAAGATGTAACATAAGTGGTGTGTAGAATATCTAGTTATAAAGCCACTTGTTGTATATGTGGCATGTACTTTTAGGTAAAAGTTTGTAACCTTTGGAGTGTGCTGATGTAAGATAGTAGTATCTTTATAGTAATCTAAATTCTGAGTTCTGGTTATTCTGCTCGACACCTGTGTACCTGTTATGAGTAGACTGAATGGAGCATATGCATTACTTTTCAGCTGGATAAATTGCATATTATCTGAAATTGGAGCAAGATTATGGTTGATAATAGATATTTTCCTTATTTCAGATGGTTGGAGCTACTCGAGGAACCCCGGAAGGATTCCGGGCCGGACAACCTGGTAGTTCCCAGCAACCACCACCGCCACCTCCGAACTTGGCCGAGGTTATGGCCCGGCAGACTGAACTTCTAAATCAGCTTGTGCAAGCTCAGATGGGCCATTTCCAGCAGCAACCCCGAGGCCGAGGTGAACCTCTGTCGGCCAATTATCAGGACTTTCTCAGCACCCAACCTCCTCTATTCCACAAGGCCGAGGAGCCTTTAGATGCGGATGCCTGGTTGCGGACTATCGAGTCCAAATTCGCCTTATTATCAGCTCCATGTTCAGAGGAGAACAAAGTGCTCTTCGCCGCCCAGCAACTCCGAGGCCATGCACGTCTTTGGTGGCATCAGTTTCATGCAATGCAACCCGCCGAACACGTGGTCATTTGGGATGAATTTCGGACTGCTTTCCGGGCCCATCATATACCAGCTGGACTCATTGAGCGAAAGCTCAATGAATTTCTAAATCTGACCCAAGGTACCCGTACAGTTACACAATATGCACAGGTTTTTAATCACCTGTGCCAGTATGCGGGATCACATGCGGACACAGATGCCCGCAAATGTGATCATTTCCGTCGAGGCCTAAACACCAAGCTCAAAGAATGGCTAAATTTGGTGAAGGCTGAAAATTTCAATGAGTTGGTCAACATGGCCATAACTCAAGAAGATTGTATTGCCGCCCACAGGGCGGAAAAGAAACGAAAAGCACCCACAGGGCCTGCAACTCCACAGTCGCCGCGGTATCGGTTGATTCCGAACAATGCCCCTCGAGCTCCGCCTCGTAATATTTTGCCTGGCAGATGGGTAGCTCGACCTCCTCAACAAGCACAATTCAACCGACCACCCCTGCCACAAAATCAGCAACAATCCCAACAAGGTCCACGACCGAGCTTTCCGCCAGTTACTCCAGGAAACAGCAATTATCGTTGTTTCAATTGCGGAAGCCCATCCCACTTCATTAAGGATTGCCCTCAACCTAGGAAATCATTCCAAGGGCAAACATCTAATCCAAACTACAAGGGCAAAGGTAAGAGACAAGTGGTGCAGGTCCGACAAGGGAGGGTGAATCTCACCACACTCTCTGAACTTCCTGATGGGGCACCAATATTGACGGGTACATTTTCTATTAACCATCATCCCGTTATTGTTCTTTTTGATTCCGGTGCTACCCATAGTTTTATCAGTAAAGAATGTGGGAATAAAGTAGGTTTGGATATGCACCCTACTAAAGAAGATTATGGGATAATTACTCCTGGTGGGAAAACTTTATCCAACCAAATTTGTATGAAAGTGCCACTTTTCTTGGGTAGTCATCTAATCAAAACAGATCTGTTAGTACTAGACCTGAAGGGGATGGATGTTCTTTTGGGTATGAACTGGATGACCCAGCATCATGTATCCTTAGATATCCCTTCTCGAACTGTGGAGATAAATGTGCCAAAAAATGAATCTACTATTCTTTATCTCCCGCAACCAAAATCTTTTGATTCTTGTACCTATACTGCATCTAAGGTCAAACTTGAGGATATTCCAGTCGTCTGTGAATATCCGGATGTTTTTCCAGATGATTTACCGGGAATGCCCCCAGACCGAGATATTGAGTTCATTATAGAACTCCAACCTGGTACAGCCCCTATTTCCAAGAGATCTTATCGTATGCCTCCTAATGAGTTGGCTGAATTAAAAATCCAACTCCAAGATCTCTTAGATAAAGGCTTCATTCGTCCAAGTGCATCACCATGGGGTTGTCCGGCCTTATTTGTGAAAAAGAAAGACAATAGCTTAAGGTTGTGTGTTGATTATCGTCCTCTCAATGCGGTGACTATCAAAAATAAGTACCCTTTACCTCGCATTGATATCCTCTTTGATCAATTAGCCGGAGCCAAGGTGTTTTCTAAAATAGATCTTCGTTCCGGCTACCACCAAATTAAGATTCGGCCCAGTGATGTTCCAAAAACAGCTTTCTCTACTTGGTATGGTCTATACGAGTATCTTGTCATGTCGTTTGGTCTCACTAATGCTCCAGCCTATTTCATGTACCTCATGAATTCTGTCTTCATGCAAGAGCTCGACAAGTTTGTCGTGGTCTTCATTGATGACATCCTGATTTATTCTAAAACTCTAGAAGATCATGCTAAGCATCTTCATGTCATCCTTCAACGATTAAGAGACCATCACCTGTACGCCAAATTCTCTAAATGTGAGTTTTGGCTTGATACAGTCAAATTTCTGGGCCATACCATCTCTAGTGACGGAATATCCGTCGATCCCAGTAAAGTACGAGAAGTGATGGATTGGAAACCCCCAACCTCCGTCCATCAGATTCGTAGTTTCCTCGGTCTAGCGGGCTATTATCGCTGTTTCATTCCTGACTTTTCCAGGATAGCCAAACCTATGACCGAATTATTAAAGAAAGGCGTGAAATTCTTCTGGGATCAAAAATGCGAAGATGCATTTCATATCCTTAGAAATCATCTTACGACGGCTCCAGTCTTAGCTCAACCAGATGTCTCAAAACCTTTTGACATCTATTGTGATGCATCGGGGACTGGACTTGGTTGTGTACTTATGCAAGACAACCGAGTAATTGCATATGCATCACGAGCACTTAGGGTTCATGAACAAAATTACCCCACCCACGATCTCGAACTCGCAGCTGTTATTCATGCCCTAAAGATTTGGAGACACCATCTGATGGGTACGAAATGTCATATCTACACTGATCATAAAAGCCTCAAGTACATCTTTACCCAGGCAGACCTAAATATGAGGCAAAGGCGCTGGCTAGAACTTATCAAGGATTATGACTTGGAAGTACATTATCATCCAGGCAAGGCCAATGTCGTTGCAGATGCCCTTAGTCGCAAAGCGCATTGTTCTTGCCTATCCATTAAAGCATTCGACGAAACTCTCTGTTGGGAAATGAGTAAACTCAATTTAGAGATCATTTCCCAAGGTGACTTAAACCATATCTCGATTGAAGTCACACTCAGGGATAATATTGTTCTAGCCCAACAACGTAATGAAGGGGTCAGAATCATTAAACAAAAGATAACCCAAGGTGAAGGGAAGTATAAATGCTTCCGAGTAGATCCTGAAGGAGTATTATGGTTCAACGAGCGTATTGTTATACCAAAGGACCATAAACTCCGAAAACAAATAATGGATGAGGCCCATCTATCCAAATTCTCTATACATCCTGGCAGTACAAAGATGTATCAGGACCTGAAACACAACTTTTGGTGGACTCGTATGAGACGAGAAATAGCCAAATATGTGTCGGAATGTGATATCTGCCAAAGAGTCAAAGCCAGTCATTTGAAGACTGCTGGTATTCTTCAACCTCTATCCATTCCCTCATGGAAGTGGGAGGATATCAGTATGGACTTTATTGTTGGCTTGCCCAACACATCTCGGAGGCATGACTCTATTTGGGTAATCGTTGATCGATTAACCAAGACTGCACATTTCCTTCCTGTGCATACCACATACAATGCCAAAAGGTATGCTGAGATTTATCTGGATCAAATTATTCGTCTTCATGGAGTACCTAAAACGATCATTTCTGATCGTGGGGCACAATTTATTGCTAGGTTCTGGGAGCAACTTCATGATGCTCTTGGGACTAGATTAATTCGAAGCTCTGCCTATCATCCTCAGACAGATGGGCAAACTGAACGAATAAACCAGATTCTGGAAGATATGCTCAGAGCTTGTGTACTCCAATTTGATAAAAATTGGGATAAATACTTGTCACTAGCAGAATTTTCTTATAATAATAGCTATCAGACAAGTATTAAGATGGCCCCTTTGAAGCATTATACGGTCGCCGATGCCGAACTCCTTTGAGTTGGTCACAAGCCGGCGAGCGTAAAATTTTTGGACCCGATCTAGTTATGGAAGCAGAAGATAAGGTCAGGCTTATCCAGGACAATCTAAAGGCCGCCCAATCTCGACAGAAAAGCTATGCGGATATACGAAGAAGACCATTACAGTTTCACGTCGGAGACTTCGTATATCTTCGAGTATCTCCTATCCGAGGTGTTCAAAGATTCGGTGTAAAAGGGAAACTTGCTCCTCGATACATCGGACCCTTTGAAATCCTTGAAATCTGTGGACCTGTAGCTTACCGTCTTCAACTTCCACCTCAATTATCGGCCATCCATAACATCTTCCATGTATCCCAACTCAAAAAGTGTATTAAAATCCCCACCGAGATCATCGATTCCCAAGCTATCGAAATCGAACCAGATCTGACCTATACAGAACATCCCATCAGAATCCTCGACATGAAAGAAAGAAGTATCAGGAGAGAGACCACCAAAATGTATAAGATTCAGTGGAACCATCACACAGAGGAAGAAGCAACATGGGAAACCGAATCTTATGTTCAGCACAATTTTCCCGATTTCTTTCAAATCAATCTTCGAGCTTGATCTTCTTGTCCTATCTTGCTTCGGAATCTCGGGACGAGATTCTTTTTAGGGGGGAAGGCTGTGACACTCAGGTAATTAGCTTGGTCACACATTAGAGTTTTGGTATGCTTGTATGTTCAAAGTATGGTAAATGTGTATTTTATGTATGCAACATTATGGAAGAAGTGATGTTTATGTAATTAATATTAACTAAAGGTCCTTTTATGCAAATTTGATGGAGATGAGGGAAAAGTTTAAAAGTATAAGGGTTATTTTGCAAAAAGTAGTATCTGTGGTTAAATTGCAAAAATATATGTGAAATTACCATAGGGTGTATGTGCAAAAGTAATTTTACTTAGGGATTTACATAAAATATGAAATTATTACTAAGTCTATGTTATCTTCAAAACTATTGCTCAAATGCAGATGAACCTTAAAGAGAAGTTGTGGAGTTTGAAAAACCATGCACTTTTGCTTTTTGGACCATCTTCATTTGAGCATTGGTTTAAAAGTTATAAGCCTTTCTCAGTTGAGCCCCTGCTTTTCTCTGAAATTGCAAAACAGTCCCTGGTTCAGTTCATCCCCTTTCTTCTTCCTGGCATCTCTGCTCTCCTGCTCTGTTTTTGAGCTTCTGCCGCCGGCGCAGTCCCCTGATTCCGGCCGCCGCTAGCTACCGCTCGTGCCTCCCTTGCCACGCGTTGCCGTCTCAATCCCCTCACCGCTCTAGCTCTGCCGCTGGCGCCCCACCCGAGCGCCACGTCCTCCCCCGGCTGCCAGCATTGCACGCCGGAGCTCCTGCCGCCGCCGCCGCAATTCCTCCGCAAGCCGGCCTTATCTCCCCCTCTCTTCGGTTCAATAGCATCATGTTATCGCCGTATTTTGACCAGGTCAGAAGTGGGCCACGGAGCAAGATGGGCTTGGAAGGCGGTCGTGACAAAGCTTGCGAATTGGGCCCGTGTGGAAGGTGGAGGCCATAAGGCCGCGTAAATTAGGAATAAGCAGTTAAGATTCGTGTCGTGTTAGGTTAGGGTTAGTTAAAGAGAACAAGTCTACGGACTATAAATATGTACCATGAATAAACAAGAAAAGGAATCAATCATCATCAACTCTCGGCGTATCGCCTCCCCTGTTTTAGGGTTTTTCATCGGGTAAGTGTCATGCGACCCCGATCGCGCCCGGCGTGATCGGGGTGGCGTTACCCTCGCTCGTTCATTTGTGCGTTGCTCGTGCTGAAGCCTTGTAGATGGCGAGTAGCGTTAGTTATCCTGGCATGCGTTGAGTAATCTTTTACTTCTGTGCTTTAATCATGCTTCATATGTTGCTTTCGCATGTTTGATCGTCGTGTTTGTTCATGGATACGATGATTTTGTCTTGTTTTGTATTTGTCGGTAGATCCAATCTGTTATGGCTGGTTTCTGTTTATTTAGAAGCTTGGTTCGATATGTGCATGATTAGGCCTTGCAAACGAGTTGAATGATCCGATAGTATGCTCTGTATCGGCTTTTCGCCTGAATAGAGGTTGTTCTAGGGTTCGGCTTTCGGTTGTTTCCTTGCTCTCTGTCCAGATCGTTTTGTCGATGCTTTCGTGTATTTATTAGGCTCAATTACGTGTAGGATGTTCCGATCATGCAGTGAGAGCTTAGTCGTTGTAGATTGGATTAGGTCGTTATTTATAAAGCAAGTTTTATTCGAATATATATATATATGTGTCTGTCTCTACGTTGCCTGTCCCAAGGATCCGATCCGGTATTGACACAATCGGCTCTTCATAGCCGATACCGGGGAGGAGGTAATGAGCCGATCACGGCTCGGATTAACCTTTACACATGTCTGTGTATGCAGGAGTTCGACACGTCACACCTTCCTGATCGGGTGTAGGATCAGGTGGCACGCCTAGCGACTCTCAGCCAGGGCGCGCGCCAGATCACTGGGCCGTTGACCGAGGGACCGGGGCCCACCAGCCGTCCCGGAAGCCTCCCGGCTCCTCGTGTTGCCTCTCGCTGCCCGCCGGCGGGTTTTGACAGACAACACATTCTGGCACGCCCAGTGGGACCTTCTTCGTCGACTTCGTCATCATCATCGGCGTCTTCTTCATCGACTCCGTCATCTTCGTCGACTCCATCAGTGGTGGTCAACAAGATGGCAAGGGAGGATCCGATCTCTTATGAGGAGCTCTCTGCTGAGCATAAACAGAGGTACGACGAAATCAAGGCTCAGTTTGAAGCCGATCTCATCGGCTCTTTCGAAAGGACTCGCAACCATGGTGTCAGGTGGAGAGGTTTTTCACCTGAAGGTGCTCTTGATGGAGTGGATCTGTCTACCCCATCCGAGGATAGACCATTCTATATATATTTATCAATGGGCAACACTTCTATTGCTTCAGTGGTGGTACAATTGTATGATGGCAAAGAAAAGGTGGTCTTTTATCTCAGCAGAAGATTGTTGGATGTGGAAACAAGGTACCCCGACATGGAAAAACTTTGTTTATGTTTATTCTTTACATGCACCAAGCTTCGCCATATCCTGCTATCGGCTGAAGTGGTCGTCATCTGCAAATCGGATGTCATAAAACATATGCTATCGGCTCCAGTTTTGAAAGGCCGATTGGGGAAGTGGATGTTCGCGTTATCAGAATTTGATATCCGATATCAACCTGCAAAAGCAGTTGAAGGGCAGGCGTTAGCGGATCTTATTGCTGAGAGGGTTAACACCAATATCGCAGCACTTTCTATACGAGCCTGGGCCATGTACTTCGACGGATCAGTTTGTGGGGATGGATGTGGCATCGGCGTCTTACTGGTATCGCCTCGGGGGGCAACGTATTCGTTTTCGATCAGATTACCTGTCGCCTGTACCAACAATCTTGCCGAATATGAGGCGGTACGAAAAGGTATGGAATTGCTTCTAGAGGCCGGAGCTGAAGCAGTGGAAGTTTTTGGGGATTCAAAATTGGTGATTTCCCAGCTTACAGAAGAATACAGGTGCGAAAGCGAGCTGCTGTTCCCAATGTGGGTCCAATGCCAGGAGCTAATAGCTCAGTTCAGATACATTAATTTTTATTGGATACCCAGGGCTCGGAATGCCGAAGCCAATGATCTAGCACAGCTGGCTTCAGGGTACAAAGCCGATGGGTCAGTTCATCAGGTATACTTCCTGGACCAGGGAGATTGGAGAGCCGATATCTTCAATTACTTGAAGGATTCGGCTCGGGGGGCACCCAAGAGGATACGATACAAAGCTATGAAGTATGTTCTCATAGGGGATGATATGTTCTACAGGACCTTAGAGGGGTTACTGCTTAAGTGTTTGGGGCCAGTTGAGTCCAATCGGCTCCTGCATGAAGTTCATGAAGGGACGTGTGGGACCCATCAATCGGCACACAAGATGAAATGGCTAATTAGGCGATCAGGATATTACTGGCCCACCATGCTTGAAGATTGTTTTAAATATTACAAAGGGTGTCGGGCATGCCAGAGGTTCGGAAAGATCCAGATGGTTCCAGCGTCCGTTATGAACCCCATCATTCAACCATGGCCGTTCAGAGGCTGGGGTATGGACATGATCGGCAAAATTAATCCTCCATCCAGCAAAGGTCATCAGTTTATTCTAGCTATCACAGATTATTTTACCAAGTGGGTGGAAGCGGTTCCGATGAAGTCGGTGGCGTCTAGGGATGTTATTCAGTTTGTCAAAGAGCACGGCATTCACAGATTCGGAATTCCACAGACTATTACAACGGACGGTGGCTCGGTTTTCATTTCAGAAGAATTCAAGAAGTTTGCTGCTGATATGGGAATCAAGCTGATTAGATCATCTCCATATTATGCTCAGGCAAATGGACAGGCCGAAGCGTCCAACCAGAGTCTTATCAAATTGATCAAAAGGAAGATTGATGAGTATCCTAGATGTTGGCACGAGGTCTTGTCAGAAGCACTTTGGGCGTACCGCATATCATGTCACGGGGCGACAAAAACTTCTCCTTACCACTTGGTCTACGGGCAGGAGGCCGTGTTGCCATGGGAGGTCACGGCCGGATCAAGGCGTGTAGAATTCCAGAATGACTTATCCGCGGAAGAATATGCTACCCTGATGAGCGATAATGTGGAAGATCTCACGGAACTCAGGCTATGGTCACTAGAGAAAATCAAGGAAAATAAGGCTAAAGTGGCCCGTGCATATAATAAAAAGGTTAAGCCAAAGGAGTTTCAAGTGGGAGATTTGGTATGGGAAGCAGTATTGCCATTGGGGACTAAAGACGCGGCTTATGGCAAATGGTCTCCAAACTGGCATGGGCCGTACAGGGTCGACCAGGTCCTACCTGGGAACGCGTACATGCTTGAAGAACTGGACGGCGTTAAGTTCCCAGTAGCAGTCAATGGCCAACACCTTAAGAAGTACTTCCCAAGCATGTGGGCTGATGAACAATAAAGCCGATGAGACCCATCGGGCCGCAAGCCGATGCAACCAGCGAGCTAAGTAGGGGGGCAAAGGCTGGGTCGACGACGATCGACGTTAACAGTATAGGAGACGAAGAAAGATCAATAAGTATTGATCGACTCGATCAGATTAGAACAGCCGATGCGGTGCCACCGGCTCTAGAATTGTGCTTATGGTAATCAAGCGTCATAGATTATCAAACAGCCGATGTGCCACCATCGACTTTAGGTTCGCTACATAAGAACACCACAGGTTTACCACACAAACACAAAGTTTATCTCGGACAAGGCTGCAGAAGGAAGGCGTCGATAGCGGCGATAGCATCAAGACGGATGCGGTCGACCTCATCAAGCACTGCTTCGTCCTCTTCGTCTGCCCCCGGCACCACCTGTTTGTTCAAGCTGTTCAGCTGGGCCAAGTCCGTCTTCAGTTCAGTGGTTAGGGTTTCTGCCTCCTGCTTGGAACCCGTGATGAGATTCTTCTCCTCTTGGATGCGCTGTTTGGTGGCCTGGACCCTAGCTTCAAGGTCTTCCAGTTCTTTCTCCAAGAGGTGGAGCCGATGGACGGAAGCAGATGTATCGGTCTTGGCGTCGAGTGCGGCCTTCTTCTTGTTGATCGACTGACACATTTCGGCGATAATGGTCCTTAAGAGCGATTGGGAACGCCGAGTCTCGATCCTGCGGTGAGCCTCTGCCACTTTTGCTTGAAAGGAAGAAAGGTACCCTGCTGGCAAGAGCTTAACCTGGAGGCTTACGGGGAGCTGGGAGCTAACCTCGTCGAGGATCTGTTTGATTGCACTGGAATCCTGAATCAAGGCGGAGATGGGACCCGACAGAAGATCCTTCACACGGAGAAGTTGATCGGCAGCGCTGGTTAGGCCTGAGGAAGAGTCATCGGCCTCCAATATAGTCGACCCAATCGTGGCAGGGTCAAACGCAAGGAGCTCCGAAAGATCCAGGTTCTGAAGGAGAAGAGAGTAAGACGGGCATTACGAAAAAGGCCGAAGTGGCTACAACGAGAGACGTACCTGTCTCGAGGAGGAGGCGGCGATGGCCAACGAAGGGGCGATCGGCTCCCGGGATGGTGTCCCGTCCGGGGAATGAGCGGTAGCGGCAGAGGCCGCAAAGATTGCACCTCCAGGGGAGAAGCGACAGCCGATGGGGCAGCAGTCGGCTTCACGGAAGCAGCAGCCGATGAAATGGCAATCGGCTCCGTTAAACGTACCTCTCGTGCAGGGGAATCGGCAATAGCTGAGGCGGGGGAGGACCCTTCCAGACAGGAGCCGATGACATGCAGACCTGGCAAAGCAGCTGGGGCAGCAGCCGATGCAGAGGGGCCTTCCAAGTCTGTTACACCAAGATGATGGAGAGTGATCAGGGCCCTGATAGGTGCATCCACGTCCTCTGGCACCTCCGAAGACGAACCTTTCTGGCGCGGGGGTTCCTCCCCGCTGGAGACTTCTACAACGGTAGGCTACAGGAAAAGAGAGTGTCATCAAAAGGGGTGTGAACAAAAACCGATTGCGAAACGGGAAGAGGTGCCAAACCTGGTTGGTGACTGGAGATGGTGGATCAGGGGAAGACGGCGCAGCATCCTTCCGGACCTTTCTGACGAGGGTCTTCCTCGTCTTGGCGCAGACACGGGGGGCAGCAGCCTCAGAAAGCCGTTTTCGTTTGGGAGTCAGCTTGGCGGTGCTCGGCTGGATCTGCATTACACTCTTTGAGGGAGGGGGTGCGTTCCTGCCAAAAAGAACCACGGGAGCGACCGCCCGGAAGCAAAAGAGCGATCCATCCTCGTTTGTCGGCTCTGGGCCGTCCTCTTGCTGCAGCAATAAGGTGAATTCAGGAGGGATCCAACACAATTTAAAGAAAGAATGCTAGTCCAAAAAGGGGATACCTCTCCATCGGGGATGTCATATTCAGGGTCGATCTGTTGAAGCATCGGACCCAGAGCTCTGCGGAAAACATGAGTTTTCCACATCGTCCACCATCCGTCAAAGTCGACGGCCGAGGAGGTGAAGGTAAAGTTGGCAAGAACAGACAGGGGAAGGTCTGTGAACAGACTGTAGCACCTCTGGGCGGTCAGAGCGTCGGGGAGATCCACCCTGCTGGATGTTAGCAGGTGGAGAAGGAAGTGGGGAGGCACCTGCGCAAGGCCAAATTGCCGGGCTGCTACGACCGGCTGGTAAAACTCATAACCGGGTTTAAGAATCCGGTTAGAGGTGCTCATGCCGACTGGGAGAAGGCAGGGCCGAACCATGATGGAATAAAGATGCCTGGTGTCAGCATCATCGGCAATATCAGCCAAACGGAAGGTAGCTGGGTTCTCAAAGAGCTCAGAGTCGGCATAAGGAAGGAAGTCTGGGTTATCAAGGCCTTTGTAGAAAATCTTGAACCAACGGGAAGCATCTGGAGGATTCAATTTCCCGCCAGGGAGACTGTATAGGGCCTGCCCAAAGCTAGTGCATCTAATTTGTCTCCCACTCAGATCAGGAAAGGAATTACCGACCAAGGAAGGGAAATCAGGATCAGAATTGTGGAAGTAAAGACGAGCCCACAACTGAATGAACCACCATGGGCCACCAGTTCTAATTTTTTTCTGGGTAAGGAGGCTGGAAGTCATCAGATGAAGATAACGGTAGAGTTCCCCTAGAAATAGTTTGCCAAGGCCAACGGGTTGACCCTTGGCCAGTTCATAAGCCAAGGAAAGATAGTTTTTGGTCGGGGCAAGGGAAGGACCACAGAAGAGGAAGTGTTCAAGCCATAGGTTCAGAAAGGCCGTATGCTCCTTTTCCGATACAGGGCCTTTGCTTTTCTGGTGTTGGCTCAGGTATGTGCTCCAGTTAGTGCATTCAGTTTTTGAAGATAATTTGTAAGGGACCACATGGAGGCTGTAAGCAGAAGGGCAGGCTGAAGATATGTTTAGGCCAGTTATCATCACAACATCTAACAGTGTTGGTGCTAATGGGCTATGCCCGAAGAGGAAACAATTCAAGGCATCAGACCAGAAATAGCCGATGGTCTTCAGAAGGTTTTCATCTTTCTCAAGAGGGGAGAGTGATAAAGACAGGGCATCGGCTATTCCAATTGATTCCCATAAAGGCTGGTAGGTGTTTGCTACCCTATTATACCAAGCCATCCAGCCTTCAGGAGGGTTTGGCCAGGCGCGGAGGCTATCCGACCAAAATTCTAGGTCTACATCCTGGCTCACAAAGGGGATTCGGTTGGCCTCACACGAGATCAGATCTACGGGTTTTTCGTAGGAGCGAGGTCCAAGGCAAAAGGAATCGGGGGAGGAAGGATGTGGCAAGAAGATATCGGAAGCCTGAAAAACCCCAAAAAATCAAGATTGCCGGGGGAAAAGTCATTTAACTGCGCGGTAAAAAATGTGCGGATGCTGTGTTAGATTAATGGGGGTCGGAGTTTACCTTCAAACCAAAGGCGGCGGCGGCGGTGCGCGAAGATCCCGCCATCGGAAAACTTGGATCGAAACCTTGGAGAATGAATCTAGGGTTGGCGGCGCAAGATCGAGTGTGTGTCTCAAGGACTAGGGGAGATCTTGCGGCTAGGGTTTGTGAGCGAAAAGGTGATCGGAATCGACCTATAGAGCTTTGCGCTGGATTGACTGGCAGAAGGTAAAGTAAATTGAAGAGCGGTTTCAGATCCGGGGTGGTATACCCTAAGGCCGATGCGATGCCATCGGCTCTTGAATAAATTGTTGTGCATAATAAGAGGGGTTAATACAAAAGCAGATTGCATTCATAGCAAGGCAGTAAGAACAAAAGAGGAGCTAACTACTCCTGGAGATAACCTAACAGGGGTACTACAATCTACCACCAGTGCACATCAGAGGCTTTGCGGCGCTTGGACGGTGGAGCGATGCTGGCGCCGCTGCTGCTGCTACCGTCGCGGCCGTCATCGTCAGCGTCGTTCCCGTCACTGCCACTAGTGAAGCCGTCATCATCGTCGGTTCCTCCGCGGCTATCGGAAGTGTCGTCCGATGACCTGTCAAAGAGAAAGTTACCTGCCATCGGATCTTCTTCGGAGGAGAGGGAGTCGGATTCTTCCTCTGAGAGAGAAAGGTCTTCTCCCTAGAGGGCATCATCTTCCTCCTCCTCCAGCTCGGCTCCGAGGAGGAGCGTGAGATCCTCGCCGTCAGTCAGAGAGTCGTCGTCTTCAGACTGGTAGTAGAAGTCCCACTCCACTGCGTCCCAATGCAGGGGAGCACGGGCCTCATAAGCGGCGATTGGGTTATATTCTGGAGTGGGTTCTCGTGTTGTTCCGGACTCGTAAGAGATAACAGAGGAAGCAGAGGAAGAAGAGGCCATGGTGAAGGAAGGGAAGGGAGTCGGCGATGGTTGTGAGGGAAAGTGGGTAAAGAAGGTGCTGGAAATAAGTTTATAAAGCCAACGAGTGGATGAAATGAATCGGCACCGTAACGGTTCCCTAGGAGGCCGATGCAGAGCAGTCACGTCCATCGGGAGCCGAAAGGGCACGGTCGTACGGATCGGAAGACGAAGGGTCAAGGTAGTGATGATTTCGGAATTACCATTACCGAAACCAGGGGGGCATGTGTTATCGCCGTATTTTGACCAGGTCAGAAGTGGGCCACGGAGCAAGATGGGCTTGGAAGGCGGTCGTGACAAAGCTTGCGAATTGGGCCCGTGTGGAAGGTGGAGGCCATAAGGCCGCGTAAATTAGGAATAAGCAGTTAAGATTCGTGTCGTGTTAGGTTAGGGTTAGTTAAAGGGAACAAGTCTACGGACTATAAATATGTACCATGAATAAACAAGAAAAGGAATCAATCATCATCAACTCTCGGCGTATCGCCTCCCCTGTTTTAGGGTTTTTCATCGGGTAAGTGTCATGCGACCCCGATCGCGCCCGGCGTGATCGGGGTGGCGTTACCCTTGCTCGTTCATTTGTGCGTTGCTCGTGCTGAAGCCTTGTAGATGGCGAGTAGCGTTAGTTATCCTGGCATGCGTTGAGTAATCTTTTACTTCTGTGCTTTAATCATGCTTCATATGTTGCTTTCGCATGTTTGATCGTCGTGTTTGTTCATGGATATGATGATTTTGTCTTGTTTTGTATTTGTCGGTAGATCCAATCTGTTATGGCTGGTTTCTGTTTATTTAGAAGCTTGGTTCGATATGTGCATGATTAGGCCTTGCAAACGAGTTGAATGATCCGATAGTATGCTCTGTATCGGCTTTTCGCCTGAATAGAGGTTGTTCTAGGGTTCGGCTTTCGGTTGTTTCCTTGCTCTCTGTCCAGATCGTTTTGTCGATGCTTTCGTGTATTTATTAGGCTCAATTACGTGTAGGATGTTCCGATCGTGCAGTGAGAGCTTAGTCGTTGTAGATTGGATTAGGTCGTTATTTATAAAGCAAGTTTTATTCGAATATATATATATATGTGTCTGTCTCTACGTTGCCTGTCCCAAGGATCCGATCCGGTATTGACACAATCGGCTCTTCATAGCCGATACCGGGGAGGAGGTAATGAGCCGATCACGGCTCGGATTAACCTTTACACATGTCTGTGTATGCAGGAGTTCGACACGACACACCTTCCTGATCGGGTGTAGGATCAGGTGGCACGCCTAGCGACTCTCAGCCAGGGCGCGCGCCAGATCACTGGGCCGTTGACCGAGGGACCGGGGCCCACCAGCCGTCCCGGAAGCCTCCCGGCTCCTCGTGTTGCCTGTCGCTGCCCGCCGGCGGGTTTTGACCGACAACACATCAGTAGACTCCCCTTGTTCCATTTGCCCAAAAAGTTTGCCTGCCCAGCTTGTGCCGAGCTCCTCCCACCTTTGCCGCCCAACCCATGCCTCCGGTGAGCATCGGGTCACCGTGGGCCGCCACACCCAAGCCACCACTGCCTGCACCGAGCCCTCCGGGAGTTTCCCCAGTGCCCACCGGTGCTCCTCAGCCCTGGGCCGCCCCTCAATTCCGGCCGAGGAGCTGCCTCGACTAGCGCCCGCCCGCCGCCGCCATCTGCCCACTGTGGGCCGGCCATCTCAGCCACCCTCACGCCTTTAGGACCCTACAGCCGGCTTCCCCATGCTCCAGTGAAGCTCCCCGACCTAATCCCTAACGCCTCCGACCACTGGACCTTTGCTCCCGCCTTTCACCTTCGCCGCCGGCCGCCCGCCTCCGCTGAACTACCACTGCTGGCCGCCCTTGCTCCAATCCCAAGTGTTTCCAGGTGCGTGAAGGGTTGTTGATGCTTCCCCTCCCCTTTGATTCCACCGCCGGTGATCGCCGTCGACCGTGCGTGCCGGTCAACCCCCGCCACCCCTCTGTGTTGGACCGACAGGGAGCTCGGGTGTAACACCCTGAGGTAATTTCCTTAAAATTTTAATGAATTTATTTGGGCTTAAATAAATTTTCCAGGCTTTTCTTTAATTTTTGTGGCATTTAAAGCAATTTATAACATAAGCAAATAAAATTTATCATAGGATTAAAATGTTTGTGCATTCATGCTGCAGCATTGTTTTATTTGTGTTGAGTTTATAGGATTTGAATTCAAACTTAATTGAATTCAAATAGTTTTATTTGAATGTTTGAGTGTAGAAAAGAAAAAGAAAAGAAAAAGAAGAGGAGAAGAGAACAGCAGCAGCAGCCAGTAGCCCAAACCCCCCTCTTTCTCACCGTGGGCCCTTCTCCTCTCCTCCCCTTCCTTCCCGAGTGGGCCAAGCCCGAGGCCCATCTCCCTCCCCAACCCGAGGCCCAGCAACCCCTCCTCCTTTTCCTCTCCCCCGCATGGGCCAATGTGACGTCCCGAAAATTTCGAATTTAAATAACGCGTTAAGGTGCCCTGACCGAAAAATTTACCCGTCGTAAAATCCTGACTCCCTCCGTTTCACCGCCTCACGCACGCCGTCACATTCCCCGCCCTGTGCCGCACAGCGCCCGGCCTTCCCCACGCACACCGCCTCGACTCTCGCCACTACGTCACGACAACCGCGCGCGACCGCTCCCCGCGATCAACGCCGACGCAACCCCCCCTCGCGCTGCGCGCTTTCCCGCGCGTGGCCGACCGGCCGCGGTCGCCGCCGCGACCGGCGCCGGCACCTCTCCCTCCCTCTTTCTCTTTTCCCTCTCTTCTCCCTATTTCTCTTCCTTTTTTTTCTTTTTCTTTTCTTTTCCCTCCCCTTTCCCTTTTTCCTTCTTTTCTTTTTCCTCTTCTTCTTCCCTCCTTCCTGTTTTCCCTTTCCCCTGCTCCCGAGCACAGCGGCCGCGCGCCAGCCCTGTGCGTCGCGCCCGCGCTGCCCTGGCCGTGCCGCGTGCACGCACCCGCCCCCGCCTGCTCGCGTGCCCCGCGTGCCCGCGCCCCGCGCCGCGCCGCTCGCCGCCGCGCCCTTGCCCCGGACCCGCGCCACGCCGCGCCGCTCGCGCCCTGCACCCGCGCGTGCCGCGCCGCTCGTCGTTGCCGCGTCCTGCCCGCGCGCGCGCCGTCGCTTCCCGTCCCGCACCCGCGCTGCACGCCACGTCGCGACGGCCGCAAGCGGCCGGGACGCCATTAATGGCGCCCGCACCGCCCGCCGGCCGCCTCAACCCCCTCTGCTTCACCGCCCCCCCCCCCCGGCCTATAAATAGGCCGCCCGCGCGGCTCACCCCCACCACGACCACCGCCGCCGCCCTACCCGCCTTTTCCCGGCCCCTAGCGCCGCCGCCGCGCACCCCACCACCGGCCGCCGCCCCCCACCGTGGGCCCGCTCCCTCACCGCGCCCCAAGCCGAGGTGAGGCCGGGAATTGGTTCCCTGCGCCCCCCTCCCTCTTTTCCCCCTCCACCCCGAGCCGCTCGGGCCCCGGCCACCGAGGATTGGCCGGCGCCGAGCCCCCCCCCCCATTCCCTCCTCTGTTCTGAGCAAGGGGGAAGGAAGAAGAAAGGGCATTTTGCCCATAACCCCCTGGCCTTCCCTGTAATTCCCAAGGAAAACCCCCCCCTTAGGAGCTATCCACCCTTTCTTTGCAAAAGAAACCTCGCCCTTTTTAATAACTCAAAATAGACCCTCCATTACGCGAGCCCATTTGTATTTGACACCATTTAGCATGCCTGTGTATTTCTAGACCTCGCAAATAGGTCCTTGTCCTTTCCGTATAATTACGAATAGGCCCCTAGACACCTGTTTAGTCCCTGAAACCGTCTTTAACTCGTCATTTTATGTGCGAAACGACCTCCGATCGACCCGAAACTTTACCATGCTATTTCTAGTAGGGTTCCGGCCATGCCATTAAGAAACCACCCAAAGATATCACCCCTAACTCCGTGACTAAATTATTTCCGATTCAAGCCTATCGGTAAAAGCTTTTAGTTCTTTCGCTTGATTGTGTGTCTGTTTGTTTGCGTCGTAGGACACGGAGTGAACGACGAGGTTCCCGACCGCGACCAAGCAACTGAGGACCAGTACTGCGACCCCGAACCCGAAGGACAGTGCTTCGATCAGGACTTCCCGCAAGGGTTTGACGATGGCAAGTTCAATTCCGCCCTTTGATGCATATTTCTGTCCTAGTTTTTATAAACACGACCCAATGGCCTGTTTTATAAAATTGCATTGTTTTGCGTGCTGGAAACCCGGTAGGATAGCCACCCTTGTTTGAAATAACCATACTTTGACTGCCTGATTTATAAAGAAAATGCGTGTGTGTGGGAAGGGATAAAATGTGGTTTTGAAAAGCGAGTTAGATGAGATGGATGGCATTTCTGTGTGAATTGCCGTTGGTGTGCTCGTACCTGTGTGGTTGAGCGTGGATGGGAGATATCCATCTTGTCACCCTTAAGGACCGAGTTGATGTGACATCTCACCTAGCTTCTCGTAGTGCGAACCACTTGACCGTTGTATGGGCAACGGCTTGGCCTAACCCCACTAGTTAGTCTGATAGCCATCAGGAGAGCTGGGAGCAACGGGTGATCAAGGAGACGGGATAAGCTCTGTGTGACTTATGCCCCGGTTAAACCTCGGTGTTAGGTCGAATGACCCCTTGATAGATCCCGTGGTGGCTAGTCAGGTCTAGCTAAGGTGGGTAAGGGCTTCGATGGGATCTGCACCGGCACCAAGGTGTTCGTGCTGTGGTACCCCGCCTGTGGGTAAAGTTGCACACCTCTGCAGAGTTAGAATCTATTCGAATAGCCGTGCCCACGATACTGGGCAAGTTACGGTGTGGTCACATAACTAGTGTTTCTCCCTGGGAAATGGTTGAACTGGTGTGAGTTGTTGAAAAAGTATCCGGCAATGGTGCTGTGTGTTACGACGGACGGGAAGTCCGGTAGCGGTTTGAAACTTGGATCCGTGAGGATCGACGATGTGCGACACTTATTTTGAAAAATGCTTTTAAAACGAACCCTTGCATATAATTGTGTTTCCGCAAAAGAACCATAACTTTATCCTTGGATTATCCTGTGCATCTAATTCTGTTATAACCCCCCCCCCCCCCCGTGGGTGTGATTGGACTTGCTGAGTACGTTTGTACTCACCCCGTTTTTACTCTACAGTGGAGGATCCCGACTACATCCCCGAGAACGACGAGTAGGGTTCCGTCCTGCACCCAGTCTTGCCTGTGGGTGAGGTCACCGTTGGAGCTCCGCATGGCGCAAGACTCTGATGATCCTTTGTTTGTAGCTAGTGTAGTTGTGTGGGTTCTGGTTGTAATCCTCGCGATAGTGGCGCTTCACTGCCCATTACCGCGTAGAGTTGTACGGTGATGTACCATCTGATGTAATAAAAGTGTTATCAGCCTCCTGGGACTGATAAAGTGACACTTTTAAGTCTTCCCTGATGGGGGGGACGCTTCAGGTGGTATCAGAGCCGTAGGCTGGCCGTAGGACGTAACCCCAGGAGCGAGACCCCTTTTCAGACCCTAGAACTTATCCTGGTTTAGATATTTTTCTGCACAAGCACTCACCACTGGTCTTTGCTTTGTTCCAGATGGCTGGCAATGGATGGGTTAGCGGAATCTGCCACGCAGAGCCCGGCCTCCCCAAGTTACTATTGCTCAGCCTGGAACGCGTCGGGGTCATGGAATCACCGGAGTATGCTTACCGTGAGTACATCGCCGGAGGCACCCTTCGGTGCGACATGATGGTTTTTGTAGAGAGAAGCACCCGCTACCCTGAGGTGGACCCTTGGTTCATCTCCACAAAGGGCTTCCGATTCCCCGACACCTACCGAAAGGCCGCCCGTAAAGCCCTACGCCGACTGCGTGTGCTCTATAGGCACCACCTTCAGCGGACTCCTATGGGATTTTTCCCACCCACTGAAGGTAGAGGGCGCACTTGGATTGCCCGGATGAGGGGACTTGGACGAGAAGAAGAAGATCTAGAAGATACAGTCTCCCACCTGTCTATTTACCTTACGGGCTTAGATGCACTCTGCAACGAGCAGGCGGCACAACTGAAGAAATTAATCCATGGAGTTGAAAAGTTAACCCAGGAGCTGGAGGAACAACGGACAAGAGCCGCGAGCGCCGAGTATTCCTTAGCCGCCCTCCAAGCCCAGGTGCAAGAATACGAGAACCGCAACGGAATAGGTGGATGGATCGAAGAAGAAGAAGAAGAACCCATGGAAACCCATTGGGATAAGGGTACGCAGACCGAAAACGAGATGGATCGGTTCCTTCCAATAAAGAAGCGCTCCATCAGGACCGAGGAAGAATCCCCATGATAGGATTAGCACCCCTAGCAAAAGCCCTACCCTAATGACCACGTATCCATGAAAACTGTACTACCCTTGTTGTAATAATAAATATCATCTACTCGCTTTTGCACCTGTACCATGTTGTTTACCCTACTTCTGTTTCAGATGGCTGAGGAAGGATGGACCCAGGGCGATTGCCAAGCTGCACCTGGATTCCCCAGCCTCTTGATCAACACCCTGGAGGGCCTTGGCGTTACAGAGCGCCCAAGGTACTACAGCCGAGAGTACGAACACCATGGTACCCTCCGCTGCAGGGTGATCCTGGTCATCGCCAGGAGCAACCGCTACCCCGACATCCAGCCCTGGCGGGCGACCGCCATGGGGTTTAGACACCAAGACACCTACCCCTTGGCCATCAGAAAAGCACTCCGTTACTTGTGCCGGATTTTTGAGGAACACCTCGCCCCCACACCAGCGAAGTTCTTCCCGCCGGCCATCAGAACCCCAGTCTGGGATGCGCGCATGAGAAACCTGGAGCGACGTCGCCACGAAGAAGGCCCCCTGTACCAAGTGGCTACTTACCTAGCCGCCCTGGACCAACTCTTTGACGAGCAAGCCAACCTTCTGAGGGAGCAGACTCACCGAGCCGAGCAAGCAGAGCTCGCGGTGAGGATACAGCAGATCAGAGCCGCCCACGCCGAGGCGAGAGCCGCAGCCGCGGTCAGTAGCGAAGCAGTCGCCCAAGAGAGCCTCAGGCAGGCCCGGGACCGGCGTATGCAAGATTGGACCCAAAGTGGAACACCAGTCCCGGCGATAGGGGAAGACCACGTTTTACTCGGGACGCCCGTCATTGGGTGGGGATCACTCTTCGGGAGCGCACGAGCCCCACCCGAGAACCCTGAAAGCTCCGCTGCCGCCGACGAAGGGGATGCTGCAGCGCAACCCTTGACCAGTGGAAATCCAGAAGACGGCGAGCAAGGATCACCCACGCTTCCCGCCCCAGAAGAAGGCCGGCCCCGCGAGTAGAATGACCGACGCCACCCTAGTGGTGTACACCCCAGCCCCTTTTTGTCTAAGTCGTGCCCTAGGGCGTGACCCTGGACAAGTAGTGCGAAACCGAGCCCTACCCCAAGCTGTACCCCCTTTCCGCAGTAATAAAGTTGTTTGTGCCTGTTGTGTGTGATGTTGTGTGCTGTGTGCTGCTTGTTTAAATATCTACTGGCAGGAAGTAGATTCCGCCGTATATACATATTAACAACTTAAACATCACCTAATCGTAATCCCACTCTACCCAATCAACAGATGATTCCCCGGAGCGTCACGAGGGCCTCCCGTAGCCGGAACCCCGCAGCCGCTGGTGCCAGCGCACAGCCTGCTGGGCAGAATCCTCCTCAGGCAGAACAAGAAGTAAGCCAGAACCGAGGAGAAATCAAGAAGGAGAACAACTACCACCACCCCCACCCCTCGGAGACCTAGCGCAGATCATCCATAACCAGACCCTCATACTGGAGACTCTGGCGAATGCCCTCATTAACCGGCAGCCACGAGGGCAGAATATGAACGACAAGCTGACGGCCTTTCTAAGGACCAAGCCACCCACCTTCGCTGGATCCTGCAACCCGTTGGATGCTGATGACTGGTTGCGGGTAATTCAGAGGAAGCTCGAACCATTCGAATGCCAGGACCGGGATAAAGTCCTTCTGGCAGCTCACCAGCTCACCGGAACGGCATTATCCTGGTGGGAAAACTATTGTGCTGCAGCCGAAGATGCCTCTACCATCACCTGGGGAATTCGTAAGGGAGTTCCGCCGATACCACATCCCTTCAGCCACTATGAAGCGCAAGGCGGATGAATTCCGCGCACTACAACAAGGAACCATGTCGTAGAAGAATACACCCACCGGTTCATAGAATTGGCCCGGTACGCACCGGAAGAAGTGAATGACGACGATAAGAGCAAGACATGTTCAAGAAGGGGTTGAGCCCAGAGCTCTGGACCTTGCTTACTCCCCAGATCTATCCGGACTTCAACACCCTGATGAACAAGGCCATCCTCACAGAAAGGGCTAAGGCCGAAGAAAGAAAGGACAATAAACGCAAATTCTTAGAAAGTAAGGCTCGCCAGCAGGACCGCTTCCAAAAGTCGAGGAACTCCAAACACTGCACCAAGATCCCAGGCCCCAATGCAGTATAGGACTCAGTCCCAAGTGACTGGACCACGAGCCTCTGAAGCACAGCCTAAGAGTCAGAATACCATGAGGGCCCCGCAGGCAACACCAGTCTGACCGCCTCCGACAACACAATGTTAGGGCCTTTTCAACTGCCGGGAGACAGGGCACTTCATCGCCAACTGCCCTTACGCCAAGATAAGCCGGCAAACATCGGCCTTCTCCAACACAGTGAATGGCCCAGACCAGCCCTGACCGGTGCAACCGAGTGCCCGTCCGCAACAACGACGGCAGCCAGCAGGTGAAGCAGCAATCATTTGGACGAGCCCGCGTCAACCACATCGACGCGCAGGAGGCTCAAGAAGCCCAGGGCGTAGTGCTCGGTGAGTACTTAGTCAACTCAGCTCTGGCGACAGTATTATTGATTCTGGAGCATCACACTCGTTTATATCCTCGAGTTATGTGGAGAAGCACAAAATACCTACAGTACTACTAAAAACACCCCTATTAACCCGGACGCCTGGAGGCGACATCAATTGTCAATTAGGTTGTTCCCGGGTAAGGATCAATTTAAGTGGGGTAGACTTCCTAGCAGATTTAGTAGTACTTAAGCCTGGGGGAATAGACGTGATCCTTGGGATGGATTGGTTAAGCCGACACAATGGTCTCATAGGCTGCACCAACAAAGTGGTACACCTAACAAACCACGAAGGAGTACAAGTGATCTGCCGAACCCGAGATAGTAAATTTGATCCAATGGTATTTAGCATGGAAGCCAAGCCTTTAGAAGGAGTTCCGGTAGTAAACGAATACCCAGATGTGTTCCCCGAAGAGCTTCCCGGTATGCCGCCAGATAGGGATATAGAGTTCGTCATAGACCTTATCCCCGGAACATCTCCGATAGCCAAGAGACCCTATAGGATGGCAGCCTCGGAATTGACGGAATTAAAGAAGCAACTAGAAGAACTGCAACGGATTGGTTTCATTAGACCAAGCTCGTCGCCATGGGAGCCCCAGTCCTGTTTGTCAAAAAGAAAGATGGGAGTATGAGGATGTGTGTGGATTACCGGGCACTGAATGAAGTTACCATTAAAAATAAGTACCCCCTCCCTAGGATTGATGACCTTTTCGATCAGCTAAAAGGAGCTAAGTACTTTTCCAAGATCGATCTAAGGTCAGGATATTTTCAGCTCAAGATTAGGGAAAGTGACATCCCTAAGACAGCTTTGTCACCCGCTACGGGCAGTTTGAGTTCACCGTAATGTCCTTCGGACTAACCAACGCCCCTGCCTATTTTATGAACCTCATGAACAAAGTGTTTATGGACGAATTGATAAGTTTGTCGTAGTCTTTATCGACGACATACTTATTTACTCCAAGAGTATTCAGGAACATGAGCAACACCTGCGGGTAGTAATGGAAAAGCTGAGAGTGCATAGACTATATGCCAAGTTTAGCAAGTGCGAATTCTGGCTGGAAAGAGTAGCTTTCCTTGGTCACATTTTAACCGCAGAAGTGTAGCAGTGGACCCAGAAAAGTCGAGGCAGTATCCAATTGGCGGCAACCGACTAATGTTAGTGAAATCAGGAGTTTTCTTGGATTAGCTGGGTACTATCGGAGATTTATTGAGGGATTCTCTAAGATAGCCCGACCCATGACGGAGCTTCTTAAGAAAGAGAAGAAGTTCGCTTGGACGGAATCCTGCGAGAGAAGTTTTCAAGAACTGAAGCAAAGGTTGACAACCGCCCAGTGCTGACCCTGCCGGACATTAATCGGGACTTCGTCATTTATTGTGACGCATCCCGACAAGGGTTGGGTGTGTGCTGATGCAAGGCGGGAAAGTCGTTGCGTACGCTTCCGTCAACTCCGGACCCACGAGCAGAACTATCCGACCCATGACTTGAATTAGCAGCCGTAGTGCACGCCCTCAAGATTTGGAGGCATTATTTGATCGGGAATAAGTGTGAGATTTACACTGACCATAAGAGTCTGAAGTATATTTTCACCCAGCCAGATTTGAACCTAAGACAAAGAAGGTGGTTAGAGCTAGTCAAGGACTATAACTTGGAAATCCATTACCACCCCGGAAAAGCGAATGTGGTGGCCGATGCCCTGAGCCGGAAGACTTATGGACCCAAGGATGATAACCTGCGCGAGGAAATGGCACGAATTAAATGTGCATATTGTTCCTCGAGGTTCGAGCCATGTGCTGAGCGTCCAATCAACCCTAGAGGATAGAATTAGAGAGGCTCAAAGCTCGGATCAGGAGTTAGTAAAGATCTGCAAGCAAACTGGGGAAAACAAAGCGCCAGGTTTTAGATGGATGATAAGGGAACATTATGGTACGAGGATAGGATTTTGTGTGCCCCAGAAATGGAGACTTCCGGCAGATGATCATGGACGAAGCCCACAACTCGGCCTACTCCATCCACCCGGGATCCACCAAAATGTATATGGACATAAAGCAAAAATATTGGTGGAATGGAATGAAAGCGGATATTGCACGAATTGTGGCTCATTGTGATACTTGCCAAAGGATCAAGGCCGAGCATCAAAGCCGGCAGGGTATTGCAACCCTTGCCTATTCCGGTGTGGAAGTGGGAT